>NC_090929.1:757076696-757379726 GCF_040938575.1 Ambystoma mexicanum | reverse complement strand
AGACATACCATCACAGTAATAACTGACCATTGCAACCTACAATACCTCAAGACGGCAAAGGCTCAATCATCCCGTCAACTCCGATGGGCTTTATTCTTCGCAGAATATGATTACATAATCACGTACCGACCTGGCGTTCAGAAAGGAAAAGCCGACGCCCTATCCCGCATGGGTATTGATGAGAACGCATATTCAACCCGGTGGCCATTATTCCAGGTGACAAACTACTAGGACTTACAACAACATTATCTCTGGACGAACTCCAAAAGGAAATTCGGCTCCTAATGAACACCGAGGCTCTACAAGACTGGACCACTGAAGGTGAACATTACACAACTCCCGTATTTCAGAGGGCGTTTATATCTACCGAATAAGGCACTACAAGAACAAGTCATTTCTGGTTATCCCGACTCCCTGATAGAAGGACATCAAGGAATTGCCAAGGTGAAAAGAAATTATTGGTGGCCGACCTGGCGAAAGGACATTACACAGTTTATTCTGTCATGTGGCATTTGTGCACAGAATAAATCCCAGAAACAAAGACCTGTGGGCCTTCTTCAACCCCTGGAAATTCCACCTGAACCTTGGCACACACTCTCCCTCGATTTCATCACAGATCTGCCTCCCTGTCAAGGGTTCAACACTATCCTAGTGGTTGTTGACCTATTCTCTAAAATGGCCCATTTCATT
Source organism: Ambystoma mexicanum (assembly GCF_040938575.1). Taxonomy (NCBI): domain Eukaryota; kingdom Metazoa; phylum Chordata; class Amphibia; order Caudata; family Ambystomatidae; genus Ambystoma; species Ambystoma mexicanum. The sequence continues at coordinate 757,379,036 of NC_090929.1, read as the reverse complement.
CCGCTTAAGGGTCTACCAAATGCATCCAGTCTGGCAAAGGTGTTTTCAGAGCAAATTGTACGATTACATGGTTTCCCCTCCATCCTGATTTCTGACCGAGGGAGTCAGTTTGTGTCTAACTTCTGGAGGAAGAGTTGTGCAATTGCCCAAATCGATATTCGTCTATCCACTAGTCACCATCCCCAAACTGATGGCTAAACAGAGCGGACGAATCAGACACTAGAGCAATACCTACAGTGCATGTTACATCAATTGGAAGAAAGCTGGAAGGATGTGCTGTGGATAGCCGAATATGCCTACAACAACTCGCTACACACCAGTACCGGACATTCCATTCTATACCGCATATGGAAGGCACCCACGTACTTCCAAATTAGATACCCCCATGGCCTTGTAAATGCCTGCGGTGAAGATTTTACATACGACCATACAACCATCACTAAAGCCTTCAAAACGGCAGCAGAACACTTGATCCAAGCCAAAGAAAGACAGAAAAGATTCTCTGATCAACACCGAAGAAAAGCCCCAAACTACCAAGTCGGAGATGAAGTTTGGTTGGCGTCACAGCACTTGCCCATAAGAGGAACTCGAACATTTAATCCCAGATATCTAGGGCCCTATACCATCAAAGCTACTATAAATCCTGTGGCAGTAAAACTAGCTTTACCACCAAATATGCAGATCCATCCCGTATTCCACGTGTCACTCTTAAAACCTGTTCAGCCTGGAACTCGGGTCAAAACACCACCAAATCTGGTACTGGTTAACGGAGAACCCGAATTTGAAGTCAAGGACATCCTAGATTCTAAACTCACCAGGTCCAAGTTATATTACTTAGTGGACTGGAAGAGATACGGCCCTCAGGACAGGACATGGGAGACTAGCGAGCACGTCCATGTGCCACGCCTGGTAAGACGATTTCATCTGAACCATCCGACCAAACCAGGGCCGGATGGAGGCAATACCTTGAGAGCGGCCTTAGGGGGGAGTGCTGTCACGATCCATGCCCCTGACCGCCTCAGGTATAACAGCCCCCTGGCAGCATTGGGGCTAAAGCCCTTCACACTGGCCCCAAGGGCATTGAAACTCCATCAGAAACATACATGGAGTCAGTCCTGGCGCCTTTGGTCTTTGGCGCCAGGCTCATTATCAGGAATAAAGCAATACCAGTTTTGGACCTTAATCCAACATGGAGGCCTATTACACAGCTCAGTTCTTTAGAACCAAGCCATGCGGTCTAGTGTTTTGGGTGTGGCTGGGCCTGGAACTACTTGGCCTGGAACTACTTTACCTGGGCTATTTAAACAACACCCAAATAGCAGAACACGCTTTGCGTTATTCTGCAGTCCTGCAGCGTAACGCTCACCGTGTCCAGGTCCTGCTCATCTGCTTCTCCGGCAGCCCGATCCTGAAGCCCTAGATCCGGATTCCATGAATACCCTGGAAGAACAAGAACAGCATTAGCGAGCAAGAACACTTACCTGTCAAGTAACCTGTCTTGAATCACTCCTGTGCTTTGCTTACCTCGCCCATCTCCGGAGTTTGCCGCAACCTGCACAGGTAAAGAAACAAGGACAGCATTAATAACAATTCTCACATGGGAAAGCAGTGAATTTTTGTCTCGTATCACACTAGTCCTTTGATCACACGTGTTTACAGTAGTCTTTGAATCATTTTACTTGACAAATGTGATGTGTATCTTTGTATAATGCAAATTAAAATATGTATTTTTTCTACACATAGTAGCAATGCCTTATTCATTGTTGAGTGTTGGCTAGAGTTTGAGGACATTAGCTAGTTTTTCCTGTTATTATAATAAAGCGGTATGCTGGAGTCTTAAGCTCTATTGTCTATTATCCAAGGGTTAAGCCCTTTACACGAGGGTCTGCTTTAGACTCCTTACAAAACTCCCCTCAACCGCTCTGTGTTATGATGTGGTTCTAGTACGGTCGCTTGGCCGTGAGGTTTTTTCAGCTCTTTCTGTAGAGCTTCAGGTTTGGTTCTCACTGACACTGGCCTCAAACCCTTTCATCTACTTTGTAAATGCTATGATAGGAGGCTAGTTCACTCCCTATTCTCCCTATACCCCTCTCTGAATAATAAGAGTTTCGTTTTACTCCATGTGCTTCCCTGCTGCACCACTTGATTAAGGTCCCAACTATACCTCTACATTGTTTTCTCTTACGTCTCGCTAGAGATACACCGCAGCCATTATGGCCCTTGAAAGGTGTAAAAGCTATGATGACAAATATGTTGCAGACCTTCTAGAGAAAGCTTCATTACTAGGTGGAACATCAGACACCACGATTAACCACCAAGTGGGACAATCTCAGTAATCTTAAGAAACGACTGATAAGGACTAAACACTCTAGAGGAAGAGATCAAAAAGGCTGTCCCACTAGAACTCTACAAAAAAAGACTAGACAGCCTTATAACTGAAATGACGACATTCAAAGAAGATAACCTAAAAGAAAGAGTACGTAGAATGAATAAAGATCTTGTGAATTTCAGCCATGAAAAAGCTTTCCCAAATACTCAAGAAAACTACCAAGCGGAATGCCAGCTAGAGGCCTCCACTTCAAGTAATACACGAGGAAAGAGGAAAGTCGCCTTTAACAACACATCTTTCAGTTCTAGTGATGGCAGTACACATAGCTCTGCACCAACTAATCGCGGTAGATCCAGTTACTGCAAATAAAATAGAGGTAATAATTCCCGAGGTAGAAACAACTCAAATCATTGGCAAATGAGAGGGAACCCAGCTAACAGGGGGAATGGCCAATCTTTTTTAGAGAGGAGTCCGGAGGCCTGGGATCTAGAGGCCCGAGTGACGAGGAGTATGCAGGCCTTGTGGTAAATCTCTCTTTGTATCAACCCACCCAAGTAGAAATGAGAGTACTAGAAAAGGGAATGGGTTTCGTTGACACCAACCTGCATAATCCACTCCTTTTCCGACAAGAATTCAATCAACTGATGAGAAAGATTCATCTGCATCAGTATTTTCAGGACAAAGGGCCTCATTACGAGGTGGGCGGTAAGGGATTACCGGCATCGGTAAGGGCACCGGTAATCCCTTACCGCCCAACTACGAGGTCCCTTAGTGGGTCCCTTCCAGGCGTTATGGAAGGGACCCGTTAAGGTATTTCAGAGCTAATAACGGTACCGCAATTTGCGGTATCGTTATTAGCACCTTCCCCCTTCCCATTGAGCCCTATGGGGGCAGAAATGGGAATGAGGAATGGCTTTTTCAATGGGGACTTACCGGTCCCGCAAAGATCAGACTAGACTGGTAAGTCCCCATTGAACGGAAGCGGACACGGTACCGGTATTGGAGGTAGTTATGGCGCTAATAGCACCATGACTACCTCCAACCTCGTAATGAGGCCCAATGTCTATGATGCAGAACCCTCAGAATTGGGTCTACAGAATAAATCTAACTTTTGCGTTCCTACGAACGCACATAGTTCAGAAGCCCGGGTATTTGAAAATAGGGTACTGAAAGATCTAGAAACATTGGAACTTTCCAATATGAATTCAACGTACCACAACACCAGCAACGCTGAAAACACAGCAAGGAAAAATCTTTTGAATAATCGGGAAATAATTATTCGTAAAGCGGATAGAGGTGGTGCAATATTACTCCTGAACCGGGAAGACTATGTACTAGAATGTAACCGACAACTTCTGGATCTGGCCTGTTACCAACCACTCGAAGAAGATCCAATCCCCAGACTAGCGAATATTACATCCAACAAAGTCATTAAAGCTGAAGAAAGAGGTTGGGTCACAGGGAAAGAAGCAGAATTTTTAGTCAAGGAAAAGCTTTTAATCCCACAATTCTATGTGCTCCTGAGAATTCATACATCTCTGATTAAACCACCTGGGAGACCCATAGTCTCGGGAGTGAATTCTGTACTAGAACCTTTGTCACGGTTTGCTGACAAATTTTTACACAACCGTTAGTAAAAAAGATGGCTTTGTATGTCCAAGATACAACATAGATCATTGCGGAAGTAGAAGGAGTATCCTTTGACCCTCTAACTGAAATACTCTTAAGCCTTAATGTGATAGCCTTATATACCAACATACCCCAACAGGCATCACTGGAGATGCTAGAGGAGAAATTATTAAGGGACCATACCACTATAAGAACACCCATATCATCCTCTGGTGTGCAGAAATGGACTTGATGGAGAGTTATTGTCACTTCAGCAGCGATTTCTTCAAACAAATCTAGGGAATGGCTATGGGAGCCACACTAGCTCCCAGTGTAGCCAATTTATACATGGAGTTCTTTGAAACCAGCACCATTATGACTAACACCAATCCTTCCCATGATAACATCAGGTTGTGGCGACGCTACATCAATGACATTTTTGTCATCTGGAAAGGCTCTTCAACACAATTGGATGAGTTTTAAGGATGGATCAACCTACAAAATAGTTTCTTACAATTCACTTACAAATACAGTACCCATGTGGTCGATTTCTTGGACATCTCAATCCTGTCGGATACCAATTTGAAAATACTATTTGTAAAACCCTTCAATAAACCCACCGATAACAACTCGGTTTTACATTACGACAGTTTTCGCCCGAAACATGTACGAGACAACCTCCCATAGGGACAGTTCCTAAGGTTAAAGAGGAATAGTTCTAAAAGATCTGATTTTAAAACGGAGGCTAACATTATGCAAGAGCGTTTACTAAAAAGAGGATACCCGAGAAAAATCGTCAAAACTGCTCTGAAAAGGGCAGAGAATAACAGAAAGTCACTTCTCGAATATAAACAACAGAGTTCTGGGAAGACCAAAACAGAGCGCATTGTGTTCGTTAACACCTGCAGTCACATGTCTAACATGATTAAGAAACTAGTCTGCAAACATTGGAACATCCTGGAGAAGGGTCCACATTCTATTCAGAGACCGATTGTAGCTTTTAAACGGAGCCAGAACATCAAAGAACAAATCACTCGGAATGACTTAACACTCAAACCAACGATTCCCCCCACATTGAGACAACAATGGGGCCTACAGGAAGTAGTTGGACATTTCCCGTGCGGACAGTGCACTTGTTCCTTTACAAAAAAAAGGTCCTCAATAAATATCGCATTACGAACACCATGGCTACAGAAAACCCACACAAACTGCAATACCGGTTGGGTGATCTATGCGATCTGGTGCCCCTGTGATAAAATTTACATAGGCAAAACAGAAAGAAAAGTGAAACTACGCCTAGATGAACACCAGAATCGAACAAAAAATGCTCCACTTGTTGATGACTGGATAGAAAATATCCACCAAATCCAAGACCTTTCATGGTCCATAATATACAAACTTAAGTTGAGCAATGATACCAACCGAAACAGGCTTGTATTGTCCAAGAAAGAACAGGAGTTTATCTTTTTGACCAAGAGCATGGGCACAGGCCTGAATGAGAAAATGGACAGGGTTACGTAGCCTCTTGCCTATCCAACACAGTTTTGTAACTGACTAATGTTAAGGATCTCTGAATTTTACTAACGCTAGGAGACAGCCCATTCTGTGAATAGACATAAAACTGTGACTAAATCTGTATCGACTCTTGTATTAGTCTACTTTCCATCCCTGTACATAAACTGTTTAGCAAGTTCAGATACCTTCGGCTATGGAGTCAGTTTATGTGCACCCTGATGCTGTCCACCAATCCACCGGCTTAGCCGCGCTGAAGCGATGCATTCCCGCATATCCATCCTTTGGAACACCAATTATGTATGACTGGAGAAGACCAGGCATTTTGCTTACCCTCTCTGCCATTTGAGTTCCCATGGCTGACATAAATAACAACGTAATGCTCACTGTGCAACTAAGCATGTATTACTGAGTAATAAAATACCCACCTCCCTTATCGGCATGTTGAAATGGACATTGTGCACTGCTTGGTGTGCAGTGCTTCCTTGTCCGACCCCCCAGAGGGATCACTGGCGTGTCTTGCACTTCCTGCGTATCGGTACGGTTGGACCTGCAGCCGAGGTCACTTCCAATGACACCTGGCGAGGAATGCTATGTCCAACAGCGCGACCACGTGACGTGACATACGCCGCGTAATGCATGTATTGCAATGATTGGCTACGAGTGAGCCGGCAGCGATTTAAAAACACTCTACAGCTCTACACGAACGAACGCGATTACGAGCCTGAGAGACCGATGCTCCAGCTGACTGATTCTCGCACACCGTACCCACGGAATAGACGGCCCGGAACAGTGCTTCTACCGCCTGTAGTACTACTGATTTCCAGGTAAGCCGTGAACCTCTACCCTCCGTGGACCCTAGGATTCTTATACCTTCTAATAGTCATGGCTAATGTTGTTCTACTTTGTGCCCCCTCTTATAGAATCTTTTTAAGCATACGCTTTCAAGGAGAAAGCTAGCTGTGAAAGATACCCATGCTCGACCCCAAGGGAAATGAAAGTAATTAATTAAGCTGTGACGTTGCTTCATCTCCCAGGTCAAAAAGGATGACTTTAGAGACCATCCTGGAGTCATCCGATGATCATCGAACTACATTAGAAGTCATTCCCACATCATCAGAAGTCATCATGCTGTTAAAGTCATCAGCAAATGTCTCAGAATGGTGGGTGATTATTTGGGGATGAGCTTAGGATGACTTGCTGATGATGCTAACATCATCCCTATTTTAGCAAACTCTTTGTTCCTGATGATTTTAGGATGACTTGCCGATTACTTCAAGAGCATCACCATGATGATTTGGGGATGAGCTTAGGATGACTTGCTGATGATGCTAACATCATCCCTATTTTAGAAAACTCTTTGTTCCTGATGATTTTAGGATGACTTGCCGATTACTTCAAGAGCATCACCATGATGATTTGGGGATGATTCTGGGATGACCTGCCGATTACTTCAAGAGCATCGACAGGTTTGCCCCGGTGATTCTGGGATGACCTGCTGATTACTTGACAAGCATGTTTGTCCCTGATGGTTTGGGGATGATTCTGGGATGACCTACTGTCAAGAGCATCGTCATGAAACATGTTTGTTCTTGATGATTTGGGGATGGTTACTGATTAATCACAGAGTTTGTAGGATGATTTGCGGTCTAATACGGATAGTCTTTCAGCTTTTGCTTAATTGCACTTGTGCTGAATGATTTTTTAATGCTTTGCTAAGCACATCTGTTTGGCATTAATTTTAATTGCATGTAAAAAGCATAATATGGATATGATCATTTAAATTGCAACACCCAATGTAAAAGTGCTGAACCATTGACCAGGAATCACACTTAAAAAGCATACATGCCACAGAAATAGTTTTCTTGCAGTAATAAGTGACTAACGCATAAGTATGGGAATTCACCGCTAAGTACATTCTATAGTCAAAAATAGTCATTTTAATTAGTCATCATGCACCCTTCCAAACCAAATCCATGTGATTCAAGACACATATTGGTAGAACTTGCCATGGAGCCCAAATTAAGCCACAATTATCCAACCTTAACATTTGTTAGACAGTAATCAGTGCACTCATTTTACATTGGTGCCTATCACGCAATGACTACTGTTCTGCATGAGTACAGCGAGGAGTACGGTCTAAAATGATTACTCAGGCCCCACACTACTACAAACTTGGAGTGATCCCAATCATATGTTTGAATAAGGCTTCGACTGGCAGTCTATACACTTCCCGAAGACAATGTGAGCTGGCAAGATAAGCGACTGAAACAGGATTACTTCAATGATTCCAAAATGAAATCATGTCCAACCAAAATTTTTCTAAAAAAGAAAAATTGCATATATAGCGCTATTCTTTCACTTCTGCCAAAAATTCAATTACTTCAGTACAAGTTATGTGAAATGTTTTCACTGGACATAAAAAGTCAAGCTTATCATATATGAATGATAATAGACTCACTTTGTCATATTGCCCAATCCACATTCATACTGCCCTGTCTATGTACATACAGAAAGTACATCAAAGCTCCTGGTATGTAGATAAAGTGTGTCCTCCATTCTGCTGGTAACCACAAGCAAAGTCTCTCAAGTTAAACTGACTCACCAAATGTCAACCACCACAAGTACAAAAGAAAAGATTGCCCACACAATATAGTTTGGTTAAAAATATAGTCTTTATATAAACGTTTAGATATAAATTAATCTCAACATTACAGGTGAGTACATTATTTCATATGAACACCCCATTATGTATAGGAGCTAACACAGGGTCTCCAGAAAATATGCACTTACCAGACCTGGTTCACCAGGTCTGCCACTTAATGATATAGACCACTAACCATAACATCTCAACAGAAAGGTGCAATTAGTCTACCAGGCCCTTTCCTTACACATAGAAGGAAAAGACAGGTATGCAGACCACACTCAAAAGGTGACAAAGGAAATTTAAGATGGATTCACCGGCCCCCAAAAGCTGGTCACACATGTCCCCAACACATATTTGGCCCTAGGGAACAAGTAAGGGAAACACACAGTAAAAATACTAGCAGCACTTAATGGAAGAAGGGGTTGAGTGGTGAATGACCAGCTAAACTAGAGAACCCATCCCACAGGTGAGTTTAGACAGCTGTTTAGGAATTCCCAGTTTAGGGTTATGGATTCAAGTTGCTAGCAATGGGCCCATTGGGGTTGTATAAACATTTCTAAAAGTAGCCCCCTCTAGCTACAAAAGTAAGCAAAGTGTTTCTCGGGGCTTCCTTGAAGCCTAAAAGATGCACTTCCAGCATGTGTTTGAATGTAGGAAACCAGTTATGTTCAATCCAATTCAAAACAATTTGGCATTTCAGATATAAAAGTTTCATTTTCAACTTTGATGAAAAAACATACCTTTTGTATTACTGGTATGTGGATGGCTAATGTGCTTTTCTCTTCGACTACCAAATGAACTGGGTCTTTCATATCATAAGACTGACACACAAGTGGAATAACGAGTGCCAAATTGGTGAACGCATTTGCTTCTCTACACTGTATGAATCTACTGACCCTACCATAGGCATGCAATCCACCCTCGTTCACATATTTGATCACACTTTGATCTCTCCTCTGAATACGAGTGTAATTTGAACTGTAAACAAGAAGATTATTTTTCTCCATAAATATCTTGTTACATGATACAACGCCAGAGTCAGTGATTTGGGCAATCCGAGTCACTGCTACATATTCATCTTCAGATAAAGTGTAAGGGTTTGTCGACCCAACACTGTAAACACCATTTTCAATGTTCACATACTTTTTTCTATTATGTAAGCTCATCATACTTTGGTAGAACTCTGCCTCATCACTACCACTTAACAAATATTTTTCTTTCAGAACTGGGATCACCTGTATCATACTTATGGCATCGAGAATCTGTGTTTCTACACCTGTAGTACCATGAAAATGCTGCAAAATGAAACCATTGAGATCTTCAAAAACAAAACAGTTAGCTGTAAATAGAGGTCCTGTTGCTCGAACGCTGTCTACTAAATGTACTAACTGATGAACATTCATGGTCATAAATCGTTTTTCATATAACTCTGTGAAGAGTTGCACAAATAGAAATAAACTTTGTTCAGCTATATGTAAATCTTCCTGGTTAATGTTTTCACTTAAAAGTTTGTGGATTGCTTTCGAAAGAATACAAAAGTGCAAGTAGTGTTCCTTATGTAGAACATTTTTAAGGACTGGTATTCCCCAAAAAAGTAGAAAGTTCCTAAATTCTGAAGACTTCCAGTACAATAGTTCATCAATAGACCTTGGTACTCTACTTACATCTAAAGTCGGTTTTATCCTTCGCAAATAACCATTTACTATTGTTACTTTTTCATAATAAGAGTATGAACAATGCTTGTAATCTTTTGTAAACCAGACTGTCAGCAATAATTTCATAATGCCTCCACATACGCCATGCATGTAATCAATCACAAATCCTTTGGTTATACAAAAGTACTTCAGGAACATAAACCATGTTGGTCCTTTAATTCCTCTCACAGTGTAACTAGACTGCCCAGTCTTAATGTTGTCTATAACATGCTTTACATCCTCTGTAATTGTATCAAGTGTCCTTGGTGGTCCTTTAGGGCCTTCATCATTATAAGGAAATACCCAACAGTGCCCTTTGCCCGATACTGTGCTTTCACCCTCTTGAAGGCAATGCCAGCAGCCAAACTTTCCATTGAACTGCGTGCTATTTGACACTAGACAGCGTGCAGGTAAATCACAGGTAACTGTGAGAAGTGTAGCATGACACGTGAAGCTGGAATTGTTGTGGTCATTAAATACAACACCATCTTCAAGTTGTGCAAGGTCAGCATACAATGGCTTTAAGAAAGACCACATTATTGGCTTTTTTGAGGACACCCATATGCCATACAATAACACATTTTCTCGAAGTTTCCTTTGGGAAATGGGCAGCTCATTAACAATCAAGTACACTGGCCACATTGATACTTTGGAACTTTTAAATACAGGAACGCCATCTGTGTTCATAGCAAATGATAGACTATTTGGGTCGTTTAGAAAGCCCCTCTCAAACAAATCCAAATAAAGTTCCCCATCATAAACATCTTTCATTTCATGTTTTTCTTTCTGCATATAGTGATGAAATCGATAGTTTCGCACATTTTCTGTAAAGCCTTTTCGACTAAACATGATTTGTAACTGGGCAATCAGACTATGTTGGATAAAATAGGAGATTGAATCATTTGGTGTCAAATCTTTTAAACAATGAGTATTAGGGCAAGTCTGCGTATTCTTGTCAACATGTGTATAGCAAGTTGCACAGTAGTAATTAATAATGGGGGCTTTAACAAAACCCTTTATGTATTTTTGAAGATGATACATTGTTCGTATCATTCTGTTACTGGGTGGAAGAAGTAGGTAAATAAGATTAAGCATGTAGTTAGCAGCTTCATCACTCAAACGAAAACGAATCATAAAGCAACAAACTAGTAGAACAACCACTCCCAAACACCTGGTTGACCCTTCAAACATAGGTTGTTTTTCATCTGAGGGTAGCGTTTCATCAGCTTGTACTTGAACTTCTTCATAATCATTTTGAATGGTGCATCCAATTTGATCGGCAAGTACCTGCAAACCAGAACTATGCTCAGAATCATGACCAGAATCATGAACATGCCCATTCATTTCACCCATCAGGGTGCCACATAACTCATTCCACATAGTGTCAGTCATGTCTTCATCTGCTTGTGGTGTAGAATCTGGTAAGGTTGTACAGTCACTCTCGTCCATTTCCTCAGAGACACTAATGGGAGCTGTGTGTGTGCTTCTACCAATGATGTTCTCTTCAATTTGGGTGTGCTGCTCTTCACAGTATGCGGTAGAAGGATCTGCAATGCAATGCAATGCAATAGCGGGTCACTCACAGGACAAATTGATTAATTCAACTAGTAAAAATTGGGTTGTGCATAGGTATAAATAGAAATAGTAAACTTGTGTTATTTGTATGAGAATCAGCTAGCATCAGTTTAAATTAGTTTATCAATTCAGATCATTTATTATAAGTGGACCAAGGAGTAAGCGTTACAGACTACCAATAGCTGTTTGTGTGCAGTGAGTTTTTTAACTGAATGTATCAATAACAGTGTTTTGTGGTTATGTGCAATAAAATACTATAACATACATTTGGAATGGTTATAATGTACCTAGGAAGAAAAGGTCATCTGCTCTATTAAAAGTCTTGGCATGGTCTTCTATCGCCTTCTTGGATGTTCCACATAGAGTGTTTGAAGAATCAGTTTCTACGATGAAATGTTCCTTCTGCAGCCACACATAAAACCAGTATTAGAATTGCATAATTGTCATACAGGTCTTGCTTTAAGAGCCAGAGAGTGTAAAGTATGAATGCACAGAATAGAGAAAACAAATGACATGTAATGAAAGCAGACTTAATTTCCCAACTTTAGAGGTAGTCAGGCGGTTAGAGGTAGTCTGGTTGTTAGTGACCAAGCCGAATACAGGAGTTTATTTTTGGTGCACTTTCACCCCTTTTTGTTTTAGAAATATTTGCTTGTTTTTAGGAAGAATGTATTTTTGGGGAGTAAAAGCATGTAGGAGACCTCTTATCGGTAGAGTTGCATTGAACGTTAATATATTTTACCAGTGCAATCCATTTTTTGTAAGGTCCTCGTTTCTTTCCTTTTCCTCGAGGGGGCCTTTCATCCATTTCCATTTGTATGGCTGTGTTGGTTGACAGAAATACCCTAACCAGATTATACAAGCAATTAAAAGTTAGTCAAATAATTAAGATAACAGAACAGAATACAGGTGGCAAAAGGGGTGCCCTGCGTATTCATGGATACCAAGGTGCATTTTCAGCCGTCTAAAATGTTGGGCTAAAATGGAAGCCATGAGGCCTAAACATAGCATGCACCCCCTGGGTGAGAATCCTTTGGCATCCCAGTCAAAAACAAGCACCCAGCACCCTCAAAATCCCCATTGTGGCAAGGGTAAAGCTTGAGACTATGTTGGGCCAAAATGGAAGCCATGAGGCCTAAACATAGCATGCACCCCCTGGGTGAGAATCCTTTGCCATCCCAGTCAAAAACAGGCACCCAGCACCCTCAAAATCCCCATTGTGGCAAGGGGAACGCTTGAGACTATGTTGGGCTAAAATGGAAGCCATGAGGCCTAAACATAGCATTTATTTATTTATTTATTTATTTATTTATTACATTTATATAGCGCGCAGGCAGCCCATGGGCATTGTGGCACTGTTACTTGCAAGGAAGACTTAGTTACAATGTGTGCAGGTTGTGCCTTGGGTTACAGTGAGGCAGTGACCTGTGATCAGATATACCACATAATACATCATACAATACAATTATGAGGGCTAGGCCATGTAATTGTTAGATGAACAGGGTCGTTTTCAGGGTTTTCCGAAAGGCGGTCAGTGAGGGTTCAGAGCGCAGGGAGCTAGGGAGGGTGTTCCAGTGTACGGCAGCGAGGTACGGGAAACTGGAGCCCCCTGCTCTGGTCCTTTTTACCCTGGGTACTGAGAGCATGCTGGCATAGGGTGATCTAGTGGGTCTTGTGGAGGAGACCAGGTGGATCCTCTGGGAAAGGTACATTGGGGCGGCAAGATGGACACATTTGTGGGTGATGCTTAGAGCCTTGAATAAGATCCTCTCCTTTATGGGGAGCCAATGGGAAGCTTTTCTGGCAGCGGTGATGTGCTCTCTCTTGGCAATGCCTTGTGCAGCGCGTAGGGCACTGTTCTGTATTACTTGGAGCTTCTCAAGATTTTTGTTGGAGGTCCCAAGGAAAAGAATATTGCAGTAATCAAGTCGTGAGCCGGTTATGGCCCTGGCTATGTTAGTGCAAGTGTCTTTTGACAGATAAGGTCTGATTGCGTTAAGGAGTTTTGCATGGTAAGCGGCCGAGGAGGCAATGGCGTTTACTTGTCTGGTCATGGATAGATTGGAGTCTAAGTAGACGCCTAGTGTTTTTACCGTGTCAAGTACTGGGATCGTGATTGAGTCAATGGTGAAATGGCTGAACTGAGCGTCAAGTTTCTTGATGGTGTCAGGGGAGCCTACGAGTAGGAGCTCAGTTTTGTCGGAGTTAAGGCAGAGGCCGTTGATAGCCATCCACATTTGAATTGTGTTGTAGATGTTGTTGAGGGTAGCAGAGTCCGTGTCATAGTCGCCTGTCAGAGTGAGAAGGATCTGTGTGTCGTCGGCGTAGTTGGTGTAAGAGATGCCCATGGCGTCAAGGATGAGGAAGAGGGGGCGGGTGAAGATGTTGTAGAGGGTGGGGGAGAGGCAGGAGCCTTGGGGCACCCCACATAGCATGATAGAGGGTGATGCAGTGGCTAGGTCAGAGAAGACCTGCATGGTCCTGCCTTGGAGGAAGGAGGTGATCCATGTAATGGCTTCTTGAGAGAAGTTGGCTGTGGAGGAGAGGTGGTGGCAGAGGATGTCGTGGTCTACAAGATCAAAAGCTGCCGACAGATCCAGGAGAAGGAGCAAGACAGGTTTGCCTTGGTCTCTTGCGTCGTCCATTTGTTTTTTTAGGTCGAGTAGGGCGGTCTCTGTTCCATGCCTAGGGCGAAAGCCGGATTGTCTCAGTCTAAGGAGGTTCTGTTCTTCGAGGAAGTGCTGGACCTGCAGGTAGGCTGCTTTGTCTAGAATCTTGAGGAGGAAAGGGACAGTGGTGATGGGGCGGTAGTTATTAGGGGAGGTGGGGTCAAGTGTGGGTTTCTTTATGAGGGGTCGGACCCATGCTTCCTTTAGGCAGGCGGGGACTCTCCCTGTGGTGAAAGAGGCGTTGACGAAGGCTGTTAGAAAAGGGGCCAAGGTGTCTGTGCAGTCTTTGATGATGGAGGCAGGACAGGGGTCGCCTTTGCAATTGGAGGGTTTTATGTTTTTCATAATGTTGATCATGTCGTTTTCTTGGATGGTTTTAAACGAGAAGGTGGGTGGGGCCTCAGTGGGTGATGGGGGCAGTGGTGGTGGGGAGGGTGTAGTGTGGGTGGAGAGTGTTAGTTTGGTGTTCGAGATTTTGGCTTGGAGAGAGCTGATCTTATTGCGCATGGCTGTTTGGATGTTGTCACACCATTCTTTGTCCTTAGTGAAGTTTTGGGGGGTGGGTGTGGGGTTCTCAAGTTCCCTGAAAATGGCGAACATTTCCTTGGTGTTCGACTTGGCCTCAGTAATTCTCTCTTCGAAGGATTTAGCTTTGGCTTTAATGATGGCTTTCTTGTAATTAATTGCAAGGGATTTGAAGTTGAGTTTGTCTTTCTCATCCCGTGATGTTTGCCAAAGAGCTAATGCTGCCCGTTTGTCGGAGCATAGTTTTAGAAGGTCTTGGGTGAACCACGCATTAGCGTGTCAAGTGGGTTTGGTTTTCCGAGGTTTAAGTGGGGCGATGGTATTGATTGCTGCTGTGATGGCCGTATCATAATTTTTTGCCAGAGTTTCTGGGTCGTTGGAGAATGGGGCTGTGAAGGCAGGTCCCTGTAAGAAGGGTAGGAGTCTTTCTTTGGTCAGTTGACGGGCACTCCTTGTAAGGGCAGGAGGCAAGGGAGGAGGGGGGTGGGATGTGGTTGTAGTGGTGGGGATGTTAAAGGTGATGGTGTGGTGGTCGGACCATGGGGTGGGGGTGTTGCCTGTGTCTGTGATGGGGCAATTGTGGTGGGCAATCCAGTCTAGTGATCTGCCTAGGGCGTGTGTAGGGTTATTGATGGTGTTGACGAATCCTAGGGTGGCTAGAGCTGTGTCAAGTGCTTTGGCTGTAGGGTCTTTGGCGTCATTCAGGCCAAGGTTGATGTCTCCAAGGAGAATGGCTTTGGATGACTTTTTGAGGTTGTCCGCCAAGAGGTGGGTGATGGAGGCCTGGAAGTCTCCTAGGGGGCCTGGTGGTCGATAGATGAGGTGTAGGGTGATGGTGCATTGGTGCGAGATGGTGAGTTTTAATTGAAGGTAGTCGCTGTTATTGTTGATAGTTTTGTCAGCCTTTCTGATGGTGATTGAGTCTTTGGCTATGAGTGCGACACCGCCTCCAGTGGTCATGCGATCTTGTCTCGTGATGGCATAGCCAGGTGGGAGAGCGAGGGATAGGGTAGCAAGGCAGTGGTAGAAGAATTGCAAATAGCGGTAATTTCATTCAAACCAGTGGGGGGCATGTTTTCTGGGGTCATAGACACAGATAAAGTGGCATTTGCATCATTAGGTAGCAAGGCAGTGGTAGAAGAATTGCAGATAGCGGTAATTTCATTCAAACCAGTGGGGGGCATGTTTTCTGGGGTCATAGACACAGATAAAGTGGCATTTGCATCATTAGGTAGCAAGGCAGTGGTAGAAGAATTGCAGATAGCGGTAATTTCATTCAAACCAGTGGGGGGCATGTTTTCTGGGGTCATAGACACAGATAAAGTGGCATTTGCATCATTAGGTAGCAAGGCAGTGGTAGAAGAATTGCAGATAGCGGTAATTTCATTCAAACCAGTGGGAGGCATGTTTTCTGGGGTCATAGACACTGATAAAGTGGCATTTGCATCATTAGGTAGCAAGGCAGTGGTAGAAGAATTGCAGATAGCGGTAATTTCATTCAAACCAGTGGGGGGCATGTTTTCTGGGGTCATAGACACAGATAAAGTGGCATTTGCATCATTAGGTAGCAAGGCAGTGGTAGAAGAATTGCAGATAGCGGTAATTTCATTCAAACCAGTGGGAGGCATGTTTTCTGGGGTCATAGACACTGATAAAGTGGCATTTGCATCATTAGGTAGCAAGGCAGTGGTAGAAGAATTGCAAATAGCGGTAATTTCATTAAAACCAGTGGGGGGCATGTTTTCTGGGGTCATAGACACAGATAAAGTGGCATTTGCATCATTAGGTAGCAAGGCAGTGGTAGAAGAATTGCAGATAGCGGTAATTTCATTCAAACCAGTGGGGGGCATGTTTTCTGGGGTCATAGACACAGATAAAGTGGCATTTGCATCATTAGGTAGCAAGGCAGTGGTAGAAGAATTGCAGATAGCGGTAATTTCATTCAAACCAGTGGGAGGCATGTTTTCTGGGGTCATAGACACTGATAAAGTGGCATTTGCATCATTAGGTAGCAAGGCAGTGGTAGAAGAATTGCAGATAGCGGTAATTTCATTCAAACCAGTGGGGGGCATGTTTTCTGGGGTCATAGACACAGATAAAGTGGCATTTGCATCATTAGGTAGCAAGGCAGTGGTAGAAGAATTGCAGATAGCGGTAATTTCATTCAAACCAGTGGGGGGCATGTTTTCTGGGGTCATAGACACAGATAAAGTGGCATTTGCATCATTAGGTAGCAAGGCAGTGGTAGAAGAATTGCAGATAGCGGTAATTTCATTCAAACCAGTGGGGGGCATGTTTTCTGGGGTCATAGACACAGATAAAGTGGCATTTGCATCATTAGGTAGCAAGGCAGTGGTAGAAGAATTGCAGATAGCGGTAATTTCATTCAAACCAGTGGGGGGCATGTTTTCTGGGGTCATAGACACAGATAAAGTGGCATTTGCATCATTAGGTAGCAAGGCAGTGGTAGAAGAATTGCAGATAGCGGTAATTTCATTCAAACCAGTGGGAGGCATGTTTTCTGGGGTCATAGACACTGATAAAGTGGCATTTGCATCATTAGGTAGCAAGGCAGTGGTAGAAGAATTGCAAATAGCGGTAATTTCATTCAAACCAGTGGGGGGCATGTTTTCTGGGGTCATAGACACAGATAAAGTGGCATTTGCATCATTAGGTAGCAAGGCAGTGGTAGAAGAATTGCAGATAGCGGTAATTTCATTCAAACCAGTGGGGGGCATGTTTTCTGGGGTCATAGACACAGATAAAGTGGCATTTGCATCATTAGGTAGCAAGGCAGTGGTAGAAGAATTGCAAATAGCGGTAATTTCATTCAAACCAGTGGGGGGCATGTTTTCTGGGGTCATAGACACAGATAAAGTGGCATTTGCATCATTAGGTAGCAAGGCAGTGGTAGAAGAATTGCAAATAGCGGTAATTTCATTCAAACCAGTGGGGGGCATGTTTTCTGGGGTCATAGACACAGATAAAGTGGCATTTGCATCATTAGGTAGCAAGGCAGTGGTAGAAGAATTGCAGATAGCGGTAATTTCATTCAAACCAGTGGGGGGCATGTTTTCTGGGGTCATAGACACAGATAAAGTGGCATTTGCATCATTAGGTAGCAAGGCAGTGGTAGAAGAATTGCAGATAGCGGTAATTTCATTCAAACCAGTGGGGGGCATGTTTTGAGACTATGTTGGGCTAAAATGGAAGCCATGAGGCCTAAACATAGCATGCACCCCCTGGGTGAGAATCCTTTGCCATCCCAGTCAGAAGCAGGCACCCAGCACCCTCAAAATCCCCATCGTGGCAAGGGTAAAGCTTGAGACTATGTTGGGCTAAAATGGACGCCATGAGGCCTAAACATAGCATGCACCCCCTGGGTGAGAATCCTTTGCCGGCACCCAGCACCCTTCCATGCCCTTGTGCGCTGTCCCAGCGCATTACATATAAACTAAATAAATAAATACACTACTACAGTGATGGTACAGTGTAAACACACATTTACATACCATTCTACAAGGCATGTAACATTCCCAGCATGTACCATAGAGATAACGTTTGTGTGAGGTTGATTGGTGACAGCATTTAATGGGCAGGTGGCATGAATGATAAAGATCATGCACCCTGGGAAAGTTCCAGCAGGGATCCGATATTGCCAATTAAGCCACATTTGATTTAAATATATCCCGCATTAAAAAAAACATGAAACCCCCCCAAAAAAGCCAAACGCAGCTGCCTGATCAAGTTGCTGCAGCAAATAAAAGAATTTTTCAATCGCGTGCAAAATGCATAGAAACAGAGCTGCAGGATGCACTCACCTGATAAGCTGGCTGGAAACTGAAAAGGAGCATCTGGTGAAGGAAGGCCTTATGTTGCTTTCCTTAGCACATAGATAAAGTCCATATGATACCCGAGAGTATTGTGTGTTTGTTTAAAAGTTTGCCGACACTTTTTTGAAATGCCTTAAGGCGTCATGACGTGGGGACGTTTTTTTTTACGTATGACGCACTGTGATGATGTAGCTGATGAAGACTATCATGGAGGAAGGAGGACTCCATGCCGTGCACCGGCAGGTATATTTAGCTGCTGGTGGCTTTGTTTGTTCTTTCGGTTTTGGAATTCTGCAGCATCTGGATCTTCGTCGTCGTCCTCGTGGCTGTTTCCTCTTTGTCCTGGTAAGTATACAAGCTCCCAAACAGAAGCCACAATGCATGGCATATGGCCGCCATGCATGCGGGTCCTCGAGGATCGAGCTATTGGCAACATATAGTCCAATGGCGCAATTACCTCCAGATTTCAGGGTAAAACAGATGTGGAGGAGAAAAGAACGGCTTGCATTAGTTCTGCAGTGTGTGGCGTCTCCGGCGTAGCAAATCTCCTGGCATTTGGAGTAGAAACGAATACGCCGCTCGGATTCCTAATCATTTTGCTTATCTTTTCCATTTCCTTTGCGGCGAATGCAAATGGCGGGACGAGGTTCCCAGCATCCTCTGGGGCAGCTTAGATTCCTTGTTTTCAAAAGTGTACTTTGAATGCTTACATCCAGTCAAATGAAAGATTACACTCGTCTCCCATACAAGGGGGATCAAAATGTACTTTGTTTACAGGCTGAAGGTATACTGCTGAAATCTTCAATGCATTATCAGCTTTCCTTACTGTTCTGGAACGTGTATTTGCCATTTGTTAATCCAGTCACCATGTGTGCCTTCTAGTTTACAAGCTTCACTCCCCTGATGATCCCGTTCTCTCCAAAGTAGGCTAATCCAGTTGCTCCTCCTCAGAGGCGTTCTTCTTTCTTTTCCTGTTTCCTGCAGTTTCGCGTTGCAAGTACTCGCTTCCCAGCTCTGGTTTAGACGCGTGTTCGCTGCCTTCTCTCCACTTCCCGAGGCCTTCAAAACAACAAATGAGCTCAATAAGATACACAGTGCTCAGAATGCTTTATAACACCTATTATTCAACTTATAGCCGTAACCCGCTAGACGTATTGAAACGTGGTAAAAACTAGCAAAACCAGCTAGAAAATGTACTTTCCTCGCGTTTTGGTAAATGCTAATTCTGTTGCGTTTCCTGTTTGTACAGTGTCCGTGCGTTTGTTCAGTCGAACCTGATGTTTTTATCGTCTCCTATACAAGGGGGATCAAAATGTACTTTGTTTACAGGCTGAAGGTATACTGCTGAAATCTTCAATGCATTATCTGCTTTCCTGACTGTTCTGGAACGTGTATTTGCCATCTGTTAATCCAGTCACCATGTGTCCCTTCTAGTTTACAGGCTTCACTCCCCTGATGATCCCGTTCTCTCCAAAGTAGGCTAATCCAGTTGCTCCTCCTCAGAGGCGTTCTTCTTTCTTTTCCTGTTTCCTGCAGTTTCGCGTTGCAAGTACTCGCTTCCCAGCTCTGGTTTAGACGCGTGTTCGCTGCCTTCTCTCCACTTCCCGAGGCCTTCAAAACAACAAATGAGCTCAATAAGATACACAGTGCTCAGAATGCTTTATAACACCTATTATTCAACTTATAGCCGTAACCCGCTAGACGTATTGAAACGTGGTAAAAACTAGCAAAACCAGCTAGAAAATGTACTTTCCTCGCGTTTTGGTAAATGCTAATTCTGTTGCGTTTCCTGTTTGTACAGTGTCCGTGCGTTTGTTCAGTCGAACCTGATGTTTTTATCGTCTCCTATACAAGGGGGATCAAAATGTACTTTGTTTACAGGCTGAAGGTATACTGCTGAAATCTTCAATGCATTATCTGCTTTCCTGACTGTTCTGGAACGTGTATTTGTTAATCCAGTCACCATGTGTCCCTTCTAGTTTACAGGCTTCACTCCCCTGATGATCCCGTTCTCTCCAAAGTAGGCTAATCCAGTCGCTCCTCCTCAGAGGCGTTCTTCTTTTCTTTTACTCTTCCCTGCAGTTTCGCGTTGCAAGTGCTCGCTTCCCAGCTCTGGTTTGGATGCGTGTTCGCTGCCTTAATTACCACACCACTGCAACCATTTGCCTGCAGAACATTTCACTGCATTTTAAAAGAGGGTAGTGGGTCGTGGGTCATGGGGCATAGACATAGGTAGTATGAGGCATGGAGGAAATGTGTGGTAGGAGCATGGGGGAGACCGTTCTGGAGCGGTTTCATTTTAAAATAAAGACATAGGAACCCTGCATTTTGCAGTAAAGGCAATGCCCTGTGCGAGCACGTGCTGCTTTTAACGTATGTGTGTGGATGATGTGCGTGTGTTGTGTAGGGGGATTTTCTTTTAATGTATGTGTGTGGATGATATGCGTGCGTTGTGTAGGGGGATTTTCTTTTAATGTATGTGTGTGGATGATATGCGTGCGTTGTGTAGGGGGCTTTTCTTTTAATGTATTTGTGTGGATGATGTGCGTGTGTTGTGTAGGGGGATTTTCTTTTAATGTATGTGTGTGGATGATGTGCGTGCGTTGTGTAGGGGGCTTTTCTTTTAATGTATGTGTGGGGATGATGTGCGTGTGTTGTTAGGGGGCTTTTCTTTTTATGTATGTGGATGGTGTGCGCATGTTGTGTAGGGGCCTTTGCTTTTAATGTGTGTGGATGGTGACTGCATGCATGTGGATGGTGTGCGCATGTTGTGCAGGGGCCTTTGCTTTTAATGTGTGTGGATGGTGACTGTATGCATGTGGATGGTGGGCGCATGTGCAGACACACTATATTTTGTGCATCTACTCTCCTGCTATTCACCAGCAACCACGCCATATATAATATATAATGTATCCTAGCAGTGAAACTTTGTTCTCCTACAGTTATTAATTCATATTGTGCCATGGCGGCCAAAGTGCAAGCCTAGAAGGCAGCTGAAGGTGTCCTTGATTAAGTACAAATGTTAGGATTGATATCAATCCAACTGTTTAGGGGTCACATTTCCTATGCAGGAAATTCACCTCACCATGTTTATAATACAATGTGTACTTGCATGTCATGATAATTTGTGTTAATATTATATATTGTGCTATATTTCCAGGCTGATATGCAACAGCTGGTTACGGATGCCAATGACCCCACCAGATTTAGCGGTATAATTGTGCCAAAGCGAGAGCTCTACAGACTTTTGGAGGGGGCTAAAGCTGCTCGAGATGGTGCAAGCTTCCTTTTGAATGGGGTCAGCGAGCTTCTCTTTTCACAGAATGAGTTTGCTTCTGCTAAAGGAGTAACAACAGCCAGAGCTGGGAGTGATGTCCTTGATGTAGAAAAGGTTGATGCTTTGCACGGTAGGTCATTGAAAAGTCTCATTCTTTTTCCGAAGCTAATGCTTAATCATCACTTTGACGTATTAGTTGTATTGGTTTTGAAAACTGTACATTTCCACTTATGCATTCTATTTCTAACTGTGTGATATAAATCAATATTGCTCCACTAAAGACCATAAATCTTCTGCAGCCACAGAAAACCATTATTCATGTTCAGTTCAAATCTATCTTTTAAGCCTGTTTCATCCTTTGTGTACAAATGCATTTAAATGTAGTGACGCAATTGTAAGTTGACATTTTAACATTTAGTTAATCTGGTATGTATTCTGCAATAAGGAATTTAACAGTGCCTATTCGGGTGTCCATTTTTATTCATATATCCTTTTTTATTTTTTTATTTTTTGTAGAATTTTTTAGATCTGTCTGCAAGGCTAACAGCTGGCCTACTATGGACTGCCGAGTAATAAGGAGGAAGCTTGCTACCAAAATTTGCAATGCCAGAAGAGGCCTAAAAAAGACTCCACCTTTTGAAATGCAGGATCAATGATTGTTTGTATTTTTGTAAACCTATTTATTCTTATGGAGCTATGCCGTTAAACTGAATTTGTTGAATAAAAAAAGTTGTACACTTTCTAAGCCTATGTTTGCTTGAAGATATCTTATAGCCAGAGCAATACAACATTAAAATATCAACAATTTATAGCTGCAGAATTTTACTATCACAATATGAACTCGGTAATAATTAGCTGCTCTTAGGGTTATTGGGTGTAGTGACTGGCGGAAGTCTGTCATGCTGGTAGACCTTTAACAGATGCTGTTTAGCTGGAAGTGTGTATTTTGGTGTAGTGCTTTGGAACTGTGGGACTTTTATGGGGTGTGAGGCCATGTTGTCTAGAGGTGAGAATTGAAATGGGGGAGTTGGTTTGTGATATGGGGGTTGTAGTTGTGTGCACTAAATCGGCGAACTTGGTTAACGGGTGCTCTAGCAAAGATGAAAAGTGACAGCTGCAAGATTTTCTTTTTCCAGTACACTATCCAGAAGTCTAACTAGAGTCATTGTAAAGTAATGCCACCAATGTTACTCAAAAGGGATACATCCTGTGGTAATCCAACCCCTTTTCCTAAATCTTTTGGAACCATCTTGAAATCATTTAAACTCATCCTGGAGTGGTCTGCAATAATCATTTACAATTTAAAACCCATCCTAATGTTGTTATGAAGTCATCCTGGAGTTGTCATGGGGTCATCCTAGAGTAATCCAAACTCATCCTGAAGTTGTCGTAGAGTCATCCTGGAGTTGTCGTAGAGTCATCCTAGAGTAATCCAAACTCATCCTGAAGTTGTCTTGGAGTTGTCGTGGAGTCATCCTAGAGTAATCCAAACTCATCCTGAAGTTGTCGTGGAGTCATCCTGAAGTTGTCGTGGAGTCATCCTGAAGTTGTCATGGAGTCATCCTAGAGTAATCCGAAGCCATCCTGGAGTAATCCAACTCATCCTGAAGTTGTCATGAAGTCATCCTAGAGTAATCCGAACTCATCCTGAAGTTGTCATGGAGTCATCCTGGAGTAATCCAAGATCATCACTGGAACTAATCCAAACTCATCCTGGAGTAGTTTCTGTGATAACTCTAGAGTCATCATCTCATTAAATATTTTGGCCTGTGTGAATACTTTGGATGATCTTCCTGAACTATCCATGGATGACTCTAGAATGGAGTCATCGGATGACTCCAGAATGATTCCAGGATGATCTTCCTTTTTGACTGGGGCTTCCTCAGCTTTGGGAACCGGACAGATGAGTCGAACACACTACAATCTTCAGTCTGGTGAGCTTTTAAGCCTCTGCATTTAAGCTTTCACATTTATTTGTGGAAAAGGACAGGCCATTACATCGCAAGGGCCCTATAAAACAATTTATGCAGTAGTAGTGTCATTAGTTACGTAATCAAATGAAGTAATGCGGAGGACCTATTCCAGTGCTCCTGTGTGCCTCACTCAAACACTGTTGCCACGTCCACTTTGGGACACCGCAAAAGATGATGAATCTCACAGTCCCTCATGCTAACATTATGGCTGATGCGATCTTTCATCTGATGGTATCTTTACAGACTGGAAGATAGAAAACTTATCAGACTTCACCCCGAGACCTGACGGACACAAGTAGTGCATTTTCCAATGGAACCCCACCACCTCTGAATGCTGACTGCATATGACTGCATAGGTATATATATATATATTTTCATGCTTGTGTGTGTAAACTATCTCATCCGCAGTAGTGATAGTTTCTCCACTGAGTATTAGCCTAGTCTTATGTGGTCTGTGATGGTATGCCATCTCTCTTGGTAGGTCAACCCGCATAACTCACAAGGAGATAACCACTCACCTATAAGATCAATTGGTGAGACACGACCTGCAACGTCTGACATTCTGGACCGTCGACAAGGTAATTACTCTTTACACCGAACCTTTTGAAATTGATACCTCTACTTATAATGTTACTTCGGGTCCTGCCATACACTTACTATTGGGGCTGAATATGGGAATTAGGCCTTGATGTACTGCTGTCTTTGGCATGGTATACTAACCCTCTGTACTGGATCCATTGACCATGTCACAATCTGGCAGAGAGAGCCCACCAAGATAAGTAGGCTCTTTGTGGATTATGATCTATGGCTTTGTATACTAACTCTCTGTAGACTAACCCTAGCTACACCCTCCGTTAGCCACATGAATTTGAGTCTGTAGCTATTTCCTCTGATCCAGTTCTCTCCTGTCTTTTGAATGAGGATCCATGACCTTCAACGTCTTTCCTGTATCACGAAGTCTAGCAATTTACTCCTTAGCAAACAGTCCCTCGCCCCAAGATACTTTTGAAGGTCTGGAGGGTAATGAGTAACTAGTGCCACTTGAAACCTACCTTGTTTAGCGATTTATAAGCCCCCAGCCCCCGTTCTGGGAATCTAATTCCAGGTTCCTAGATTGAGATTATTTAATTAATTTGGAATCCCTATAATGGATATTTACTCTCCATTTCTCTACCGCTTTCTTACAGGGGAAGATACCTCTTGTAATCCTCTCTTCACGTCTTCATGAAACAGAAGATCTGGATTATCTCTAACTCAACCTATTACTTGGTCTTTGACTAGACTAGGCTAGTATAACAGCACCAAGACACTGCCTTTGTGGAACAGCTACAATTGTATGTTTGCCCCTGATGAATTTCCAAGGATTAACTTCCTAAATAGATTAGGAAATAAACATGTTGGGCTTTTTAAGCATTGTTTGAATTTTTATTTGTGTGTGAGTCTGAGTGTGAATACATGAGTAATTGACTGGAATGAATGAATATAAGTGGAAGAGTGATGAATTCAGGTATGACTTAGTTATGATGCACGACACAAGCCACTTTAACATCTAGGCCCCTTTTTGGGCTGTGACTTTGGAGTTGTTTTGCACATATTATCACAGTGAATTGTTGTCTAGTATTACACTAGTCCTACTAGTGATCCTTTGATCACACGTGCTTAAAGTAGTCTTTGAATCATTTTACATGACAAATGTGATGTGTATTTTTGTATAATGCAAATTAAAATATGTAATTTTTCTACACATAGTAGCAATGCCTTATTCATTGTTGAGTGTTGGCTAGAGTTTGAGGACATGAGCTAGTTTTTCCTGTTATTATAAGAAAGCGGTACTCTGGAGTCTTAAGCTCTATTGTCTATTATCCAAGGGTTAAGCCCTTTACACGAGGGTCTGCTTTAGACTCCTTACAAAACTCCCCTCAACCTCTCTGTGTTATGATGCAGCATTAACAAAGCACTTACCTGGGCAAGCAGCGCTCCGATCGCTCATCACTCCGAAACATCATCGCAACCTGTACAAAGAGAAGAGAGCACAGGTTAGCAATTAACACTAATAAACAGTGCAGCGCTCTGCACATCAATAACTCACCGTGGTCTTTGCCATCAGCGCAGCTACTCCGAGATCGCAACCATCCCTGTGAAAACAAAAAGAGACATTGTAAGGGAACAGCGTAGAGGAGCAAGACGCCGAGAAGACAGAGAAAATGGAGGGAAAGAAAGAGACAGAATAAAGAGGGAAAAGACATAACTCACCTGGAAGACAGCAAGCAGAGTCCGAGTCACAGCCGGTCTGGACCCGACATAAGGGCACAGAGACCAGTGAAGCAACTAGGTCCACGGAACGCCCGCACCAACCACGTGCCCCTGCACAGAGAGGCAGGACAGAGGGATCAACACACAAAAAGGCGCTACCCAACGTCTGGCACATAACCAAGCATAGAGTGGTCCAGGATAGCGCTTAGGCCTCCATCCAGTATCGTGTGGTGCCCCTGTGGATACCAGGTGAGCGTAACAATATGTATATTAGGTCTTTCAGTTTCCTTATAGATTCCTTTCTCGTGGTGTGCAGGAAGAGACCTGGTAGGCAGGCACCTGTTGACAGTACCTCTAGTACAATATCTGCCCCGGCCATTATGTTTGCTATGTTTTCCTGATATTGTCGTACCTTCGGGCAAGAGCATAACATGTAGAGCATCCCGCCTCTCCGTTTCCACATTTCAAACAGCTCTGAGACCTTTCTTGGAGTAAGATAGGACCTATGCGTAATGTAAAGTTGTATCAACTGTAATTTTGCATTACTGGAAACTATTTTATTGTATCCTAAAACTCCACTCCACTCGCTATCTGTGCCTACCTTCCCCATGTCCATCTCCCATTTCTGTCTGATGGTTAATAACTTATGTGTGCCCTTCGAAAGTAATAGCTCGTACAGCCGTGACATTGAATGTCCTCCCTCAGCTATATCATACATTGTGTCTATCGCCTCTAGCTTTTCTATTTTCCCAACCAGTGCAAGCCATCTGTGCTCAATCCTATATCTTATTGCGCAGTACAGCAAGAATTGTCCCTCATGTATGCCTGCATTTTCCGCTAGGGTTTTGAAGTCTGCTAGCTCATCCCCTCGTGTCAGGTCCCCAATGGTCACCACCCCGGCCGGATCCCAATATCATCTGACGCCTGCTTTCCACTGTTCGTCGTCAGTCATCACTGCTGCCAGCGGAATCTGTGGCGTAACCGGATCTGTTATTCCCAATGTTTCACAGGCTCTACGCCATAACTGTATACCTAATGTTATTAGCAATCAATGGCTTCTAATGTGTGAGGTAGGAGTCCATAACACTTCTGTTAAAAATAATTGTTTTATTGCTGGTTGTAATAAATGTGTGTCACTAGTAGGTTCATCCAGTAATCAGCGGACTACAAATTGTAATTGGTTCGCTATATAATCACACTAAAATGTTGGTACTTTAATACCTCCTTCATCGTAGACTTGGTACTTAACGCAAGTCTATTATGTTTGTTTTGCCAAAGGAATTTCCTGCACTGTTTCCATTTTCTTGAAGAAGAGTCTTGCGATGTCATATGGGATGTATGTACAGAAGGGAAGTAGCCTCGGTAGTACCACCATCTTCAGTAGTGCAGCCCTCCCCAATAATGTCAGTGTCAGCTTACCCCAGAAAGTCATGCACTGCATGACCCCGTCAATTGCTTTTTGTGTGTTATACTTATGTTCATCTACCGGGTCATGAAATATCTCAATCCCAAGATATCGAAATGATGATAGATAACAGTTCTTTCCTCTTGCCCTTTAAACCATCCAGGGGGGACAGGCAGGATTTCCTTATGTTAACTGTGATTCTGGATAATTCACTGAACGTATCTAGTGTGTCTAAAATATATTGTAGGTTGACTTTCGATTGTTGGACGTACAACAATATCTTATCTGCATACATGGACACCAGGTGCATATACTGTCTATCCCTATGCCTGCCTCATCAAACTCAACTCTTAGGTATGCTGCTATGGGTTCAATTGCTAGGATAGAAAGCAATGACGATAATGGGCAACCTTGTCTGGTATCCTTCTGTAGCTCTATGAAAGCTGAGTACACCCCCCGGTTCTCACCCTCGCTCTAGGCCCTGTGTAGAGTAATTTGACCCACCTAATGTACCCGTCTCTGATCCCACACTTCTCTAGTCCTTTATATAGCCACTCCCATTGCACAGAATCGAGTGCTTTCATTGCGTCTAATGAGACCATCGCACAGTGGTGCTTATAAAGCTCATGTTATCTATCATGTGGTGTGAGCGTCTCAAGATCCAAGCTATATTCCTCCCTGGTACATAACCAGTTTGGTCAGGGTGTACTAACGCCCCTATTTTATTCTGCAATCTGTTTGCCAGTATTGCCACCAATATCTTACTATCCTGGACTATTGCAGCTTCTCAGAGGCTATTTGGCAATGTCCCCTTCTCGTACGCCTCGGCAAACATACTCAACATTGCTGGGGCCAGATCTTCTGCATTTTTAAAATTTGCCCGGTAGCCCGTATAATCCCAGTGTCCTCCCGGTGGGCAATGATCTAACTGTGGCCAATATCTCGTCAACTGTTTTGGGGCCCTCCATTGTTCCCATCTCTTCCTCCTTTAGACACGGCAGTGGGATTGAATCTAGAGCCTCCTGTAATTTGGGATGCTGTGAAGCATGCGCATTTGAGTACAGGTCAGTGAAATACTCATAGAAGGTTGTGTTAACTTCATCCTGTGTGTTGCATAAGTGGCCTTGTCTGTTAGTGACTGAGCAGATGACCTCCTGAATCCTGTCACTTTTATATGGCCATGCTAGGAGTCTTCCGGGCTTGTCTCCTTCTGCATGTAGTCTATCCACATATAGCACATAGTTTATTTTCCCGAGCCTGCCCCAGCATTTAATGCACTCCTGTTTTAGTTCCACTTCCCTACCTCGCCCCAAACCTACCTTCCCATTAAATTTTTCTACGTCTTCCAGCTCTTTTTCAGCTTTGCTAAGTGCCCTAGTCAATTCCGCTGTATTTCCCCTAAGTTAAATAAGGCTACACCTCTGACCACCACTTTAAACGCCTCCCATACCGTGCCCGGGGACCTCACGCTACCTGTATTTAAAGTAAAGTATTCTTTAATACAATCATTGATTTGCTTTCTGAAAGCGACATCTCAGAGCACTTTGCTTCTGAGCCTCTATGTCGGCACCGGTGGTCTGGGTTGTGTCACCCTGTCAATTAAGAATGAGTGGTGCATGATCTGACAGTACTCATCCTTTATATGTAGCATCTGTAAATTCTCCTAGGGAATCTAATCCTGTAAAAAAGTAATATATTATAGTATGAACATCATGTGGGGCTGAATAATGTGAATAGTCTCGACCATCAGGGTGGAGGTGTCGCCATACATCTACCAGTGCAAAAGAGTGCAGTAATGTTCTAAGCACTTTCACTGGTGGGGGCGGCTTCTTACATTTCGAGTCAGATTTATCTACTATGGATTTAGCGTGCAATTATGATCTCCATCCCATGTTACAACACTCTCTCTGTGTGACCCAATCCCAGTATAAATAGACTGGAAAAAGGTGGCTGAGTCGTGATTTGGTGCATAGGCGTTCACAATGCATACCTGTCTATTTTCTAGTTTGCCATGAATAATTACCATCCTACCCTCCTTGTCTGTCTCAGTACGTATTATTTGAAAAGGCATCTTAGGTGCAATCAAGGTCAAAACACCTCTGAAGTATACCGAGTATGTGGAGCCTTGCATGTGTCTCCCCATTTCCTAGCCAACATGGATTGTCTTTCTTCTGTGAGATGTGTCTCCTGCAACAGGGCCACATATATTTTTAGTCTGCACAGATACATTATAACTCTATTCCTCTTAACAAAGCTGCTCAATCCTCTCACATTCCATGTCACCAGTCTAATTTGATTCGCCATAGTCAGCAGCACGCGTCTCTTATTGCCATTATGTCAAGTTTCAAGCATTCAGTCCTACCTCAGTCCTACCTCGTGGTTGAGTGGTAGCCTATCCACATTCTAGCTTGCAATATCCTTTCTTGGACAAAGGCCATAACTCCCACGTAACTTCCCCCTCCCCTCATTCCCCCTTACCAACTCCCAAACTTGAAACTGCTGCCAAGCTTTGACCAGCATGCTTCCCAAAACCTCCTCTGTGGCGTCAGTGCACGGCGAGTGGGTGTCCTTGAACTGACACTCTAGGTTGCTTCCAACAGGGCCATGAAACCAGAGCTTTGTGCTCTGTAGTCGATGCTGTAACGTCTTTTGATGTCTCCTGCTAAATTGCGCCTTCTTTTCTAAGGGTGCTTATCAAGTGGTGATCCCATTGTTGGTTAGTTCCTGTCATCTTCAATGACTAGGTGGGTGCCAACATCCACGAGGCACGAGTTAGTCTTCCTCTTCATGACCCTGCTTCATCTGATGCTATCTCAATCTGCTCTTTGTCCATCCAATCCTGCGCTTCTTCAGGGCTTTTAAAGAACACCGAAGGACAATTTTGCGATATCTTCAGTCGAGCCGGGTATATCACCATATAGTTGAGTCCTGCCTTCTCAGTCTTTCTTTAGTATTTGAATTTGTATTTCTTTATTCGTATAGCTCGCCTAGCCCAAAGACATCTGGGCGCGTATCTTGAGTTAGAGAGACAAATATTACATCGTACATGTTATAACATAATGCAAGGGCAAGGTACAGAGAACAAAATATATGTACAGTACAAGGTAAATAAAATCTGGGTGTAGAACATATATACAGTCATAGTTACAGAGAAGGTAAATACAGGTTATATGTACGTAAATAATTACAATCCAGAATTAGGCAGGACAGAGGCACCAAGAAGGTGCAAGGCCGCTTCATAAGAGGGTTTTCTAGAGCAGAGAGCCACAGTTTGGCTTTACTCTTGAAGGAGTGGAAGGAAGGTTCAGGTCTGAGTGGGGCAGGCAGAGTGTTCCACAGTTTGGTAACTAAGACCTGGAAACTACTTCTGTTCGCTTTCTGAAGCTTGAACCTGGGAAGAGAAAGGCAGTGGGCTTAGGCGGTTCTCTGAGGTCAGGTAGAGGTTAGAGGTGTGAATCGGCTAGCCAAGTAAATGGGAGCCTAGTTAGCCAGACACTTATGAGTGAGAGCAAGCATTTTCAAGAAGATTCTCTGAGCTACCGAGAGCCAGTGTAAATTATGTGTGGTGTGAGAGATGTGCTGATTTCTTTGAATATTTAGGGCTGCCCTGATAGCGTTATTCTGTGTGACCTGAAGTTTATTTAGGTTACGTTGGCTCGTCCATAAATAGAGATCATTGCAATAATCGATCTTAGAAATGATGAGTGTTCTGGCTAGGATAGTGCAATTAGCAGTAGAGAGAAAGGGTCGGCATGCTGTGATAAGTTTGGGCTCTACGTCTTTGCACTTGAAGCGTGTAGTCTGGATAGACCGCAATTTTTGCTAATGCCCTCTGTATAACTCCCCTGGTTTTTGAGATTGTTAATATTTTCTCCCTATTTTTGTAGTTGAGGATGTTTTCTATGATAGGTCTTGGGGGCGCTCCTGGTGGGGGTCTTCTAGTTACAGCTCTATGTGCCCGTTCCACTGTGAAGCCATGCGTCAGGTTGACCGGACCCACTTCTTGTAATAATAGATTTTCTACATATGCCGTTGGGTCCGTTCCTTCCATGCCCTCTGGCAGCCCCAGCAGTCTAATGTTATTTCTTTGGGCTCTTCCCTCCACGTCTTGAGTTCTGTCTTCGAGCAATTTGACCTGTTGTTTTAATATGTGGATGTCCGCTTGCATCATCCGGATGTTACCACTGTTCTCTTCTGCCATTTTCTCCACAATTGCTGTACGTTCTGCTAGAAGCAGGCTCACATCTATCCCAACAGCATTAATCTTAGCTTCCAGTGCTGATTTCAGTGCGGAAATGGCTGCTAGAATCTGTAGTTCTCCTTCCGACTGAGTCAGCAGTGAGTCTGATCTGTGATCCATAGCATGATTGCTATCTTCGGGGCACTTAGCAAAGGATTCCAGCATTGTCTGTTTGCCCTTTCCTTTGTTGGTTTGCTCACCATCTGTGCTTAGAAGGGTCAGATAATATTCTGATTACTGTTCGTGTGGCTTGCCAGAGGAAGCAGGTCCTCAGCGCTTCAATCTCTCATGACAGAGGTCAGTTGAGTAATATTCTTGGTTGCAGCGTTATCACTTCAGATCTTAGTGTGGTATTGCCTTCTTACAGGTGACAATATCCAGCCTGTCCTCGTGTCCACCTGTTCTCCTGTCTTCCACTTGTGTTTCCTGCCCTCCCTGTTATCACTTCTTATCACCTTTGCTTGGGGGATAATGTGGGTCGCTAGTTTGAGCACAGCATTCACCACCGGGTCCGGGACCCTCTACTGGTCTTCCTGAAATGTTTGGCGCCTATCCGGTGAGTTTTTGGTATTAGGCCTGCTGGTGCCGCTCGCAGTGCAGGGGGGGTGGCTTACTTTCCTCCATCTCCGCCTCTCTGTTTTCGCTGGTCCTTTCTCGCTCATTCCTCCGTGGCCAGGCTCGCAATCTGGCCCCTCCACCAGGCTTCCCGGGCCGCATCCGGCCGGTCATTGCTCTGGATCTGCTCTGGGTTCTCTGGGCTCATAAGTGGCCTTGTCTCTGCCTTTGCTGCCTTTGTCACCTGGGATCTCAACATGCTTTGCTTGGGGAGGTAACGCGTCTCTTGCATCCTCTTCCTTCGGCCAAACTGCATAATGCCAATCCCAGCCTAAGTGACCTCCTCCTCTCTCTCACCAGCTGCGGGTCGGCATTTTCTGGGTCTCACGCACTGCAGACCTTGGATACTCAGCAGCATGGTTCCACTTCATCTTTCCCGGTGTTTTGAATGATGTTACATACGCTCAGTATAGTGCACACTCTTCCTGTGCCTCGTTGTGTCTGTTGAAATCAAACAGCTGCCTTATTCTACAGATTTCGTCGTATCAAGCAGGAGCTCTCATTTAGACGTCCTCACTGCATGGCTGCTGGCCATGCCCCCTCGACGGGAACACTGGGTTATGCTCTTTGGCCACCCTGCCCCTAGTACCTCTCTCATTAACCCTAGGGCCCAGAGAAACCTGAGTAGCTGCAGGGATGGCAGGCGGGCAAACCTCAGACAGCCATGTGGGCTGTGTCAGGTTAGACAGTACCACAACATCGATGCCCCACCTTCCATGTGGGTAAAAATGAGTCAACAATAACATCCATGCATACCGCTTATCACCAGGAAGACCTAAGTTAGAAGCAACCACATAATTAGACACACCTTGATGCGTAAAGGTCAACACCACAAAATCCCCATCAATGTATTTGCTTGGGAGGTCTATCCTTCCCTTGTTTCTTATCTCACTTCCTTTTTCAATATTTTTCCCCTGACCTTGACTTTTCCATCCTCCTTTAAACATGCTTTGACTATTCCTATCTTAAAGAAACCTTCTGCTGATCCCTCTTCTACCTCTAATTGTCATCCTATTTCTCTATTGCCCTATCTTTATAAATTCCTGGAACGTCTTGTTTTTTCTCAAGTCTCTACTTTTGTCTATAATAATTCTATTCTTCCCCATTTTCAGTCGGGGTTCTGTCCTTGCCATTCTACTGAAACAGCTCTTCTTTCTGTTCTGGATTCTTTATTGTCAGCGCGCTACTCTAAACATTCATCTCTACTTATCCTCTTAGACTTATCTGCAGCTTTCAACACTGTTGATTACCCTCTATTACTGGCTTCTCTTTCTTCTTTCGGTTTTACTTGAACTGTTCTTTCTTGGTTCAGGTTGTACCTGTCGCAAAGGATATTTTCAGTTTGTTGGACATGGACATTCTCTGACACTCTCCCGCTCATCCACTGTGTCCCACAAGGTTCGGACCTCCGCCCTTTTCTATTCTCTATTTATATCACACCAGTGGCTGAAGTTATTTCCTCCTTTGGTCTAACCCATTACCTTTATGCTGATGATACTCAGCTTTTTCTGTCTTTCACATCCTTTGTTACTGAAGTCCACAATAAACTCTCTGCCTGTCTATTGGCCATCAAATCTTGGATGCCGGCTCACTTTTTGGTACTCAACGCCGCTAAAACAGAGGTACTTTAATTTTCAGCTTACAACATTCCATCCCCCCTTCCTCCCTCTTTTGTTTCCTTTCCTCCTTCCCAGCTTCCTATGTCTTCCACAGCTCAAAGCCTGGGACTCTATTTAGACACTGATATATCGTTTAAGCATCACCTTTCTTTATCCTCACGTGCCTGCCACTTTCACTTATGTAAAGTTTGGAATGCTTGTTCTTTCTTGACTTTTGATGCTACTAAACTCTAGATATCTTCCCTAATTTGTGCCTGACGTTTCTACTGTTCCACTATTCTCTTTGGTCTTCCTCTTACCCGTCTTGCACCTCTGAAATCTGTTTTCAATGCTTCTATCCATCTACTTTTTCTGCTTGCTCCTCGTGATTCTATTTCTTCTTCTCTTTCTATTGTTGGCTGGCTCTCATTTCAGTCCCGACTTAAATTTAACTTTCTGTGTCTTGTCTACAAATCTCTTCATTGTCTTGCACCTGTCTATCTTTCTTCTTTGGTTTCATATGCTTTCTTCACTCTTTTTTCCAATTTATTCTCGTTGTCCCTCATCCTCCATGTGCTCAGTCACGTTTTCATTTATTCCATTTGCTGGAATGGTCTCTGTCTTTCTCTTTGGTCTATTTCTGTTTATTTTTTATTTTGTTAATCTTTGAAGTCTTATCTACTTCACTCGTTTTAACATGGCAGACTGCTTTCGTGAATTCTCACATATATAGTAATGTTTTTTGACCTCATGTACAGCGCTTTGGCTTAAAGCGCTATATAAAACCCAAATAAAATACAAAAAAATGCAAATACACCAACGGAACTCTATGGCCCATTAGAATTAGGTGTGGTCAATGGGTCTAACCTGAATATTAGAGTTAATCCACTGAGTTGTCTTACTGATTAGAGCACTACAATCCTCTCTCAGCCCAACCTCCATTTTTGGCATGTTCAAAATCACTCCTATCAGGAGCAATGTTTTGGGAGGCAACTGCAGGAAATTCTGATTTGTGACCCCTTGATGTCGCATGATCTGCCTTCGGAGGCAACAGGGGTATAGGAGGCATGGATGACACAGAAGGCATGGAAGGCAAGGATGGCATGGGGCATTGGCACCAATGCAGGTCAGAGGGTACATGTATATCTACAGATACATCACAGACATGGGTCACCACCCTTTCATTTCCTAGCACCCAGCCTCCCTTTCCTAATAGAGACCAGGAGTTGAATAAGCCCTGGTGGTAACATTAGAGAAGAAAGCAATGATCCACAGGGACTGAGAACAGTATGACCTGCGGCTACATGTTGCACATTTGTAAAGCTGGTGGAACTAATAAAATTAGAGCGCTGTGCAGTACCCCTCAAAGTGGTTGGTGGGGCAACCACACAGCTAGGTACTCCTCCTGCCACAGAACCAGAGCACTCAAAAGCTTTCACAGTCACTTCTTTAGACAGAATGGGAGCAGCTGCAGGAATAAAAGTGGAAACAGGGGATACCCAATGTATCACCTGCTGCAGGATAAAGGCTGCTTTGGCCCTATCGCTTTATTTTTACTTTTTTTGATTTATTTTTGGTGCAACCAGGGGTACCCGGAGGCATACAGGTGCCAAGGACTAGAGTTCCAAACACAGATGACCAAGACAAGAGAAGAACAGCCCTATGGTATAAGTTAGAGGTGGGGTATCCTACCCAAATAGGTGAGTTTTAAGTTGTTTTTTTAAAAATGTCAAGTGACTTGCAACTCCTGAGACCCAAGGTCATAGCATTCAAACTCTTTGGTGCAGCAACCCAAAAGGCACATTTATTGACGAGGACTAGATTGGCAGTTGGGACTTCCAATAGTTTGAGCTCATTTCAAGTTATCTGCCACATATGCAGGAAATTATCCAGATAAGCATTTAAAAGTGATTATAAGTAGGCAAAATTCAATTATTGCTTCTATTGGTGACCAATGCAAACTTTTCCTGGCATCGGAAACATGATCACATTTCTTGAGGCCCAGAATAGCCCTAACTGTATTATTCTGTATCATTTGAAGTGTGGATAATTCTTTCCTCTCAATGCCTACCAAGACACTTCCACAATAGTCAAACATGGATCCAATAACGGCTCTTGCCACTGTTACACATCTGTTTTGGGAAATGTAGGGGGGAATGTGGCACAGTAGTCTAATGTAATAGGCCGAAGAGGATAGAAGACTATTTACCTGGGCATTCATGGAGAGTGATTGATCAAAAGTGACCCCCAAAGTCTTTATTTTGTCTTTAGTCTTGATTATTCAATCTCCAATTGTGTCACGGAATTCCCCCTTTCTCACCTGGGAGCGATCCTTGCAGGATTTCTTGGGTGCTGTGTCTTCTTATGCACGGAAGTGGTCTTGTATAAGCCTGCACGAGCCTCTTCTGGCTCCAGCGTGCGTTCAAAGCTCCAGGATTCAGACACTCCGGGATCCAGGAACGAAGAAGGTAAGCACACAGCAAACGAGTCCGGGAAACAAGGAGGAAGGGAGAGGGTAATGGGAATGGAATTAGGAGGTCTAGGAACAAGGACAACAGTGTAGCGAACTACGGAGCACACGTCTAGTCGCTGCTTGCAGTAGCATTGAGACGTGCGAGCCTGCAGGGGCGCAGCTTATTTGTAAATACGCTGCGTCTGACGTAAGGACAAGATAGATGTTGCACGTTAGACGGCAATGTTGGGAGTATCAAGGAGTACAAGCCCCATTGTGACAAGGACCATGAGGTCCAAAAGGGGCGTGTTCTGTGGGTCATGACAAATTGGGAATTGTATGAGTCCATGCTAAGATTTTTAAGTCTACGGCTAAAACCTTTAATCATTACTTAAGTTTTATTGCGGTGAAGTGCCAAGCCATTCATACACATCCAGTCATGAATCAGATTGTAGATCTTATTGATTATTTTCACATCTTCTAGATAATCTCCAGTCAGGGTCAAAAGACATTGGGTGTCATCTGCATAGTTAGAAAAGCAGATCTGATTATTTTGTAGTAGTGTGAAGAGTGGGGTTGTATAGATGTTATACAGGATTGGCGATAAACAGGCCCCCTATGGAACCCCATAGTTTAGAGGGAGTGGTGCAGCTTCTGCAATAGAACTGCCAACTCTAATGTTACTTTTTCACAAAAAATCCAGGTCAGCGCTTGATCACTGAAATTAGCAAGTTCTCAAAGTCTCTGCAGAAGAAGAGAGTGATCCACTAAATCAAAAGCAGCTGACAGATCCAGCGCCATTAGCAGCATAGTCTGTCCGTCGTTGATCATTCGCACAATATTAAATTTTAAATCCAGGAGTGCAGATTCGGTGCTATACCCCAACGAAAGCCGGATTGATATTTATTCAGAATAGTATTATTCTAAAGATGGGCTAAAACATGTTCTTATGCAATTTTATCCAGGATTTTAAGAAGAAATGGGGCATTCATAATGGTTCTAGAATTGTTTACATATAGCTGATCCGAAATTATAATTACCAGCTGCACCTTCTCAAAAACATTTGTCCGTACATTTCGGAAGAGAACAGTGCCAACCTTAGCTGCAGCAACAATCAAATCGAGGTTTGATTATTGTAACTCTCTATTGATTGGAGCCTCAAACTCATGCCTAAAAAAATGTCAGGTTCTGCAAAATTATGCTGTACGTATCATCAGAAATGTTGCTAGGTGTGCTAACATCTCCAATCAACAACATAACCTCCACTGGCTTCCGGTCAAGGAACGAATCCTGTTTAAGACACAAAATATGGTTTTCAAATGTATCTCTGGACAAGCCCCTGCTTATGTAAAATCATCCATTCCACAATATTGCCACCTAGAAGTATGCGCTCTAGTGGAAAGAAGCAGATTATCTGCCCTGTTGATAAAGGTACTAATGAACTTGGCAGATATTTTCCAGTTAAGACAGCAATCTTTTGGAACGCTCGTCGCATTGTCTTGAGGTCGGAAGAGGCACTAGGAACTTTCAGAAAAGCTTGTAAATGTATCTTTTCTGTGATTCCCGTCCCCTGATTGTATGCTCCACTTTTGTCCTGTTCCTTGATTGTTGTCCTGCCGTGTGAGTGTTATGGGCGCCCAGATGCCGAGGGGCTTTTGGCACCTTCCAAACAAACAAATAAATAAATAAATAGTGGGAATGGCTGGTTAAGACCTTGATTTTTTAGTAGCGGTGTTACCTTTGCTTGTTTCAAGTGAGAAGGAACACAGCCTTCTTTCAAAGATGCATTGATAATTCCTGTTAAAGAGCTTATGAGGGATTCCAAGCAAGCTTTGATAGCTGTGGCACGGTAAGTGTCGCCTTTGCATGGGGGAGGTTTGAGTTTGGTCAGAATTAGTCTGAGCTCAAATTCTGAGATGCATCTGAAATTAAATATAGAGGTCTCTCGGGATACATCAGTCCGGACATTTTGCATAGGACCTAAGTCACAAAAAGGTAACGTTTTCTTTTCTGACAGTTTTTCTTTATCAATAGTGCATTTTATTTTTTTCCAGCTTCTCTAGTATGGAGTTTTGGACACCAACACACCAGTCCACCTCTCTAATGTTGCTATCCTCCTGGATGATGTTCGGTTTTTCAAGTTCTTTGAGGATTCTAAATATCTCCATAGATTCATGTTGGGCTTTATCAATTCTAGCATTGTAGATGGTTTTTTGGCAGTAATTGTTGCTATTTTATAGATCCTAGCTAATATTGTACATCTTTGTTTGTCACAAGCATCATGGGAAGATTTCCATTGGTAGAAACCTTTCCTTTTTTGAACCCTAAGGATTTTGAGTTCTTCAGTAAACCATACATTGGTTGGTTTGTTAGGAACCTTCCTGATCTTACGGAGGCCAGAAGATTGGTTACCTCCTCCAGTGAGCCCATCCTGATTCAAACTTATGAAGTGCAGAGTTGCCCCTTGCCAGAGGCAGCCCATGAGCTGTCCACCTAAATCTGAATCATATTGTATGCTGCAGGGCTCTTTAGCCGTTGTGGGGTTGGGATCTAAAGGCCCACAAAGGTTGCTATAGTTCAAGACTACACCCATCTGGTTAGGGGTTATCAAGTATAGTCCTTCCCCAATCGGTTTGATAATGGATGTGCAAGGGTTACATTATATCAGGTTGTTCAAGTTTCCAATAAGTGCCATAACATCCCAGACAATGACAATGCAAACTAATTCCGGTGAGATTTGACTGTAATTTGAGGTAAGTGGTAACGTTTGATATGCTAGTTATTTAAAAAGTAGAAGGTCCTATGGCATCTGCGATACTACTGTGAGTTGGAAGATTTGCCACTCCTGATTCATTATTGAGCCTGCCCCCAATGTAAAAAGAAACCTTGAAGAGTTTAGTGTGCATTACCACATATTTCAGATTTAGTGAATCAATCAAAGGTGCTATTTTAAAACAAATGTGCGCATGTGTGACGGCACTAGGAAAAAATATTGTTTGAATTCAAAAAAGACAAGTAGCCTTAAACAGAAACTGATAAAGACTTCCAGAAATATTGAAACATTTTCAATCTCATCAATTACATGAATGTGGAATGTGTCCGTGATTGATCATGCCACATTGTCTTTTGTTTTGCCTGCACATTTTCTAGACGGATTACCACATTTACACAAGAAAGCAACTTTGACTACATGCAAAACTAAAAAGGGATTAAGCTATTATGTGCCCGTGCAAGAAGTTGTATGTTGGAAAGACTTCACATGCAGTAAATCTTCACATTAATGAACATCACTCCGAGATCCATACATATACTATGTACTATGTCAGCACCTTTAGTTGCACATTATGCAGAGTGCCAAAATAGTGCAGATGATTTCTTTTGGTTTGCGAATGAAAAGTTTAATGTGGGATATTTTGAAATCCTGGCCAACAAATTGGCAGATAAGGAACAAATGTGGATCATTAACTTAACCACTATAGAACTGGGCCTCAATTGTATAGAGGAATGTCGCTCCTTTTAATATAAAGTTTGAACCCACTCAGCTACAATCTTCATTGTTCACAAATGCCACTTTTATAGGTGTTGGGATTCGTACATTTCATAATACGTGATACTATTAGTGATTATGTGTGTATTGCCACATTACGAGATGGCTGCCACTTTTTCCAAACGTTAGTAGACAAACATCTTCACTTTCTACATAACAGTATCATCCGGCCCTATGTGATCATGAGACCACAATTAAGTGAGTCATTAGCATAGCGTTTAGAGCTGCCACTCCCCATCACCCTATAAAATTATGTGGGTCAACCGAAGAGTTACAAAGAGCCAATTAATTATGTTCACGGCATGCCAGCCTGGATATGCCTTTCCTTCCTTACACCACCTTAATCCCAACTACAACTACTAACTTCGCCACTCCCTCTGCTCCACTCCACTACTCTTACTCTCCTAGACCCACTCTTCTCTTTCTCACACAAACACTCCACAGACCCCATCTCACCAATAGTTTCTGCACTATTTTTGCTTTCGCCTCCTCTGGTCTCTTGGACGTCCTTCTCCACCGCCTGTCCTCACCCAACTAACCCACACTTACACACTCACACACACCTCCCTAAATACCCCACAACCTCCCATGATTGGCTACTCACCCTGTCCAATCACTTACCTAGCTCAAGGGGGTGTGGCAGAGGGAATGGTTTGGGAGGCTTCAAAAAGGGCTTGTTAGCCCCACCCCCTTTTCTGAAAGCATCTCTGGCAAGAAAAGTTAGAGAGTTTCTGAGGAATTGGAGTCCCTGTATTATAAGGGTATTACCCAAATTGTTCGAACACAATTGTTCGAATTACTTAATTGACTGAAAGTCAAGGGTCCGAATTGACCATATACATATATCCAGCCTTTCGCTTTGATCACAGCCGGAGTGCCGATGTAACCCGGATTGGTTTCCAGTCCTTTTTCCTACATATATATATATACATATATATATATATATATATCAGTGAAAAAAACTTTGTTAAAGGGACGTTATGGTTAAGTTGCGCTACTAAAAACCTATTAAATTCAGTGAAAAAACTTTGTTAAAGGAACGTTATGGTTCCAAGTAAAACCGAAAAACCCTTGAAATTCGCCAGTTATGGTAAGCTAAGCAACCATAACTCGCGCCACCACCGTGCACTGCTAATACTAACACCCAGGACATCAAAGATGACATCACAAATGTCATTGATGACATCACTGATGACATCACATGTCTGGCTCACTATTTTCTCTTTTGCTGACATATCTAGGCCACATGGTTTTCTTCAGTAACAGTCAGAAACTAAGAATTTTACTTTATTTGTAGACATATCCTTCTAGTAGGTTCTTACAGTAATTCCCTTAGAGTACAGTCACATCATATGAAACATATACATATGGGAAAACACAAGCTTGAAAGACAGCAATCCTTTTTGTGCATAAAGATAATCACTAGACTTTTATTTACTTCAGAACCCGAACAGTGTCCGTAGGACATCAATGCGTATGCGCTAACCAATCTCCGTGCACTTGGTGTCCTGCGGACAGGCGCTTCCTTCGCGGACTAGTTCGCGAATGGATCATATGACCGCGTCCACGCTCATCGTGTGTCCTGACATGCCGACACTGTTCATGTCCCCGAACAATTTAAAAGTACATTTTCAGTTAATCCATAATATTTTTCAATAAAATCTCACCATGGCACAAGTCCCACATAGCAATCTTGAGTTTCTATATACCTTTTGAAACTTTCCGATCCTTTTTTTGTGTTCGATCTGTCCGCGGACAGTGCGCATGTCCGCGAACCACGCACAAGCACCCCTATGGAAGACCACGCCCAAGAGCTTATTCCCATTGTGTTTCTGGCTATTCTTCAGAAAACAGTGATTTTTGCTGCCACCTGCAGACTACACCATCATCGAGATGGCATCCTTGGCTGCTGAACTGCCACTTGGTGCTGCACCTGCTTCAGCACCACCCCCACCCCCTCCACCACCACCACCTCCCCAAGCGCCAGAAGAGGGAAACAGGAGTGAGGATGCAGACGAGGAAGAAGAGGATGATGAGAATGAGGTAGAGGAAAACCCTACTACCCGCACTAGGCGTGAGTGTTGGGTGTGGCGGTTATTTACCATTCATGGTAATGTTCCTAAGGCTCGTGCGAACCGTGTTACCTGCAATGAGTGCAAAATGATACTCAGTCGCGGGAAGCACGGTAATTACAGCTTTGGGACCACTACTATGAAGCGACACCTTAGGTCATTTCACTCTGGGGCTATTTGCAGGGTTGTACCTTGCGAAGAACGTAGCAGGTTGATTTCCTCTACTTCATCCTCTGTTTCTGATCCTGTCACCACAAGGACCACCTCTGTGGGACAGCGTCTTCCTCAAGCTGCCTCACAGGCCATACAGAATGCTGATGACCCTTACCTTTCGAGGGTCACAGTTGTATGTATGTACTGTGACACAGTACTCCGCAGGGGGGAGCGACTTTGGAGTGCTTTTGAGACTACCGTCTCAGAGCACGAGAAGACCTGCTCACTACCCAAATAAAACCCACTCTACATCTTCCTCTCTCAGCTCGCCCTTTCTTATCCCTGTGGTTGGTGTCCCCCCCTTCACCCTCCCTTACCCTCCTCTCCTAGTGTGTCGTGTCTGAAAAACCAAAAAAATACAAAATTACAAAAATCAAAAAAAAATAAGGCTCTTTTCAGAGCCGCCTTTCCCAGTTAAAAAATAGAAGTGAAAATAAATGAAGCAGGGCTCTTTGTATTTTTTAAAAGTCCGCGGACAGTTCGCGAACATTAAATAAATTGGGTTGCTACTCCATCACAAACATTGTAATATTCTCTGGAAAGAGGTGGTGGCTCTGAAAAGAGCCTTTGGGTGGTGTTTGTAAGTCAAAAATTGTAAATGCTTAACATCTACTTCAAAATTGTTGTTGTAATTCCAAAAAAGGTTGCAATGCATTTTGTACATTTCTCAGAAAAATCTGATTGCCAGCATAAGTAAGATGGACTCCATCTCTGCGAAAAATGTATGTACTACAAAACATAATATTTTCATTGTGAAAAGAAGACATGCCAAAATCTCTTAGAAAGGCACACACAGCCTTATTAACATTGCGCCTTGCTTTTTCCATTTGTGGACCAAATGAAGAAGAACGAAGCCACATTTGTCTCTGCGCAATCCGTGAAAATATCACTTGAGAATTAGGAAACATGTCGATAACCTTCCTAAGTCCTTCTTTCATAGCAAATTGCAAAAAAATTCAAGTCACATGTCCTAAACTGTTCCCTCCACAATGAATTACAATTATGTCTGGATGTTGCTCTATCTCCAAAGTAGCACAGAGAGGTAGCAAGTCCAACCACTTTATTCCACGTACTCCATGCCAGTGTACTTCCACATGTGGGAATCCAAGATTTACAGCTACTCCACAGCTTTCTGCATGCACCTTCAACCAATGTATCCACCCACCAAACTTTCCTGACCAATCCCTTTCAGTGCTTATTCTCATTTGCATGACTTCTGAACCCAAAAATCCCCGGATGTAACTCCCGATGTCCGCGAACTTCCGCCATGTCTGCGGACATATCGTAACATGAACAGCCCTTCTACCATTTCCACTACACTCTCTCAGCCATTCCCTCATTGGATGTACCTCAAAAATCACATGACCATGCACCAATCACATTCAAGACCTCTACATCTAACTGCATCATCATAGATCAGCACTGCAAATGTACTCTGAATCTCAAATGTCATATCATTGGCAAGCATCTACCAGAAATACTGTACAAGTCTTCAAGATTTATATCCATATGCATGAACACAAACTTCAGGTATGCATATTTTCTGTATAGTAGATGAACACATTTTCAAACAGACTTTTACCCTGTAAAATCTGTAAAATGAATTTACTGTACTTTTTTCAATTTCCTAAAATCAACTATCACTTATAAACCTTTGTACTATTTACTTTCTTTATACACACACACTCAAATCATGTTAAAGTAACATTTTTTAAATGAAATATATAGACTACATATATTCAAACAAAATTGCATGCAAACACAATCTATGTTTAAACCTTTATAAAAATACTTATACAATTTCATATTTTTTGTTTTTATTTATTTATTTACTTAATTACTTTAAATTAGACATGACATTGAGGCACTATTACCTAGAACAGTTTACTTACAGAAATAGTGGTATTCACTAATATATTATAAATTTCACTAGACATAGTAAAAATATTTTTTTTTTGCTACAGTTAGTCATTCAATACAATTTGTTCATTAAGAACATATCATATGTACTGAACTGATGCAATGTATCTTATGTAAATAAATTAGTTTAATGGTTTTACAGAAGGCACTGAGGATTTCAATTAAAAAAAATCAATATCTATATTAAAAACAGTGCTATATACAAACAAAGTTACCAATTTGAAGCTTTTACAATTGCAGTGAAGACCAGTTTCCTGAAAAGTAGCAGCCGAATTCGAAGAAGAAAGAAAAACTAAGAAGTTACCTGTTAATTTTAAAAAAAAAGTAAGTAAAATATCACCATAACATTTGTATTATTAATCAAATATACTATAACATTAATACGAGCTATTTTAGTTTCTAAAAATAGAGATTTTGTACCATTTTGTCCAAAAATGTCCATGTCT
Organism: Ambystoma mexicanum; assembly: GCF_040938575.1. NCBI lineage: Eukaryota > Metazoa > Chordata > Amphibia > Caudata > Ambystomatidae > Ambystoma > Ambystoma mexicanum. The sequence goes on along the minus strand of NC_090929.1, from coordinate 757,334,633 downwards.
TAAACAGCGATTTACAGCCAGAATGGCCCACAAATTTCTATTTTTGGACACACAAATTACCCAACTGAACCACTACAATTTTCATATTATAGAACAAACAACTGTTTTAATTGTATACATTAGATTTACTATTTGTACTTTTCCACACCACTAGCTTACTTTTTTTTTGTCATCTGAACCCCAGTTTAGTAACACATAAACTCAAGAATACCTATCCCTACTAGTTTTAGTTCCCAATGCACAATCACACACCATTACATACATCTTTATCATCTTACTCAAACACTCATTCACACAGCACACATACATTCCAGAACACCCCAACCCATATCTTCTTTATTTTTTTCAACAGACCCTAAAGAATGCCTACCAAAAGTCAAGTCCGTAGAAAGCAACGCAAAAGTAGAGCAAATGAAAAGAAAGGTGTCCAACATAAGCATCCATCTCTAGCAGAATTTGTAAAAAAAGTTGAAACAAAACAGCTAATACAATCATTTAGTGAAATACAAGAAGTTTCAAGTACAACTTTGCTTCCTCTATCAAAATGTAAAACAAACCAAAAAACAATTAACAGAAAATCAGCTATCAGTACAGATAAAACTACTTCTTCAAATTTTAATATAGTGCAAAGTAAGCATATCAAGAAAAGTATTTTAGCCAAAATATACCATCACAAAGTCCTTCAAAATCTTATAAAAACAGGAGAGAAATCAGGTTCAAAGCTTAAAACCCATCGTAGGAAATTAATCTTAGAAGCATTGATGGACAGTGCAATTCTTCTCAAAAGAAATTTATTTATTTTACTATTAAACAAAATGAAACCACTAACAAAACTAATAACTAAATTACAAAAAAGACTTCTCAATAAGCAAAATGTCAACAGAAAGAACTTCTTAAGTATCTGCGGAGGTGAATGGAATCACACTACGAGCACAGAACCATATTTTAATGAAGAAGCATACAAACAAAAGCAAACAAATACAATTGCCATAAATAGCAGTGGTCGAGGTTATGAAAAAGTGAATAATACCATAATGGAACAAGAAGTACTCCTTACAGAAATATGCCCTGAAAACTTAGAATTACCCCTCCATTCAACTGAATCAGAACGTCTAGTGTACAAATGGCCATGCACGTCAATGTGTAACATTACCAAACAATGTTTCAAATCTTTACGCCAATTCCTCAATAAATATGTAAAAAGCAAAGACAAAATCAAAATTAAATTACTGCAAAATATAGATACCTGTCCAGTGCGCAAGTACACAGGACTACAAGGACATTCATTGGCCTGCATTACAGGGCCTACTTGTAAAACCACTTTCCATGATATCAAAAGGATATCAACACATCATTCAACTATAAGAAATCTAGTCTATAAACTGTACTATGCTAAAAGTCCTGCTTTAGCACTAGCAACGTTAAATAACATCCTTCTACATGGTACAGCAAAAGACCTACTTGAAGAAATTCACTATATCCAGAAAAAATAATTTGGAAGTGAAAGCCATTTACAGAATGAAATAGCTTTAAACCAATTAAGCAACAATTCTACACATGGCAACCTTTTTCTAAACACATACAAAAAGAAATACTAACATTTAAAAGTACATCAGCTGAAGTACCAAACCATGTATGTGTATGTTGCCGTAGAATTTTTTATAAAAGTAACACAAAAACTGTGGACCTATCATACAAAATAGAAGACAATGAAGATTCTAAATGGTTTGAATTAGCTCTCTACCTTGTAGCAGAAAACAAATATGAAATAACTGAGCCCTTAATACTTTGCAGTTATTGCACTACAAAACTTCACAACAACCAAACTCCTTCACGTTCTATCACAAATAATTTGGAATTATACCCAGTACCAAAACCTCTACAACAACTTAATTTATATGAGAGCATCATAATTCAAACAGTACACCCATTTCAAGCAATAATACGCCTTCAACCAAAAACAGCAAAATTACCTACTTCTGAATTGGTAAAAGGCATTTGTGGAAAAGTAGTTTATTTACCATTAAATCTAAAAGAAAATGTGCATACTCTAGGAGTGCAACGTCCAATGCAGCAATCTTTAATTATATTAGTAAATGGAGTACCTACAAAAGACAAAAAAATATGGCAACAGCTGGTAGATTTATATAAAGTTAGACAAGCCTTCCAATATCTTAAAGAGAATAATGAATATTACAAAGAAATTAATATTGAAGAAAACTTGAAAGATACAACTGAAATAATTCAAGAAACACAAGAAGCTGGTCAATTTGAGCTACTAGATCCTGCTACAATATCAAATACTTTAGACCATTATACAATTCATCCTTTGCACTGTAATGACACCGTACAAGATGTACTGGAAACTTACCAAATGCGTCAAACAAAAGGATCGCCAATCAGTATATGGGAAAAAAGTATAGAAGCACATGCCTTTCCTCTACTCTTTCCTACTGGCAAAGGAGGAAGGTATGATGATAGACCTATTCAAATATCAGCTTCAGAATACCGCTCATTACGGATGTATTCCGAAGATCCCAGATTTAGACAAAATGTGGAATACATATTCCACCTACTCTTTGAAAGTGAACTAGCAACTTTATGTTACGGAGTTGCACACATATTAAAATCAGGATCACACTTTCAAAATATGACAGCTACACAATTATTAGAGAAAGTGCAACAAAAGGATGAGGTTTTACAATCAAATATTACAAATCTATTAGCAAATATGCGTGGTACTTAAGAGTACTGGTTTCGACGTCATGGAGATGTACGTTGTATGATCAGAAACCTGGGCCCACCAACTTGGTTTGTTACATTAAGTTGTGCAGAATATGCATGGGAAGATTTACATGATTTCCTACGCATATCAAATAAAAACAAAACAAACATAGATATTCTAACACCTGGAGAACTTTGTTCTTTGGATTCTGTTAATGTTTCAAGATATTTTCACCATTGCTTCATTGCTATGCTACATTTTATTTGTAATAAAACTGTTCATCCCCTTGGAGAAGTGCAACACTTCTTTTGGAGAAAAGAATACCAAGCCAGAGGAGCACCACATATCCACATGCTTTTATGGATTAAAGATGCTCCTAAATTTGGTCAAGACAGTGATGCCACTGTTTTACAGTTTATTGAAAAATATGTCACTTGTGAAATTCCATCAGAAGCCACAAATAGTGATCTTCATGCACAAATTTTACAATTTCAAAGACACAAATGTGGAAAATATTGTCGTCGCAAATACAAAAACAAAGGCAAATACTACACCAAATGCCGATTTGGTTTCCCTAGACCAGTTACAAATACAGGTCAAGTAAACAACCTCATGTCTTCAGTTAGACATAGTGTTAAAGGTAAGTCACCTAAAATACATATTACATAAAAAGAAAAGAAGAAGAAAAATATATCAATGATTATAATGCAATCATTGCCCACTTATGGAATGCAAACATAGATGTGCAGTACATTGCAGACAATTCTACTGCAGTTGCACGATATGTCACAACATACTTAACTAAAGCAGAAAAGACAGAGCTCCAAGACCTCTGGAATGACCTGTCATCAGATAAAACAGTATCTCAGAAATTATACAGCTTGGGCATAAAAATGCTCACCCGTAGTGAATGTGGATCTTATGAAGCAGCTGATCGTTTAACTGGTACTTCATTGTATGGTAAATCTGAAAATATAGTATGGCTAAGTCTTGGTCCAGCTAAATCTAGAAAAAGAGTTCTAAAATCATATGAAAATATAGAAACAATAGCCAAACATGATCCCAACAGCCAAGACATTTTAAAAAACAATTTATTGGACACATACTACCCAAACAGAAGTAATACTTTGGAAAACATGTGTCTATACCAAATAGCCCAAAACTACACATACAAAAATAATATGAAACCTGATGAAAAAAAAGGTAAATATAGAGTGACAGACTGTGAAGGCAGCTTAGTTAAACTCACTAAACCAAATGTAATTAATCATATCAAATTGTCATTGAAGACTCCTCAACATAAAGAAGTATATTACATGTCCCTGCTACAACTCTTCAAACCATGGAGAAAAGAAGAACAATTACTAGATAACTATGACTCATATGAGGATGCTTTCAAAGCAAATGAAAGCACTATAACTGATGTAAACTTTACACAGTACAAAACAATGTTGCACAATGAACAGCAACATGAAGAAGAACTCCAAGCCCAACTAGATAAGGATACTCCTGCCAGTAGTCAACCTTCTGTAACAGGAAGCCAAGAACCACTGGGAGAACCACTAATAACAAATGAGGCAGAATTAGCTATGATAGAAGTAGAAAACACCATGTGTCAGTATGAAGATAAGGAAGACTTAACTATACTACAATCAAAACTAAACAATGAGCAAAGTAGCATTGTTCAAGAAGTAACAAAACAAATTGCACATGGTGTAAAACATGAAAATAAAGAATGTTCCTGCCATAATTATAAACCTATACTACTGTACGTCAGTGGTGAAGCTGGTTCTGGCAAAACATTCCTAATCAAAATCATTAGTAAGTTCCTTCAACAATTGGCAAACAACAAACTGTCAGCTGTTGTCACTGCCCCCACAGGTTTAGCTGCCTACAACATAGGTGGTGTTACATTACACCAATTACTAGTATTACCAGTAGAACACCAGAACAAATTATACTATTACAAACTTTTTGCAGAAGCTGCAATGGAATTAATCAGAGTATTGAAACAAATGAAAATGCTACTAATAGAAGAAGTGAGCATGGTCTCCAACCTGATGTTAGCTTTGATTCACCTCAGATTACAAGAAGTACTCAAAACAGACTATGAAGAGCTCTTTGCAGGAAAACACATTATTGTTTTTGGAGATCTGCTTCAATTAACACCAGTAAAAGGTGAACCTATTTTTAAAACATTAGGGCACAAACTCTGCTGTAAAACTGTTGGCAGCATTGGAAATGTCAACCTTTGGCAACATTTCCAATACAGAGAATTAACAGAAAACATGCGCCAATCTGCAGATCTAACTTATGCCAACATTTTAAAAAGTTTGAGAGTTGGTATACTTTCTAAAGAAGCAGAAGCAACATTGAAAACCCGGCACATTAATGCACTTTATGGCGATAATGCATGTGCTACAGATGCTATGGAACAAATAGCCCACAAAAATGTCAATTGTATGGCCTTAATGCCAACTCTTGCAAGCTGTCTCAAATTCAATGAAATAATGTTAAGTAAAGAAATGCAACCAATAATGCAAATTAGCGCCACAGACAAACTAGATGTACATGGTATGACACTACCCATGTGTGACCAAGCCACAAGACTAAATAATTTAGAAAAATCAATCTCAAACACAGCAGGCTTAGAAAAGATGTTAAAATTATCCTTAAATTGCAGAGTAATGCTTAAACGTAACCTTGACGTGGACCAAGGACTAGTTAATGGAGCACTGGGTACAGTTGTTGGCTTTCAAACATACCCACGTGACAAAAAAATTCAGTTTGTCAATATACTCTTTGACAAACTTTCAGAAGTAAAACGGATAGGACGCTCAACAGCTAGATTCCTTCTCTTCAAAGATATGTATGTAGGCAGAGAACAATTTTCTCTAACTCTTGCATACGCAGTCACGATTCATAAATCACAAGGTCTTACCCTAGACAAAGCAATTATAGATATTGGTGACACAGTCTTTAAAAAAGGCATGAGCTACGTAGCACTATCACGCTTACGTACACTTGACGGTCTATTTCTAATCAACTTTTTTGCAAGCAAAGTAAACACTGATATTCCTTGCATTTTAGAATATAATAGACTTCGCTCACTATATACTCCCCATCTAAACACATATTCTGTTCCACAAAAACTAAAACGTTGTAAAAGTTGTAAAAGAAAACTAAATCAAACAGAAATGCAACAGGACGTCACTGCAAATCCTCCAAAGAGATTAAAAGAAATTAATACTTCATCAAGTACCACAAACAAAAAAGAATCAATTAGAGAAAGTAAACCAGGTACTTCTTTAAAGAAGGAAGACAAACTCCAAAAAACACAGTTAGATGCAGAACTACCTGGACCATTTAAATTCTCAAATATAGTTGGTGTAAGTTGCTATGCAAATGTAGCAATGAATATTCTATTTCAATTACCACCAATTGTTGACAACATTTACTTACACAGTACAGACCCTTTGTGTTTGCAAATGTTAGTACTTCACAGAAATGCAGCAAACAATCCTGAAAACACATATAGTGTTTTTGGAATAAGACGACAATTGGACTACTGTGCTGGATTTCATACATGTGGAAACATACATGCACTCTGTGCAACAATGTGACACAAGAAGAAATCCCCAATGAACGCTTCATATATATATCAATACCAAATTGTGAATCCATTCCATTTCAGCAACTTGTACAAAATGCAAACCATGGTAGATTATGCTCTACCTGCAATTCAGATAATCGCTCCACATTAGTAATACAAACACATAGAAAATACGTAATACTTACGCTTCTACGTTACAATGCAGATGGTACCAAAAACAACTGCAAGCTGACTGGATTCACACATGGTCAAATATCACTTGGTAAGAAAACCTTCACAACAATAGGTATAATCTACCACGCAGGAGCCACAACCAATTCAGGGCACTACACGGCATATATAAAAAAGAAATGTAGATGGTTTGAATGTAATGATAGTACTATTACTCTAAAGCAGAGATTACCAGCAAATCTTACAAACGCTTATTTGATGTTCTTAAAACCAAAATTTGATAAATAAACTGTATTTAAACCTTTAAGTAAATTTGTGTTAAAAAAATATAAACTGTTAGAATACTCCAAAAGCTATCTAACTGCTCAAAGATTCTACAACAACTAATCAGATAAATGAATACCACTAAATTAGACCAAAGAATACACAGTTAGAATACGCCAATTGGTATCTAACTGTCCCAAAATTATAAATTTGTGTTAAAATAATATAAACTGTTAGAATACTCCAAAAGCTATCTAACAGCTCAAAGATTCTACAACAACTAATCAGATAAATGAATACCACTAAATTAGGCCAAAAAATACACAGTTAGAATACGCCAATTGGTATCTAACTGTCCCAAAATTTAACAATATCCAAATAGATAAATCAAAACCACTAAAATATATTAAAAAAATAGACAGTTAGAATACGCCAATTGGTATCTAACTGCTCCAAAATTTTATAATATCAAAACAAATGAAGAATCTGTTACTGCTCCAAAAAAAATACAACAAAGCAAAGTATAAAGCACTAGCCAGAAACAAAAAGTGAACATTGAAAACAAACAAACAAACTGTAGCATAACAGAAAAAGGTTTTTTTTTTAATCCAACATGGATTTTTTTTTCTCCCACAGACCCAATGATTTTAGCAACAAATACAGAAACTGAGCAAATTGCAGAGTACTCTGATTTGTACTCTACTAAATATGAGGGTAGAAAAAAAATAAAAGTATATTGCTTATAAAATGTAATAAGTCATTACAAAATACTAATACTAAGATGCTATTTTCTTTTATCACAGAAATGAAGAAGAAAAACATGGACTCCCATTACTAGACCAAACAGTAAGTATACAATAATAAGGACAACCATAGCAGCATATCACATCCATAGTATCTAATACCTTTGTTCCTTATACATTTGTTTTTCACCCAAAGTTATAAGCAAATATGAATGTGATATGCTGCGGTGGTTGTTGCCAGGGCATAGAGTCTTGGGTGCATGGCCATGCACCCAAGACTCTATGCCCTGGCAACAACCACCGCAGCATATCACATCCATAGAGTCAAACATTTCAACTATGATCTATGGGAAACTTTTAATGTCCGCGAACAATGTGAGTGTTCTTAGAACACTTTGAACTTGCCAGCGAACAATACGGACACCGTTTTCAGGACACCCCCTACGAACATTTCAGAACAACGCGATAGTTCTTAGAACACTTTCAACTTAACAACGAACAATACGGACAGCGTCCTAAGGACACCCCCTACGAACATTCCAGGACACCGGGAGTGTTCTCAAAAACGTCTTCAGAACATCCCCATTTTGTTTATTTGCGAACATTTCAGGACACCGCGGGCGTACTTAGAACACATTCAACTTGACAGAGAACAATACGGACAGCGTCCTCAGGACACCCCCTACGAACACTCCCCGGACACCGCGAGTGTTCTTAGAAGCGTCTTCAGAACACCACCATCTTGTTTATTTGAGAAAATTTCAGGACACTGCGAGTGTTCTTAGGACACATTCAACTTGACAGAGAACAATACGGACAGCGTCCTCAGGACACCCCCTACGAACATTCCAGGACACCTGGAGTGTTCTTAGAAGCTTCTTCAGAACACCACCATCTTGTTTATTTGCGAACATTTCAGGACACCACGAGTGTTCTTAGGACACATTCAACTTGACAGAGAACAATACGGACAGCATCCTCAGGACACCCCCTACGAACACTCCCCGGACACCGCGAGTGTTCTTAGAAGCTTCTTCAGAACACCCCGATTTTGTTTATTTGCGAACATTTCAGGACACCGCGAGTGTTCTTAGGACACATTCAACTTGACAGAGAACAATACGGACAGCGTCCTCAGGACACCCCCTACGAACACTCCCCGGACACCGCGAGTGTTTTTAGAAGCGTCTTCAGAACACCCCCATTTTGTTTATTTGCGAACATTTCAGGACACCGCCGGTGTTCTTAGAACACATTCAACTTGACAGAGAACAATACGGACAGCGTCCTCAGGACACCCCCTACGAACACTCCCCGGACACCGCGAGTGTTTTTAGAAGCGTCTTCAGAACACCCCCATTTTGTTTATTTGCGAACATTTCAGGACACCGCGGGTGTTCTTAGAACACATTCAACTTGACAGAGAACAATACGGACAGCGTCCTCAGGACACCCCCTACGAACACTCCCCAGACACCGCAAATGTTCTTAGAAGCGTCTTCAGAACACCACCATCTTGTTTATTTGCGAACATTTCAGGACATCGCAAGTGTTCTTAGGACACATTCAACTTGACAGAGAACAATACGGACAGCGTCCTCAGGACACCCCCTACGAACACTCCCCGGACACCGCGAGTGTTCTTAGAAGCGTCTGCAGAACACCCCCATTTTGTTTATTTGCGAACATTTCAGGACACCGCGGGTGTTCTTAGAACACATTCAACTTGACAGAGAACAATACGGACAGCGTCCTCAGGACACCCCCTATGAACATTCCAGGACACCGGGAGTGTTCTTAGAAGCGTCTTCAGAACACCACCATCTTGTTTATTTGCGAACATTTCAGGACACCGCGAGTGTTCTTAGGACACATTCAACTTGACAGAGAACAATACAGACAGCGTCCTCAGGACACCCCCTACGAACACTCCCCGGACACAGCGAGTGTTCTTAGAAGCATCTTCAGAACACCCCCATTTTGTTTATTTGCGAACATTTCAGGACACCGCGAGTGTTCTTAGGACACATTCAACTTGACAGAGAACAATACGGACAGCGTCCTCAGGACACCCCCTACGAACACTCCCCGGACACCGCGAGTGTTTTTAGAAGCGTCTTCAGAACACCCCCATTTTGTTTATTTGCGAACATTTCAGGACACCGCGGGTGTTCTTAGAACACATTCAACTTGACAGAGAACAATACGGACAGCGTCCTCAGGACACCCCCTACGAACACTCCCCAGACACCGCAAATGTTCTTAGAAGCGTCTTCAGAACACCACCATCTTGTTTATTTGCGAACATTTCAGGACATCGCGAGTGTTCTTAGGACACATTCAACTTGACAGAGAACAATACGGACAGCGTCCTCAGGACACCCCCTACGAACACTCCCCGGACACCGCGAGTGTTCTTAGAAGCGTCTGCAGAACACCCCCATTTTGTTTATTTGCGAACATTTCAGGACACCGCGGGTGTTCTTAGAACACATTCAACTTGACAGAGAACAATACGGACAGCGTCCTCAGGACACCCCCTATGAACATTCCAGGACACCGGGAGTGTTCTTAGAAGCGTCTTCAGAACACCACCATTTTGTTTATTTGCGAACATTTCAGGACACCGCGAGTGTTCTTAGGACACATTCAACTTGACAGAGAACAATACGGACAGCGTCCTCAGGACACCCCCTACGAACACTCCCCGGACACCGCGAGTGTTTTTAGAAGCGTCTTCAGAACACCCCCATTTTGTTTATTTGCGAACATTTCAGGACACCGCGGGTGTTCTTAGAACACATTCAACTTGACAGAGAACAATACGGACAGCGTCCTCAGGACACCCCCTACGAACACTCCCCAGACACCGCAAATGTTCTTAGAAGCGTCTTCAGAACACCACCATCTTGTTTATTTGCGAACATTTCAGGACATCGCGAGTGTTCTTAGGACACATTCAACTTGACAGAGAACAATACGGACAGCGTCCTCAGGACACCCCCTACGAACACTCCCCGGACACCGCGAGTGTTCTTAGAAGCGTCTGCAGAACACCCCCATTTTGTTTATTTGCGAACATTTCAGGACACCGCGAGTGTTCTTAGGACACATTCAACTTGACAGAGAACAATACAGACAGCGTCCTCAGGACACCCCCTACGAACACTCCCCGGACACAGCGAGTGTTCTTAGAAGCATCTTCAGAACACCCCCATTTTGTTTATTTGCGAACATTTCAGGACACCGCGGGTGTTCTCAGAACACATTCAACTTGACAGAGAACAATACGGACAGCGTCCTCAGGACACCCCCTACGAAAACTCCCCGGACACCGCGAGTGTTCTTAGAACAGTTTCACTTTGCTTGCGAACAAAACAGACACATATTGAGTCCTTAGAACACCCCAGTCAGTTTATTTAGAACATTTCAGAACACCCATGATGTCCGCAAACAAATCGAACACAAAAAGAACGTCTAACACATAAAAAACACAACTTTCATCCTATCTCATACACTCCCACCCTCCCCAAACACTCCTACACACCAACACACTCTACAAAATACACATTTTGAACAAAGTTTCACCGCACTGTCCGCGGACGTCTGCGAATCCAAGATGGCGGGCGCTACCGAAAAATCTGACGTGCTTCACGCTCCACGCCGTCCAATCAGCAAACACGTTGCATGTCCGCGAACATCACGCAAGAGGATTGGCCAATCAGGACACTGTCCGCGGAGCGAACATGGAAGTGTGTGCGCGAACCGAACACAGGTATCACTAATTTTTTTTTACCTACTTTTTGCTGGACGGATTTTCACCAAATTTGCAAAAGCACACTTTCGGGACCAAGCCGCTGCTCCTGGTCCAAATTTGGTGGAAATCCGTCCAGCGGTTTGGGCTGTAGGCGCTAGCAAAATGTTTTTCCCATTCAGTCTATGGGGAAAAAAACAGTTTTTGTGACCCCCCGTATTACTTTTCCCCCCCTGGACGAATCCTCCCCAAACTTTGCAAAAAAAATTCAGAGTGATCCAAATACTTTTTTTGCAAAGTTTGGTGAGGATCCGTCCAGGGAGAGCGAAGTTATAAGCCACCCAAAAAGTGTTCTTCCTATGGAAACAGCAACTTAACCATAACTACATGGCCATATATTTAATGGGGAGGTTGCGGGGGGTTTCCCCCCGCATATATATAACAATTGACCTTCACAATTCGCTCAATTACGCAAAGGTCAATTGTGATTTGATCATCATCGGTAAGATGGGGAGGGAAGGTGGTATGTACACACTCATGCGGGCACCAGGGAATATTTGTGGTGGACTCCCCCCCTTCCATGACATGGCCTGTAAGCAGGCCTTGTCACACACGATTTAATCATGACGTGAATACATCTTTGTAGGAAAAGGTCACCAATGACCACATGTACACTGTCATCGAGAAACATAGCTAGTGAAAAGCATTATCTTGTACCAAGGCTTGCAACATTATGTGTTACTACTGACTTCTGCAATTGTATTCGCTCTCCCCTCTTGCTTCTCCACTCTTTTTGACTGCTTACTTTCTGTTCTATCCTCCTCTCCCTTTCTCCCGTTTCCTTTCTCCTCCCCTTACTTTCTTCTATGCACTTACTCTATCAGAATCGTCCCTGGACCTAGTATGATAGCAACCTCGTCTGTCTCCTCCTCCCCCCCTCACATGTCCTGCCCCCGTCCAGCACTATCTGAAATGTTGTTAGGCCTAGTACAGTAGTCGCCTGTCTGTTTCCATTTCCTTCCCACTCTCCCCTCCCTTCCTTATCTATGTCTTAGTTCTTGCACTATCTGAAATGTCGGTAGGTTGAGTACGATAGTTAATTTCACATCCTTACTGTTCATGGCCTGTAAGAATGTCATTGTATTGTCCCTTGTTCCCTCCCTGGCCTTGAAGCGCTTTGAAACACATTGGGCCTCATTACAACCCTGGCGTTAAGGGCCGTAAAAGGCTGCTGTGCCATTAAACCCTTAACGCCCGATTCACACTTTAACGCCTGCTTTTTGCAGGTGTTAAAGTCCAACCCGCTAAGGGACCTTGGTGCTAATTACGGCACCGTAATTTACGGTGCCGTAATTAGCGCATTCCCATTGAGCCCTATGGGCCAAAAATGGGAATGGGGAAGGGGGCATGGTGAATGGGGATTTACCGCCCCGCCAACCTTGGAATGGGGCGGTAAATCCGCCATCCACCATGGCGGAATCCGGCATGGACCATGGTGCTAATAGCACCATGGTCCAACGCCAGGGTTGTAATGAGGCCCGTTGTGTATAGGCGTTACATAAATAAACTATCATATCATATCACATCATATGGTATGTTACGCTGCTGTCTACACATGTGAGGCATTTCCCATTCTGGTAACTTCATCTCTGGCAACTTGGTTAGCTAAGAGACAAAGGGCCTCATTACGACCCTGGCGGTAAGGGGTTAGCGCCAGCGTTAGCTGCGCCGACCCCTTACCGCCAATCACGAGTTCCCTTTCCGCCATGGCGGATTTTACACCTGCTTCTAGCGGGTGTAAAAAACCATGGCGGTAAGGGAACTTGATGTTAATTACGCCACCGTAATTTACGGTGGCGTAATTAACGCCTTCCCCACTCCCATTATGCCCTATGGGGCAAAAATGGGAATGGGGAAGGGTAAATGGGGATTGGGGACTTACCGCCCCGCCGACCTCGGAATGGGGCGGTAAGTCCGCCAACCACCATGGCGTAAACGTAGTTTACGCCATGGTGGTAAAGTCACGGCCCAGGCGGTAACTTACCGCCTGGGTCGTAATGAGGCCCAAAGCACATATTACTATTCGCATTACTTTGAATGCATTGCTCTATCTATCTTTCAACTTTTTCTTCCTATTGAAAATTTTACAGGCTGTGGGGCCGTGAGCATTCATTCTTTAGTTTTTGTGCATGGGTGGAGGAGGCACCTTGCTTTTTGAAAATACTAATAGTGAGATTCTGTCATTAATTACAGTTTCCTATTTTTCACATAGGTTGAATAATGTATTGCCCTGTTCCAAAGACTACCAATAAAGATGGTATGAGAAATAATTTCTGCAGAATAATTGAGATAGCAGTGGTGGGGCAAAAAGCACATAGAATAATTATTGCTTTTTTAACCTTTGTTCTAGTTAAATGACACCCTGATGTAGACGTGTACATTCAGCATTACACGTCACAGTGTTAATATACAAAATTATATCAATGATGGTGATAATGATATTTTTTCTCAAACAACCAGTGTCGATATTCAATTTCATCAATGATGTTGAAAATGATCAGTTTTATAAATAATCTCTTGAAGACTCTAGAATTGTACAGGCGATTGAGTTTGCTATTGAATATAGTAGACATGAACTGAAGGGTGGTATGCACTTTTAAATATTAGCACTATTGCACTTTCTGTCTTTGATATACCGCTTTATTTGTTTTAATTAATGTTTTGATACTGTGTAAATATGTGTCCATTATAATATGCACTGTCTGCTCAGATTGGAGACATGTTTGAATGTCACAAGTATTTGTTATCGTCCACACAGATATGAGTTATGTGCATATGCCCTTCTGATTTTATTAAATGATGTATATTAATTATCTGATGAATTAAAACTTTGATGATTTGTACATTCATTCCATGGATATATTTTTCCGCTTAAACTGTACTTCGCCTTCTATTCTGTGGGCTAATGGAAACCTGCTTTTCTGCTTAGCACGTGAGTTCGAACGACACCTTCAAAATATAATAATGTCCCGAGGAAAGGTGGGATGTCTCATTACTTAGCTTAGGCTCAAATAGATTAGTAAAGGAGACAACCGTTATGTGAGTTGAATCATTGCTGGGAGGTGTGGAATGTTTGTGGGAATGATGGGGGCATGGAAATAACTGGGTAATGTACTGATGATGACAATATATAATGAGCGGGGTCGGCAGTGGGCTGTTACCCTGCAGGTGTGCTGGGAGGACCCATGCAGTACAGCAGAGCCAGCTGTGTGCTTATCAAGTATCCTTATGGCCCTGAGAGGGGCAGGTTTGTCAGCAGGCTGTTATGTTTTTACTACTGTCATGCTGACTCGATAACTCACCGGCAGTCTCCATGGCACTTTGGCTGGAGTTGTGGTGTAGGTATGGTCGGCACAGCTATCTAAGGCTAGGTTCGGGTTCAGCCTTGGATACAGTGCGGCTGGTGGTCCTAATCATGGAGGTGTTGGATTTCAGAGTCGGTAGCAGTCCAGTGTAGCCGGTGCCAGCAGTTAACAGCCCTGCCATTATTGATTGTCTGTGCGTTGCTTTGACCAAGGTTTCCGTATTGCTCTATTACCACAACTGTCCATTACACAGCCACGGTAGTGGCCGTGTAGTTATGGTTATGTTGCTGTTTCCATAGCAAGAGCACTTTTTGGGTGGCTTATAACTTCGCTCCCCCTGGACGAATCCTCAACAAACTTTGCAAAAAAATATATGGGCCACTCTGAATTTTTCTGCAAAGTTTGGAGTTGTTTGGTGCAGGGGGGCAAAAGTTATAGTCGGCGGGGTCCCAAAACGTCTTTTTTCCCATAGACTGAATGGGGGAAAAACTTTGCGCACCGCTACAGGTCAAACCGCTGGACGGATTTTGACAAAATCTGCGCCAGGTACAGGGGCTTGGTACAGAAAGCGTGCTTTTGTAAATTTGGTGGCCATCCGTGCAGTATTTTTCTTTATGATTATCAAAAAGTAGGTCTGAAAAAAGTAGTGATATCTATGTCCGCTCCGTGGTCAAACTTCCCTGTTCGGTCCACAAATAAGATACCGATTGGCTAAGGGGCTGGCGTCATAACCGCGGACACGCAACATCTCTGCCTATTGGCTGCTGCGAGGCGTGTTCTGCGTCAGATTGTTTGGATGGGCCCGACATCTTGGATCTGCCGAAAGCGGAGCAAAAACCAGCGTACACATGCTCTATTCATGAAACTCTTTTGCTTTGTCACAGAGCATTGGGAAAGGTTCAGACAGTAAGACATGGGTGATCAATGCATTTGTTCTGGGGGTCGGACTTCATGATGTCATTTCTATGGACACCTTGTACGCACACTACATGTGGGATGTAATAACGACAGCACTTCAGTCCATGCAGTGGACAGGAAACTTGTAACTGTTGAAAGCACACGCGTATTGTAGGCAACATTGAAATTGACAACATGCTGTAAATGCATTATTTTTTCCGATGGCTATTAATATATTCATTAGTACGCCGCCATGGGTGTCAAATGCTACAGTGGTTGTGGCCAGGGCCTAGAGTCTTGGATGCATGGCCATCGGCCGAAGGCCGAAGGCCTTACTTCCAAGACTGTAGGCCCTGGCCACAGCCACCGCCGCATGTGCCACCCATGCATACACCCATAGTGTTGCGGTTTGATTGTCAAGTTGTGGGGAGTGCGTGCATGCACCCAAGAACAAAGTGATAAGTACTAGACGTGGAAGCCACTGCACACCCATCCCATGTAAGATCTACAGAAATACAACTAGGAGTGAAGCCTCTGGGCAGAAGCACTGAAGGATAACACACCTATAGAATAACCCCCACTACCACACATCACGGAGTGGTTGTGGGGAGAACCTGACCCTACATTCTTGGGTGCATGGCCAAAGGCCATGCACCCAATAATACACTTATATCTTCTTAATGACGTATGTTCTATGGCCTCCTTCTACGCACAGAAAATGAGGGGTCCAATAAGGCCAGTATTTCAGCCCGTGCAGTGCACGGGGGAGTTGTTACTGTTGTAAGGACACGTGTGGTGTTAGAGAACATTGAAATTGACAGCATGCCGTAATTGCTATACTTTTTCCTAAGGTTATTGAATTCATCAGTACGCCGCCATGGGTGGCACATGCTACAGTGGTTGTGGCCAGGGCCTAGAGTCTTGGATGCATCCTATGGTTATTGAATAAATCTGTATGCCGCCATGGGTGTCACATGCTATGGTGGTTGTGGCCAGGGCCTAGAGTCTTGGATGCATGGCCGTCGGCCGAATTCATAAGCAGTGGAGTTACAAGTCAATATGGGTGTGGTGTAATGCGCTAGTTGTGTTGACGCCCTAGTGTCTTAGCTTCATGGCTGCAGACGATGGTCCGAAAAGTAGATTTATAAGAAGCTAATTTACAAGGACCATGGTTTTGATATGCAGCGATGGTTGTGGATAGGAACTATACTCCTTGTACCTTGGTCGTAAGGCCTAGGTGGTAGGTTACTCACCGAAGATGCAAGGGCCAGCCTACAGGCACTGCAGCATATTAGTACCATAGTTTAGACATGTAGATTCCCATGTGTAGAAAATGACTGCCAATATACTTACTCCTTACTTTGTTCAGAATCCACATACATTTTTTAAGTGGCTATCGTACTTGGCGGAATTATCACCTTTTCCATTTCTGTGATGAAAGAAAAAGGTGTGTTAGTGTTTGCATTTTTTGAAAATTTACTACATTGTATAATAGACAGTTAACATTTTTTTCTACCCTCATATTTAGTTTACAAACCAATGTACTGTGCATGGCGCTCAGTTTCTGTGTTTGCTTTTCTAATCCTTGGGTCTGGGGAAAAAAATCCTTGTCGGATTAAAAAAACCTTTGTTTCCTATGGTACTAACTACTTCCTTGTTTCCTTTGAGTGTTTCCTTCATCTTTCTGATCAATGTTATGTTTGTTGCCTTCCTGCCCATTTTTAACAACAGTTAGATACCTGTAGACGTATTCTAACTGTGCATTTGTTCCTACAGATTTTGTGATACTCATTCATTTGTGTAATTGTTATATCCTTCATCTTTCCCATTAATGTTTTGTTTGTTGCCTTCCTGCCGATTTTTAACAACAGTTGGAAACCTGTAGGCGTATTTCACCTGTGCATTTGTTTCCAACGATCTGTGATAATCATTTATTTGTGTCATTCTTCCATGCTGTTGGGTAGTTAGATACCTGTGGGCGTATTCTGTTTGTAGTCTTTCACATCATTTGTTGACAATCTTGAAGTACACATTATTTAGTAAATTTTGGCTTTAAGAACATTAAATACGCATTTGTTAGGTTAGCTGGCAATCTCTGCTTCTGAGTAATGGTGCTATCATTACAATCGAACCATCCAGAATTCTTTTTAATGTATGCAGTGTAGTGACCTGCATTGGTTGTAACTCCTGCATGGTAGATTATTCCTACTGTTGTAAAGGTTTTCTTTCCAAGTGACACTTGACCGTGTGTGAATCCAGTCAGTTTGCAGTTGTTTTTGGTGCCATCTGCATTATAACATAGAAGCATAAGTATTATGTAGGCACTATGTGATTGTATCAGTAAGGTGGAGCGATTGTCTGAATTGCAAATACTACATAATCTGCCATGGTTTGCATTTTGTCCAAGTTGCTGAAATGGAATGCTCTCACAATTTGGTATGGAAACATACACAAATCACTCATTTGGGATTTCTTCCTGTATCCCATTGCTACAGAGAGTGCATGTATGTTTCCACATGTACTAAATTTGGAAGATTTCATTTACAGGTATGCTTTTGTTTTCCAATACTAATAGTATGTACATTAGACATTCTTGTGGATCTTCTTGTGAGTTCATAGTGAATCTCACCATTCCGGCACAGTCGTCCAATTGTTGCCTTACTCCATGAACACTATGTGTTGTCAGGATTGCTTGTTGCATTTCTATGCAGCACTAACATTTGCAAACACAATTGGTCTGTACTGTGCAGGTAAATATTGTTAACAATTGGTGGCAATTGAAATAGACTATTCATTGCTACATTTGCATAGCAATTTACCCCACTTTCATTTGCAAATTTGAATGGCCCAGCAAGTTCTGTATCTGAGTGCATTTTTCAGTTTTTCTGTTGCTTCTTTGCCGACGTCCCTGGTTTACATTCCCTAATAGGTTGTTCTATGTTTGCGGCAATTGATGAAACTTTAGCTTCTTTCTTTTCTTTGCAGAATTTGCTGTTTAATTCTGTTGCATTTCTGTTTCATTTACTTTTCTTTTACCACATTTCACTTGATATGGAACAGGGTATTATTTCAGATGAGGGGTGTAGAGTGAACAGAATCTATCTTATTCTAGAGTGCAAGGAATATCAGCTTTGACTTTATTTGAATCAAAGGTTATTCGTAATAGACCGTCAAGTGTACGTAAGCATGATAATGCTATGTAGCTCATGCCTTCCTTAAACACTGTGTTTCCTATATCTATCAATGCTTTGTCTATGGTAAGACCTTGGGATTTATGAATGGTAACTGCATATGCAAGAGTTAGAGAAAATTGCTCTCTACGTACATACATGTCTTTGAAGAGAAGGAATCGAGCAATTGAGCGCCCTATCCTTTTCACTTCTGAAACTTTATCAAAGCGAATATTTACAAACTGAATGTTGCTATCACGTGGGTATGATTGAAAGCCAACAACTGTGCACAGTGCTCCATTAACTAGCCCTTGCTCTATGTCAAGGTTACGTTTAAGCATTACTCTACAATTTAAGGATAATATCAATATTTTTTCCAACCCATCTGTGTTGGAGATTGAATTTTCTAAACTATTTAGTACTGTCATACCATGTACGTCTAGTTTGTCTGTGGCACTAATTTCTATTATTGGTTGCATTTCTTTCTTTAACATTGTTTCATTGAATTTGAAACAGCTTTCAAGAGTTGGCATTAAGGCCATACAATTGAAATTTGTTTGCACTACTTGTTCCATAACATCAGTTGCACATGCATTATCGCCATAATGTGCATGTATATGCCGGTTTTTCAATACAACTTGTGCTTCTTGCGATAATACACCAACTCTAATACTTTTAAAAGTGTTGGCATAAGTGAGATCTGCAGATTACCGCATGTTCTCAGTTAATTCTCTGTATTGGAAATGTTGCCAAAGGTTAACATTACCTATGCTACCAACAGTTTTCTGGCAGAGTTTGTGGCCTAAGGTTTTAAAAATCGGTTCACCTTTCACCAGTGTCAATTGCAGAAGATCTCCGAAAACGATAATGTGTTTCCCTGCAAAGAGTTCTTCGTTATTATTTTTAAGTACTTCTTGCAATTTGAGATCAATCAAAGCCAACATTAGGTTGGAGACCATGCTCACTTCATCTATTAGTAGCATTTTCATTTGTTTCAATACTGTACGTAATTCCATTGCAGCTTCTGCAGAAAGTTTGTAATAGTCTAATTTATTTTGATGCTCTACTGGAAGCAGTAGTAATCGGTGTAAAGTCACACCGCCTATGTTGTAGGCAGCTAAACCTGTGTGGGCCGTTACAACAGCTGACAGTTTGTTGTCAATTGTTGAAGGAACTTCATACAGTAGTATAGGTTTGTAATTTTGACAGGTACATTCTTTATTTTCGTGTTATACAGCATGTACTATTTGTTTTGTTACATCTTCAAAAATGGTGCGTTGATTGTTGTTAAGTTTTGCTTGTTATACAGTTAAGTTTTCTGTATCTTCTTGATACTAATACACAGTGTTTTCTACTTCTGCCATAGCTACTTCAGCCTCATTTGCTATTAGTGGTTGTCCTAGTGGTTCTTGACTTCCTGTTGCAGAAGGTTGACTACTGTCGGAAGTGTCCTTCGATTCATGGAAATAATGTGCGCTGAAATTTTCAGCGCAAGCGTGCGAAAGCGTGCAAATCGCAGTGCCAGTGCGAAAATCGAAGTGAAACCCGTGCACAGCGATTCATGGAAGTCCGTGCACGAGGAAATTCCAGGATGTGCGCCAAAATACTGCGTCTTCAAACCGCGTGCGCTGAGCGTACAGCGAAAGCGCACATAGCGCGGCGCACACAACAAAGGTAGGTGTAACACGGGGCGTGACACGCGGAATGGGGAACAACGCGTGAAAATGATGCGTTACGGGGGAAGTACAGGGGGCAAGTGCGCAGAACGCCCACATGCTCGCCTACAACACGTATTCATGGAATCGAATAGGGCAAACCAGCGCACGGGCAAAGACGCGCACAGGCCTAAACACGTCCGCCACACAAAGGCAGGCGGTAGCGTCCCTGCGCATGAAAGAAATGTGCGCCAAAATGTGCGCTAACAAAAAGGACGTATATACAGCCATGATGAATGTCCCATACTGTGGCCCTCTAGGACAAATGACGTGCAAAGGGGTACGCGACAAACACTGACACCCGCTGTGTGAAAAATAGCGTGTGCGTGTATTTCGGGGGTGCGTGGGAAGTTTCACACGCGATAGGCTTTGGGCGAGCGGGGTACGTGTATTTCAGGGGTTCGCGTGAAGTTTCACACGCGATTGGCCTTGGGCGAGCGGGGTATGTGTAAATCTGGGGTGCTTGGGAAGTTTCACATGCGATTTTGCTGTCAGAGCCGGGAACGTGTATTTCGGGGGTGCGCGGGGAGTCCTACACGTGAATTGGCAGTGTGGGTCCTCCCAGGTGTCCCCTCTACCCCCTCCACGACCCCTGCAGGCAGCCCACACCACAGGGGACTACCCTGCAACCCTGGTCATGTCCCGCAGGCAGCCCATCCACCATGGGCATACCCCCAGCCAAGGCACATGTCACCTTGCAATATGATCAACAACTCATGTCCCCCTGCGCCCCCACCGCCCACCAGTCAGGGGCCCCTACCAGCAGGCCCCCACTCATGTCCCACTCATGTCCCCCTGCACCCCCACCCCACTGCGGTCAGGGGTACCTGGCAGCAGGCCCCCACTCATGTGCCCCTGCACCCCCACCCCCCAGCAGTCAGGGGCACCTGCCAGCAGGCCCCCACTCATGTCCCACTCATGTCCCCCTGCACCCCCACCCCCCAGCAGTCAGGGGCACCTGCCAGCAGGCCCCCACTCATGTCCCCTTGCAACCCCACCCCCCAGCAGTCAGGGGCCCCTGCCAGCAGGCCCCCACTCATGTCCCCCTGCACCCACACCCCTCGGCAGTCAGGGGCACCAGCCAGCAGGCCCCCACTCATGTCCCCTTGCATCCCCATCCCCAGCAGTCAGGGGCACATTGCCAGCAGGCCCCCACTCATGTCCCCATGCACCCCCACCCCCCAGCAGTCAGAGGCACCTGCCAGCAGGCCCCCACTCATGTCCCCCTGCACCCCCCCCAGCAGTCAGGGGCCCCTACCAGCAGGCCCCCACTCATGTCCCTCTGCACCCCCACCCCCCAGCAGTCAGGGGCCCCTGCCAGCAGGGCCCCACTCATGTCCCCCTGCACCCCCATCCCCCAGCAGTCAGGGGCACCTGCCAGCAGGCCTCCACTCATGTCCCATCCATGTCCCCCTGCACCCCCACCCCCCAGCAGTCAGGGACACCTGCCAGCAGGCCCCACTCATGTCCCTCTGCACCCCCACCCCCCAGCAGTCAGGGGCCCCTGCCAGCAGGCCCCCATTCATGGCCCCCTGCACCCCCAGCCCCCAGCAGTCAGGGGCACCCGGCAGCAGGCCCCCACTCATGTCCCCCTGGACCCCCACCCCCCAGCAGTCAGGGGCACCTGCCAGCAGGCCCCCACTCATGTCCCCCTGCACCCCCACCCCCCAGCAGTCAGGGGCCCCTGCCAGCAGGCCCCCACTCATGTCCCCCTGCACCCCCACCCCCCAGCAGTCAGGGGCACCTGCCAGCAGGCCCCCACTCATGTCCCCCTGCACCCCCACCCCCCAGCAGTCAGGGGCCCCTGCCAGCAGGCCCCCACTCATGTCCCCCTGCACCCCCACCCCCCAGCAGTCAGGGGCACCTGGCAGCAGGCCCCCACTCATGTCCCCCTGCACCCCCACCCCCCAGCAGTCAGGGGCACCTGCCAGCAGGCCCCCACTCATGTCCCCCTGCACCCCCGCCCCCACCCTCAGCAGTCAGGGGCACCTGCCAGCAGGCCCCCACTCATGTCCCCCTGCACCCCCACCCCCCAGCAGTCAGGGGCACCTGCCAGCAGGTCCCCACTCATGTCCCCCTGCACTGTCATGATGCCTACCCCCGGAGCACCAGGCCAGGCCCAGCACCCCCGGAAGCAGGCATCATGCCCTCGGGTAAAAGCCCAGCGGCCCCTTATAGGGGCTCTTTGGACTCAGTCCTGGCGCCTTTGGCGCCAGGCTCATGTTGGACATCAGTCCTGGCGCCATAGGCACCAGGCTCATAAAGGGAGGTGTTTTGTGCGCTTACCTGATGCAGACCATGCTGCACGCTTCAGGCCTCCCTGAGACCTGAAAGGGACTATTTTTTCATAGGGACTATTTTTTCACTCGGGCGTGGCCAGGGAAGGATACATACCTAGTTGGGGAAGGATACATACCTGGGACTTCTTTGGAGGCTATTTAAGCCACGCCCAGACAGCAGCTCATGCTTCGCGTTGTTCTGCTTCCTGCAGCTTAACGCTCACCATGTCTGCTCCTGCTCCTGGACTCCAGCCACGCCTGCCTCAAACCTGGAAGACCTGCAAGGAAGGAAGAGAAGGGAAAGGTGAAAACCAAGGACTATTTCAAACTTCTTACCTGCAACCGGAATCTTCTCGCCAGCATCCCGGAAGAAAGACTTCCATTTAAAAGCATTGCGTTGCTCGCTGCAGCGCCACGCTTCACTCACCTGTCCTCGAGACATCTCCCGGCTCCATCGCGGCTGTCAGCATCGGACGCCACATCTCTGCACCTAGGGGAGAGAGGAAGAAACAAAAGGTGAGCAGAAGGAACACAGAAGGAAAGCCTGATTAACAGCCATAATACTTACTGGCTTTTCTTCCACATTTTGGGTCAGCACCGCCCCGTTGGCAGGTACCGTACCCCGGCCCCTATGGGGAAAGGACAAGAGACATTTCTGGGGAATGATAAGGACATTTAGAGGGATCGCCCTCATCACTACTCACCTCGGCAGTTTAACCCCTCGACGCATCGCCTTCATTCTGCACCTGAAATAAAGGACAGATCACAGGTTAGAAAGACAACATAAAGGGGGCCTCACTTGAACTTTGAACTTTCATACTTACGGCGCACCACTCAGGAAAGTCAAGTGGATTTTGCCAGCGCCATTCTGAAAACCAGTGAAGTAACTGGACGAACACGCGCCCCTGCACCAGAAGCAGGATGGAGAGTTCATCCTTCCAAACCATAAGGTGAGCTTAAACCGGGGTTTGGAGGAAGTTAGAGAGGAACAAAGGGGGAAGGGGGAAAGGGGGGAGCTAGCACACTATTCTGCAGACTGTTAATCCCCTTTCTCATCTGCAGAAGGATATTCCTATGGGCCAGGCAAGCATGATTTGGAGGTCCTGTCCAATCGGTGTTCCGGGTCCTGCGCATCACGCTAGAAGAGGCCACAGCAATCCAGACTAGACCAGCGCCCCCGTGGGAACCAGGTGAGTGTTACATGCACCCCCACCCAGCAGCAGTCATCGCCCCTGCCAGCAGGCCCCCACTCATGTCCCCCTGCACCCCCACCCTCCAGCAGTCAGGGGCCCCTGTCAGCAGGCCCCCATCCATGTCCCACTCATGTCCCCCTGCACCCTCACCGCCCAGCAGTCAGGGGCACCTGGCAGCAGGCCCCCACTCATGTCCCACTCATATCCCCCTGCACCCCCACCCCCCAGCAGTCAGGGGCCCCTGCCAGCAGGCCCCCACTCATGTCCCACTCATATCCCCCTGCACCCCCACCCCCCAGCAGTCAGGGGCACCTGGCAGCAGGCCCCCACTCATGTCCCCTTGCACCCCCACCCCCCAGCAGTCAGGGGCACCTGCCAGCAGGCTCCCACTCATGTCCCCCTGCACCCCCACCCCCCAGCAGTCAGGGGCACCTGCCAGCAGGCCCGCACTCATGTCCCACTCATGTCCCCCTGCACCCCCAACCCCCAGTACTCAAGGGCCTCTGCCAGCAGGCCCCCACTCATGTCCCCCTGCACCCATACTCCCCAGCAGTCAGGGGCACCTGCCAGTAGGCCCCCACTCATGTCCCACTCATGTCCCCCTGCATCCCCACCCCCCAGCAGTCAGGGGCACCTGCCAGCAGGCCCCCACTCATGTGCCCCTGCATCCCCACACCCCAGCAGTCAGGGGCACCTGCCAGCAGGCCCCCACTCATGTCCCACTCATGTCCCCCTGCACCTCCACCCCCCAGCAGTCAGGGGCACCTGCCAGCAGGCCCCCACTCATGTCCCACACATGTCCCCCTGCGCCCCCACCAGTCAGGGGCACCTGGCAGCAGGCCCCCACTCATCTCCCACTCATGTCCCCCTGCACCCCCATCCCCCAGCAGTGAAATGGCGATTCCATGACACAAGCCAAAAGTCGACTATGTACATCAACACATGTCCCCACATGAAGGCAGGCGGTAGCGTCCCTGTGCATTTAAAAAATGTGCGCTCTCAAAAAGCACATATATACAGCTCTG
This sequence comes from Ambystoma mexicanum, assembly GCF_040938575.1. Lineage (NCBI taxonomy): Eukaryota > Metazoa > Chordata > Amphibia > Caudata > Ambystomatidae > Ambystoma > Ambystoma mexicanum. Next base: position 757,309,719 of record NC_090929.1, on the reverse strand, counting down.
ATGAATTTCCCATACTGTGGCCCTTCAGGACAAATGACGTGCAAAGGGGTACGCGACAAACACGGACACCCGCTGTGTCAACAACAGCATGTATTTCGTGGGTGTTAAGCGGAAACCTGTGCAGTTCCCTCTCGGACTGTTAGGGAGAATTCTCTGTTTAGGCTGAATTTCCTAACCTAGTGAGTCCCCCAGCAGCTTTGCTGGATTTCTGGAGTTTGTTTTTTCCATCCTGCCAAGAGTGAGACTCTTTTTCTGCCACTCTTGGACATGAATGTGGTTAATTCCTTTAAATGTCAATGTGTTCTATGGGCTATGGGGTCTTTTACTCCATAGGGTCTCATATGTTTTGCTATGTGTGTTACACCGCACCCTCCGAGCCGTAACACTGGGGCGTCCTAGAGGATCCCCACCATAGACTCCATACCCTGGGACTGACTGCTGTCTCCCAGGGCATGTAAAGTCACCATTGGCTTTACTAGACCTAAATTTACTAACAGAACTAGTAGAAACCATCCTATTGTGGACGCACTAGTAGGGGTAATTCGATTACCCCTGGGTCTGTTATTCGAGGGGGCACTGTCCCGTCCCCCCTCGTCGAGTTTTGGCTGGTGGCAGTGGAAACTACTTGTTATATTCGACCCCGAATATAATTCTATGGGATTCTTCCCATTGTTGGAGGCTAATACTTTTTCTCGTTAGTCTCTAACATACCACCGGTTTATTTGTCTTAAATAAATCTATCGGTTGGTATTTTCTGCCAGAACTCGGTTTTTAAAATGGCGTCTGTGTTCGTCTCTGTAACTCCAAACCAAAGGTTGAGCCCTTTGTTCCACTTTTGGCGGGCCTCTGCACAGAAGCCCTCCAAAGTGGTGCCATTCTGTCTGGGTACCACAGGGGGTGCGGGAGGGGGTTTAGGCACCCTGGACTGAGTTGCCTTGCCAACGCAAGTCGCACTCTGGTGTGATTGGCCCAAGTGGTGAGCCACCCCGCTCACCACTTAGCGTGTTTTGATTGACAGCTAGGCTGAATGAATGGGGGTTTGCTGCATAAAAGCAGGGCTTTTGGGACTGGATCTTCACAAGTCGCCACAGGACCTAAGAATCTGACGAGGGTAAAGCTGAGCCGACCTGCAACGACGACACCTCCGGTGGAGCCCTGCTGAACCGACTCACCACTTCCCAACGACAGAGGAGATCGCCCCGCCGGAGAGTCTTCTTCCCCTGACTGGTGGGCACAACCAGTCCCCTTTGCTTTTTCTTCGCTTCCAGGGCATAGTGGTCGAATTGCCTGTGCTGATCACCCCGGCAACCGGAGAGCCACTAGCCCATACCGCGACCAAAAGGTGGTGCCTTGTTACGGAGCACTCCGCGGCTGGTCTCTTCCCTGGTGGTGCAACGATCTTCAACTTTCCTTCGACGACAAGATCCTCTCTTCTCTTGGCAAAGCCCTGACCTGCATCCACCACCAGGAACAACTGCCCCCGCCGGAGCTGTCTCTCCACATACAAGGTACCGTGTCCGCCTGGCTTCCCTTGTGACGGTTAGCGTGGGGTGTCTTAAATCCCTACCTTTCCATTGGGTCGCCTTCAGACCTTCTTAACTTTTTGTTCTAAACTGGTCCAACCTTTCTGTGACAATTTGCTACAAAGACTCGAAGTGCATTTCCACTGTGATACTTTTTGGGACATATCGCCTTGCCTCTCTCCGAGTGGGCCTGGCCTCTGAACTTTGTGATCCACAGTAGAACCGGACTTACTTGCCTTGCATTTGCTTCGTAAAAGAGTTGGTACCGAGTTGGTTTCATACCCTGCCTTTTCTCTTCCGTTCTAACGAATATTAGAGTGCCATCTAGGTTAAAGCATTCACCTCTGTCTGCAAATAAGTGTTGCCATTGAACCTAGACTTGTCGAAATATTGTTAGAGGAGTGAGATACTTATAGTAATCGTAATTGAAGTTGTTTGCCGTATTAGTGCCAGTGTGTTTTTCCTAGATGCGTTTTTATAAATAAATAACTATATATCTTTACACCCAAGCTCTCTTCCGTGTCTGCTTGTTCTACTGTGTAAATTGCCCTATTTTGTATACTCCACATACTGCCTAACTCTTCTTGAGGGAAGTCTGACTGCTCAGCCACAGCTACCAAGTGAATCTGTGTGGTACAGACTGCTACCAAGTGGGTTTACTGCCAAACACCTGTAGGCCTAAATCTTTTGCAGTGGTCCCAGAGGGAACTGCACAGGTTTCCGCTTAACAGGGCCATGGACGAGGACCGTCTCCTGGACATCGAGCAGGAGTTCGATGATGCCCTGGCCCTGGACATCAACATGTGAGCCATTGGACTTGCCCGCTGCCCTTGTAAATAGTTAGATAGTGTTAGGTTTCCTTTGTTTTTTTCTTTATTTTGGTTGCGCTTGGACAATGCACCACGTTTCTGTATATAGTTTTTCATAATGTAGTATTTTTGTTAGGTTTCATTTCTTCAGTTGGGATCATGGACCCTGGATTGTTCATCCGTATATAGTTCACTATTGGATTCATCTTTTTTTTTTTTGGATTTCCCCATGGAGCAATGGTTTTTCCCTTGGATTTGCTTTGTTGAACTGTGACTTTGGACACCTTTCCTTTGGATTATGATTTCTTGTTTTTCATTATTTTACGGACATGCAGCTTTTCTTTTTTTATTCCCATTGTTGTTTGTTTGATTTTAATTCCATTCATGTTGCTTTTAATACATTTTTTTTTCTTCATACTTCGATGTGTGGTATTATCTCACTGGTTTCATGCATGTCATTATATGGGTTTTGACATTCACTTGCACCCATTGTGTGTGTGTGACGGACATGTGTTCATTTACATACTTGCCATTGGGGTTGTATCATGTAATTGGCATTTCTATGTGGGTGGATGCAATACTTGGGTGGGTCTTTGGCATGTGGAGGCTGGCCATAAGAGCCAGGGATCTAGATTGTGATGACGTGTTGGCTGGGGGACATGTGTCGGGGCCTGCTGGCAGGTGCCCCGCACTGCTTGGGGGGTGGGTGTGCAAGGGGACATGAGTGGGGCCTCCTGGCAGGTGCCCTGCACTGCTAGGGGGTGAGGGTGCAAGGGTACATGAGTGGGACATGTGTGGGGCCTGCTGGCAGGTGCCCTGCACTGCTGGGGGGTGTGGGTGCAAGGGGGCATGAGTGGGACATTAGTGGGGGCCTGCTGGCAGGTGCCCTGCACTGCTTGGGGGGTGTGGGTGCTGGGGGACAGGAGTGGGGGCCTGCTGGCAGGTGCCCTGCACTGCTTGTGGGTGGGGGTGCAAGGGGACATGAGTGGGGACCTGCTGGCAGGTACCCCACACTGCTGGGGGGTGGGTGTGCAAGGGGACATGAGTGTGGGCCTGCTGGCAGGTGCCCCACACTGCTGGGGGATGGGTGTGTAAGGGGACATGAGTGGAGGCCTGCTGGCAGGTGCCCCACACTGCTGGGGGGTGGGTGTGCAAGGGGACATGAGTGTGACATGAGTGGGGGCCTGCTGGCAGGTGCCCCACACTGCTGGGGGGGTGGGTGTGTAAGGGGACATGAGTGGGACATGAGTGGGGGCCTCCTGGCAGGTGCCCCACACTGCTGAGGGGTGGTGGTGCAAGGGGACATGAGTGGGACATGAGTGTGGGCCTGCTGGCAGGTGCCCTCCACTGCTGGGGGGTAGGGGTGCAAGGGGACATGAGTGGGACATGAGTGTGGGCCTGCTGGCAGGTGCCCCGCACTGCTGGGGGGTGGGTGTGCAAGGGGACATGAGTGGGGGCCTGCTGGCAGGTGCCCCACACTGCTTGGGGGTGGGGGTGCAAGGGGACATGAGTGGGGGCCTGCTGGCAGGTGCCCTGCACTGTTTAGGGGGTGGGGGTGCTGGGGGACATGAGTGGGGGCCTGCTGACAGGTGCCCTGCACTGCTGGGGGGTGAGGGTCCAAGGGGGTAATGTGTTGATGATCACTAGTGCAAGGTGACATGTGGCTTGGCTGGGGGGGCATGCCCATGGTGGATGGGCTGCCTGCGGGACATGACCAGGGGTGCAGGGTAGTCCCCTGTTGTGTGGTCTGCCTGCAGAGGCTGTGGAGGGTGAAGAGGGAACACCTGGGAGGACCCACACTGCCAATTCACGTGTAGGACTCCTCTGCACCCCCGAAATACACGTACCCCACTTGCACAGGGCCTATCGCATGTGGAACTTTTCGCGCACCCCAGTAATACACGTACCCTGCTGAAATCGCGTGTTAAACTTCCCCGCACCCCAGAAATACACGTACCCTGCTGAAATCGCGTGTGGGACTTCCCGCTCACCCCAGTAATACACGTACCCTGCTGAAATCGCGTGTTAAACTTCCCAGCACCCCAGAAATACACATACCCTGCTGAAATCGCGTGTGGAACTTTCCGCGCACCACAGTAATACACGTACCCTGCTGAAATTGCGTGTTAAACTTCCCCGCACCCCAGAAATACACATACCCTGCTGGAATCGCGTGTGGGACTTCCCGCGCACCCTAGTAATACACGTACCCTGCTGAAATTGCGTATTAAACTTCCCCGCACCCCAGAAATACACGTACCCTGCTGAAATCGCGTGTGGGACTTCCTGTGCACCCCAGTAATACACGTACCCTGCTGAAATCACGTGTTAAACTTCCCGCACCCCAGAAATACACGTACCCTGCTGAAATCGCGTGTGGGACTTCCCACGCACCCCAGTAATACACGTACCCTGCTGAAATCGCGTGTTAAACTTCCCCGCACCCCAGAAATACACATACTGTGCTGAAATCGCGTGTGGAACTTCCCGCGCACCCCAGTAATACACGTTCCCACTCGGCATTTGCTGTTTGGCAGCCCTGTTTACTGGTCCAGGGTTAGCACAGCCCTTTGCGCTGAATTGGGAATTTTGATCGATTTTCCTTGCGTGAGGGCGTTCTTGGGGGCGTAACTGGCGCTGCCGCAGGATCGCTGCGCCACTCTGCGCCACGGCTGGTTTTGGAGGCTAAAATCCATGAATAAGCTGTGCGCGGAAATCGATTTTAGCGCACGCGGCTGGCGCAGACATTTGTACGCGCACACTGTGCGCCAGCCGCGTGCGCCACTTTTGTGCGAAATTCTATGAATTACCCTGCTTATCTAGTTGGGCCTGAAGTTCCTCTTCCTGTTGCTGCTCATTGTGTAACATTGTTTTGTACTGCGTAAAGTTCACATCGGTGATAGTGCTTTCATTTGCTTTGACAGCATCTTCATAGCAGTCATAATTATCTAGTATGTCTTCCACTTTTCTCCATGGTTTGACAAGTTGTAACAGAGACATGTAATATGGTTCATTCTGTTGAGGAGTATTTAATGACAATTTTACATGATTAATTAAGCTTTGTTTGGTAAGTTTCACTAAGCTCCCTTCACAATCGGTCACTCTATATCTACGTTTGCTTTCATCAAGTTTTACATTATTTTTGTATGCAAAGTTTTGAGCTATGTGGTATAGACACATGCTTTCCAGAGTGGTACTCCTGTTCGGATAGTATGTGTCCAGCAAATTGTTTTTTAGAATGTCCTGGCTGTTGGGGTCATTTCAGGCAATTGTTTCTATGTCCTCATATGATTTTAGCTCTCTTTTTCTAGATTTTGCAGGACCAAGACTGAGCCATACTATGTTGTCTGATTTTCCATACAAAGCAGTGCCTGTTAAACGATCTGCTGCTTCATGGGCCCCACATTCTCTATGAGAGAGCATTTTTATGTCTACGCTGTACAATTTCTGTGATAATGTTTTGTCTGATGCTAGGTCATCCCAGAGGTCTTGAAGCTCTGTTTTTCTGCTTTTGTTAAATTACCTGTAACATATCGTGCAACAGCAGTTGAATTGTCTGCAATGTACTGCACATCTATGTTTGCATTCCATAAGAGGGCAATGATTGCATTGTAAACATTGATATACTTTGATTCTTCCCTTCTTTTTATGTAATACGTGTGTGTTTTTAGGTGATTTACCTTTTACACTATGTCGAACTGAAGACATGAAGTTGTTTACTTCACCTGTTTCTGTAACTGGTCTACGGAAACCAAAGCAGCATTTGGTGTAGTATGTACCTTTGTTTTTGTATTTGCGGCGACAATATTTGCCATATTTGTGTCTTTGAAATTGTAAAATCTTCCCATGCAGCTCACTATGTGCCTGTTGTGAAGGGATTTCACATGTGACATATTTTTGGATAAACTGCAAAACAGTGCTATCACTGTTGTGCCCAAATTTCGGTGCACCTTTGATACATAGAACATGTGAATATGTGGTGCTCCTCTCGCTTGATATTCTTTTCTCCAAAAGAAGTGCTGCACTTCTCCAAGTGGACAAACAGTTTTATTGCAAATAAAGTGTAGCATGGCAATGAAACGATGATGGGAATATCTTGAGACATTAACTGGATCTAGAGAGCAAAGTTCTCCAGGTGTTAATATATCTATGTTGTTTTTGTTGCTGTTTGCTATGCGTAGGAACTCATGTAAATCTTCCCATGTATATTCTGCACAACTTAGCGTAACAAACCAAGTTGGTGGTCTAAGGTTTCTGATCATGCAAAGCATGTCTCAGTGCCGTCTGAATCAGTATTCCTTTGTACCACGCATGTTTGCAAATAAATTTGTTATACTTGATTGTAAAACCTCATCTTTTTCCTGTACTTTTTGTATTAACTGTGTAGCTGACATATTCTGAAAGTGGGTTCCAGATTTAAGAATGTGTGCATCCCCATAACATAGTATTGCTAATTCACTTTAATAGAGTAGGTGGAATATGTATTCCACATTTTGTCTAAATCTGGGATCTTGCGAATGCATTCGTAATGAGCGGTATTCTGATGCCCCAATCTGAGTGGGTCTATCATTGTACCTTCCACCTTTTCCAGTAGGAAATAGCAGTGGAAAAGCACGTGCTTCTATACTTTTTTTCCAAATGCTCATTGTTGACCCTTTGGTTTGTCGCATTTGGTAAGTTTCTAGTGCATCATCGATGCTTTCATTGGAATGCAATGGATGAATTGTGTAATGGTGCAAAAGAGTGGATACTGTAGCTGGATCCAGAAGTTTGAATTGTCCAGTTTCTGATGGCTCTTGAATTGTTTCATTTGTTTCCCTTAAACTTTCATCAATATTTATTTCCTTGTAGTACTCATTATTGTATTTTAGATATTGTAATGCTTGTCTAACTTTATGTAAATCCACTAATTGTTGCCAAATTTTTTGTCCTTTGTTGGTACTCCATTTACCAAGACTATTAAAGAATGCTCTATTGAACGTTCCACTCCTAGAGTGTGTAAATTTTCCGTTAGATCTAATTGCAAATAAACTACTTTGCCATGAATGCCTTTCTCCAAATCAGAGGAAGGTAATTTTGCTGTTTTTGAATGAAGGCGTATAATTGCTTGAAATGGGTGAACTGTTTGAATTATTATGCTCTCATACAAATTGAGCTGTTGCAGGATTTTTGGTAATGGAAACAATTCCAAATTATTTGTAATAGCATGTGAAGGAGTGTGGTTGTTGTCTAATTTTGCAGTACAGTGACTGCAACATATTAGACGTTCAGTTAGTTCATATTTGTTTTCAGCTAAAAGGTACAAAGCTAATTCAAAACATTTAGAGTCTTCATTGTCTTCTATTTTGTATGATATGTCCACATTTTTTGTGTTCCTTTTGTAAAACGTTCTGCGGCAACACACACACACACATGGTTTGGTACTTCAGCTGATGACCTTTTAAATTTTACTATTTCTTTTCTGTATGTGTGTAATAGAAGGTTGCTATGTGCAGAATTGTTGCTACTATGTTCTAAAACTATTGCATTTTGTAAGTGGCTCTCACTTCCAAAATACTTTTACTGAATACAGTCAATTTCTTCTTGTAAGTATTTGGGTGTACCATGCAGAAGAGTGGTATTTAAATTGCCTAATTCTGAAGCTGGACTTTTTGGATAGTATATTTTATACACTAAATTTCTTACATTGGAATGATGTATTGATATTCTTTTGATATCATGGAAGGTACTTTTGCAAATAGGCCCAGAAATGCAGGCTAATGAATGTCCTTTTAGTCCTGTGTCTTTCCGCACTGGACAAATATCCATATTTTGCAGCACTTTCATTTTACTTTTGTCTTTACCTTTTACATATTGATTGAGGAACTGACGTAAAGATTTGAAAGCTTTGTTTGGAATGACACACGTTGATGTGCACGGCCATTTGTATACTGGATGGTGTGGTTCTGCTGAATCGAGAGGTAATTCTGAGTTTTATGGGGATAGTTTTGTAAGCAGTGTTTCTTGTTCCATAATGGTAGTATTGATTTTCTCATGCCCTCGTCCACTGCTATGGATGGAAATTGTGTTTGTTTGATTATGTTTATATGCTTCTTCATTAAAATATGGCTCTGTTGTTGTTGTGTGACTCCATTCACCACCACAAATATGTAAGAAATTATTTTTGTTCACATTCCGTTTATTGCTGAGTTTCTTTTGTAGTTTGGTACTTAGTTTTGTTGGTGCTTTCATCCTATTTAACACTAATATGAACAACTTCCTTTTGAGAAGGATTGCACTGTCCACGAGAGCTTGTAGGATTAACTTTCTACGTTAGGTTTTAAGGGGTGAGGATGATTTCGGTCTTCTTCTTAGTAGATTCTGAAGGACTCTGTGACGAAACATTTTTGTTAAAATACGTTCTTTACTACTGGTTCTTCTTCCACTATCAGGATTATTAGCAACATTGTTAGCTGTACTGGTAGGCGTTTTTTTTACAACATTTCTGTGTTTTGTGACACTTTATGATGGGGGAGGTACAGTTTTAGAAGGTGAGACTTCCTTTATTTTGTTACCCAACTGCATTAGCTGGTTTGTGCCAACATTCTCTACAAACTCTACAACAGGTGGATGCTTACATTGGGCACCTTTATTTTTATTTGCTCTACATCTGCATTCCTTTCTATGGAGTTGCTTTTTGGTAGGCATTCTTTGGTGTCTGTGGAGAAAAAATATATACTTTGGTCTGTTGCCCAATGTATGTGTGCAGTGTGCATGTGTGCATGAGTCTGATGGGGAAGCTCTTTGTCATGGTGTGTCAACGTGCATTGAACTCTTGCAATGATTTGGTAAGGCTACTTTACTGTTTGTATACTACTACAATGTGCTTCAGATGAGAGTGCAAAGTGGCCTACTTGTGACGAGAACCATTATTAATAACCGAAATTCCAAAAACTTGCTACAGCAACTTCTTTTCTCAATCTAACCTTCTAAGGATTACATATGTTATTTGAGTACCAAACACAGGGATTTGTCAGCCATTCTGCCTGTTATTCTTTGTTCAATAAATGGATATTTGTAGGTAGAATGGTTTACAAATCAATGCTTGCTTTGGTGCCCAAAAAAAACAAATAACCCACACAGCCTCTTTTAGGAGTAGTTACAATATAAAAGTTGTACTGTACTTACTTTTTTGTGCAAGATGAGCAGGTTTCTTCGGATATGTCGTCTGCAGTGTAGATGCTGTTGATTCTCAGGAGAGTAGTCTTCACTGCGATTCAAAAAAACAAAGTCAATTACTTTGTGTGTTTGCAGCAATGATGATACTGCACACATTAATTGTGCTTCTTTCGTCAGAGCATTCAACTTTCATATTTCAACCCAGTACATTTCACTACACTCTGTGCAGTCTTTGCATGGTACTTGCAATATGGTACTTGAAAGTCCTTCAAAATAGCTAAAACTTTTAAGAGTATGGAAATGCCTTGTTGTTTACAAAGTGTACTATGCATAGGAGAGAGGTTTGTAAGCGATAGGGCATAGCACTAGACGGGGAAACATTTTCTACTTGTAAATTAAAAGCACGATGCCGAAAAATCGGGAGAGCCTCAGAAGGAAATGTCACCACCGCAGTCCGGAGCGCTTTCTACTCTCATACAATCACATTGCAAGTAGCATTACTGTAGGCCGTACAGAGTACACAACTCCGACATTTTCACATACAAAATTGAGTTCTGCCCTCAATAGGCATGCTTGCAACGTATGTACAGGTTATGCGGATGACAGTAAGCAGTCGTGCGATTTGTGAATGAAAAATCGGATATCTTGCACTTTAAAGGGGGAGCGTTGTTATGTATTCCCTATGGATATTTAGCAGCATTATTTTGTCTAAATTAAATCATAAGGGTTCCACATGTTCTCTGATTAAAATATACATACCTGTTCTCTATACTCATGCAGGGGCACATGCATGGAGCTGTACGTAGAAATTAGCAATATTTGCACAGTAGCTTGTGAAGTAGGTGCTTTGCAATGATATGCGACTTCCATTCATAATCATCAACAGTAATTTTGAAGTGCGCAATGTTGGTAACGGAGTTAAAATTAGCGATGTTCAATGTGATTGGTGGATGATTGTGCGACTGCTTAGTTGTGTCCAATGAGGGACTCGCTTTGGTACCACTGTAGAAAGGGTGTAAGGACTGGCAAGAGTTACGTGCCGTACGTAGGCAACGCTTGTCCGCTGGTAGGGCGTGTCACATATGGGTTTCTACAGCAAATCCTGCATGGAAAGGCGACTGTAGGCATAAGCCAATCAGATGTTCACATTACTCTTTTGTGTCGAAAGACGGTGCGCACACTGAAGATGGTAGAGGTGGAGAGGGTCAGGGTTTTGATGCTTGGAGCCATTTTTGTGCAAGGCTTACAACACGATGCCGAGAGTAGGCATGTGGCAAACCATTTCGATGTGAGAGGAGTGGAGGTGGTGTGGAGCACTGACACTGATGCCAATGCTGCGGCAATTCTGCAAGTTTAGAGACATGCGTACAATGACCACTCCTCATGTGGTAATTTTGCACTACGGTGCTTGCCATTTGGGATACGTGACTTCACGTGCTTTGTTGGCAGATTTGGCACAGTTGGTTGAAGCACTCATGACCATCTTCCCAAAAACGAAAGTCATTTTTTCTGCTTTACTCCCTAGAGTACAATGGAACAACAATTCTGTTTTCTGTCCAGATCAAAGCATCGGGAGGTGTATCATCAATCGCGGCATGCGTGCATTCATGCTACGAGCTGGTATGTTTTTTTGCTGCCACGATAACATTGCTCCAAGCAATACAGATTACTTTGAAGGAGATGGTGTTGCGCTATCTTCTTTGGGAAATGTGATGTTCTTTTGGAACGTAAGGCTTGCTTTAGAGAAGGTTATGTAATGTTTGCAAGAGTAAAGCAAGGACAAAAAATACAAAAAAATACATAAAATACCAGATGTTTGTATGGTACCTGGCCAAAAATTAAAAAAATGGCTCTTTTCAGAGCCTACCTTAAAGGGGAAAAAGGGGAATAGTACTTTAATGTTCCGTCATCACGCTCTGATCCTGTACATGTCCGCGAACATGGCGGTAGTTTGCAGCCAGCACATATCACCAACGGGGATTCAGGGGTGGAGACGCATGTAAATGAGAATGAGCGGAGCTAGGGATTGGTCCATAAAGTTCAGTAGGTGTGTTCTGACCGACGTACTTTAGTAAGACCGTCTTCTCCCCCACAGTAGACCACACAGCCATGGCTTTCCATGCTCGAAAACAGATTATCTGGATTTTGGCAGACACATGGATACATTGGTTGAAGGTGCATGCAGAAAGCTGCAGTTTATCTACAAATCTCGGATTTCCACATATGGAAGTTCACTGGCATGGCGTGCGTGACATGAAATGGCTGGACTTGGTACCTCTCTGTGTTACTTTACTAACAGAGCGTCCTCCAGATATACTGATCATTAATTGCAGAGGAAACAGTTTAGGCCATGTATCTGGAATTTCTTTGCAATTTGCAATGAAGGAAGGACTCGTGAAGCTCATGGACATGTTTCCAAATTGTCAAATACTTTTTTCCCGTATTGCCCAAAGACAAATATGGCTGCGTTCTTCTGCATTTGGTCCACAAATGGAGAAAGCGAGTCGCAATGTGAATAAGGCTGTGTGTGCATTTTTAAGAGATGTTGGCATGTCCTCTTTCCACAATGAAAACATTTTGTTTCGCAGCACTTTCATTTTCCACAGAGATGGGGCCCACCTCACATATGCTGGCAATCAGATTTTTCTTCGCAATGTACAAAATGCATTGCAACCTCTTTTGCAATCACACTAACCTATCTGACAATCCGTTTTCACCAATCCACAGTTTTTGACCCACACAACACACCACCGAAAGGCTCTTTTCAGAGCCCCCACTTACTCCCAGCCTACACTTCATTGTGTTTGCTCTGCTTGTACCCTCCCTTTTTTTCCCCTACGACTGTCCGCAAACTTTTTCAGAACTCCGCGGGGGTCTAAGACCGTCACTTCATAGTTCTATTGTAATACTGAGAAAGGCGGCTCTGAAAAGAGCCTTTTCTGTAATGTTTGTTGTTTTTACATTTATTGCTTAACAGCACACAGCACACTAGGAGAAGAGGCCAAAGGAGGGTAAGGAAGGGACACCAGCCACGGGGATAAGAAAGGGCATATGAACAGTGAAAGATTTAGGGTGAGCTTTATTTAGGTAAGGAACAGATCTTCTGGTGCTCTGTGACTTCAGCCCCAAAAGCACTTCAAAAACTCTCCCCCCTGAAGAATACTGCATCACAATACGTGCACACTACTGTCACCTTTGAAAGGTAAGGGTCAACAGCATTGTGAATGGCTTGTGTGGCAGTTGGAGGGAGGCGCTCCCCCACAGGAGTGTCTCTTGTGGTGGGAGGTTCAGACACAGAGGATGCTGTGGACGAACTCAATCGACTACGCTCTTCACATGGCACCACCTTGTGAATGTCCGCAGTGTGGAACGAAGTGAGGTGTCACTTCATGGTTGCCGTACCAAAACTGTACGCACCAAATCTCCCCCGACTGAGCACCACCTCGCACTGGTTACACTTCATTGGTTCGCCCATGCTTTTGGTACGTTCCCATCAACGGAAAACAACTGCCACACCCACGACATCCGCCGAGTGCTCCTAGTGCGGAGTTCCTCCACTTCATTCTCTTCCTCTTCTTCTTCCTCGCTCGCTACATCCTCACCCATATATCTCCCTGCAGGCCCTTGGGGAGGTGGTGGCGGGTTTGGGGGTGGTGCAGAGGCTAATGACCCAACAGCAGCCATGGAAGCCATACTGATTAGTTTCCTGTTGGTCACTACAGCAGTAGAGGCAGTACACCTCAATCTGCTGTTGCTAGAAGGACAATGAAGATGCGCTCGGGGGTGTGGCCATTTGTAGGGGTCGAGGGGTGTGCCTCGTGACCGTCTTCATCCCTACACAGCGGTACAAAAATTTTACACAGCAAGTCCTGAGGTCAGTTATTGTCTGGGATATGTGAAATTACATTTTTACACTCTACAATACTTTGCCTTGTGTCTACAAGTTCTTTTGTACTGTTGCGGAAGCACACCAACCATGCAAATCAGTCCCCACGCTCAGCATCGGTACAGTCATATGATGACGTCCTCAACACATCCGCGCCAGTAATGAAAGTTTGCTATACTTACGTTTGACCTGCGCATGTGCACACCTGCTATGTTCACTGTACGGACAGTTCCAGTGTCCTTAGGACAACTCCATTTTGTTTGCCTACGAACTTGCCGGCCAGAGCGCCTGTTCTAGGGACGGCACCATTTTGGCTGTGCCCGATACGGACAGCTATACTGTCCTTCACACACTCCCATTTTGCTCATTTACACCCATTGCGGACATCTGGTGTTTTCTACGAGCATGTATCATCTTGTTTCTAAGCGGTACGGCAAGGTATAATATCCTTTGGACACCCCTTTCTGTTTATGTATGCACAATTTCAACAGATGGTGCAGTCAAACACCAAATCCATCTTACTTGACATTAGTAAGGGTAGGTGTACTGCCTTTACAGCACCCACATTCCATTCCTTGCGGATAGGTCGAACAGACGCGCTGTTCGCGAACATTTTACTTCTTTTTTTAAAAAAAATGTAAACACAAACTCTTTCTCTACAACTACTGTACAAAAACATTTAAAACACACACACACATCATTCTAAAGAAATAGCGGGAGAAGCGGACACTGAAACAAATATGGGGGAATTAGGATTCAACATGGGCTGCTTATGAGGAGAAGATTTGTGAGGGGAAGAAGGGATGGATATTTCGTCAAAACGTCTATTTTCCTTTTGAAGTTTTGGGGATGGGTCACTAGGGAATGGAGAAGCAGGGCAGGTGCAGGTGGGGCAATGGTAACAAACTTTTCCTCTCACACAGTCCTCCACAAACTCCCGTAAACTTTTAAAATTCTCATTAAATATGTCCCTTGCCTGCTCTTTCCTTTTTATCTTGTATTCTTCTGTCTCGTGTGTTGCCCTTTCCTCTTTTTTTCCTGGTCTGTTGAAAAAGAAAATACAGAAGTTAAATGCATATAAAATACTGGTCACTATTTTCCAGATGCAGAGCAATGTGTACCATTATTGTCGCTGTCTTCAGACATTTCCCCATGTGGGAAATACTTCTCCAGCCACTCCAAAGTACTAGCCATTTCTGAGTCAAAACAACAGAAAGAAATTATTATTTCTGCATCACATACCAAAAAAAAACCACACCCATATAAAAAAATGACCTGCACTCACTCTTTTCCTGTAATCTTCCTTCGTCCTACTGCGTCCTTCCACTGTCGTTCCAGGCTGCCGAGTTTCTTTGAAGTGATTACGCTGGAGGTATTCTTTTTTTTATGGTACCATCCACTTCATTCTACATGGTTATTAAATGTGTCATTTTCTTTTCCCAGCTTCAGGTTTCAATGTTTACTTATTACTACTTATAATATCTTTATGTCCTTCTTCTACGTTGCACACTGTGTGTAAGACAATAGCACATTTTCAGCTACCCCCGCCTCTTTGGGTAATGTTGATTCTGTCTGCCCCCGCTCGCAAAGAGGCGCTCAGTCCGTCCCTTTCCAATATCAATAGGGAGGGGGTTCTGTATGTTCTATGTTAAATGTATGTCAAGTACGTACATTACACTATAATCTCTCAAAATCATATGATTACAGTGTATATTCTGCACAACAACTTCATTGCCACAATGTCATGCTTAAGTTCCACCTTCCAAAAACCTGTACAATTCCCTAAAAATAAACTTTGTTAAGGGGACGTTATGGCTAAATTGCCCTCCCAAAAACCAGTAAAATTCACTACAAAAAAAACTTTGTTGAGGGGACGTTATGGTTAAGTTGCCCTAACAAAAACCTGTACACTTCACAAAAAAAATACTTTCCACCTCCTCTTCATGCTTCAAATGAAAACCAAAAAACCCCTGAAATTCGACAGTTATGGTACACTAAGCCCCCAACCCTGCCACCACCCCTGTGCACTGCTAACACTAACACCCAGACCATGAAAGATGTCATCTCAAATGTCAATGATGACATCAATGACGACATCACTTGTTTAGCCCCTTTCTTTTCTTTTCCTGCCATACATATATGTGTACATTCAGTAAAAAATGTCACTAAAGGAATGTTATACTTCACAGTGCAACCAAACACCACTGCACATTCCCCCATTATAGTAAGATAAGCAACCATATCTCACGCCATCTACGTGCGTTGCTAAGACTAAAACACAGGACATCAAAGATGAGATCACAATTATTTCTGCCTTGGCCCCCGCCCCCACCCACACCCCCACCCCTACTTACCTTGCTGCCGACTCACTGTGCCCCTGCAACGCCTGTTCCCTTTCACTTCGGTGATCGGGAACCGGCGCTACAGGGTCCTTTCCTTTTTTTTTTGCAGCACACCCCCACAACCCCACTGTCAATATAGTGAACAAGGGTGCATTGGACACCCACCCAGTCCCCACCACCGAATGGGGGATTTGGTCAAACTTTTCAGCCGTTCTTTATTTTCATAAGCCGAAATTTGGCCAAATCTCCAATTTGGGCTTTTAATAGTCGTCTTTTTTGGCCGATTCCATCTACTACTACCAACGTTCTTCTGGCTGGCCTTCAATCTCAGAAGCCCTTGCCGGCCAAAGGGGGGACTAACAACCTGCGGGCTCCTGTTATCTCTACGGGCCTAAACCCCTATCCTGATCTAGGAGCTACTGGTGTGGTTCACTGTGAAGTAACCCTCTGTCCCTTGCAGGGTCCCAGACTATTTCACTCTTTGGACAGCCCTGTTAATTTGTCCTCCTGCCCTGACGCTCATCTAACTAGCAGCCATGATGGTATTTGTACTGGGGACAGTGGCTGATGGTAGTTTGGATGATGCTGCCAATGTGAATACTGTCTTACTAAAACTTAAAATAGGCCAACGGAGATCTCCTATGAAAAGTAAAATTCTTACAGATTATATGCTCAAATTTAAATCTGGCATTTTGAACACCCTATCCATATTGGATGATTGGTTGAGATCACCCAAGAAATATCTTTTGCCAAATCAGATGAATGGAGGCACTAAGGTGGAAGGCACTCAATTTGGGACTGTTGGAAAATTGATGACCCCTGCAGAGGCCTGGCTGGCAAGGGCAAAGAGGCTATAAGAGTGGTGGTTCATACCCCTCCCCCCACTGGTGACACAGCAGAGTGGAATGCAGATGAAAAAGGACTATAAAAGGGACCTGGGCTCTGTCCATGATGTATTACAGCTTTCTCCCGAAGCTCAACCCCTAGTGGCAGTGATTGTTGGGTGTTCCTGAAGAATGTATGAGTCTTATTAACAAGTCACCCCACTGGACAATACTAATCATAGGCCCATTAAACTGCAACATATTTTGATGGCCAGAAGTATGCCCTGGGTGGGTCTGAACGAAAAGTTTGCCGATGGTGATTGTATTCCCAATTCTGCCTGAGTTTCCTTGATTCTGTTTTCTTTCTCTTCTGTTTTTTTTAATAATAATATTTTATTTCTACTTTAATCTTATTTCTCTTATCTTCTATTTTCTTTCTATTATCTGTTAAATTCATCATTCGTTTATTATTATTAATATGTGTAAAGTTTATATTTAAACTGTTTCACATTATTAAATAAATTAAGATTGTATTTTGATGTCTTTTTCTAGGCCCTGCATCATGGAATATGTTTTTAACTCCTATCTGGATGTATCCCGTGATAAAGGCAGTGCATGGTTGACTCTTATTCTGATGCTAGGGTTTAATGCAATAAGTACAGGGGGCCCGATCCTTGTTTCATGGTCCTACGTTACTATACATTCAATTTTCAGGAAAGGGCAAAGGTCCTTTGCCGTCTCGTATAGGCCAATCTCTCTTTTAGATTAAAGAAAAAAAAAGAAAAAAAAATGTTGGCGTGCAATTATAGCAAGTTTGGAAGATTGGGCTGCCCTGAATAATATTCCTTCCCCAATTAGGCTTTAGCCAGGGTCTGGCACCACCAAACAGTCCCTTAACCTTTATTTTATAGTGGCTCACTCTTTGATCGTTAAAGAGGAGACACTTATTCTGGCGTTCATGGATCGGAGCACTGCCTTCAACAAAGTCAATAGGGAGAAGCTGTGAGGGTGTTCAGGCCCATCAATTGCCCTGGTGGGATAATTGAGCTTTTAATCAGACTGCATCAGTCGAGCCAAGCATGTGTGAGGAGTGGGATCAACGGGCGCTATACTGCTTTTTCACTGTGGAGACAAGAGAGTGCCAGGGCTGTTTTCTGGCCCCTTTATTATTTTTTTCTATATATTAATGACCTCCATGAGTGCTTGCTAAATTCAACTCCAGATGTTCCTAGGGTGGGCGATAGAGTTCTGCCGCTCTTGGTCTACGCGCATGACACAATTCTACTTGCTTGTATGCTTCGCGCATTGCAGAAACTCATTTATGACTACATTTTGTTCATGAATGACCTGGATCTCTGGGTGAATGCCCAGAAATTGGCAGTCATTGGGCCTCATTACAAGTCCGGCGATAGCCATGCTGGTAAAACCGGCAGGCTGCCTCCGGACCGTAGGGATTTACCGGCTCTGGACTTGCCAGACTTACCGGGGCATTACAGCCCCGGTGGTCTGATAATTCCGGAGACGGCATTCCGGTACTCCCCATTCCTGTGGAGTCGGGCCATGGAAACACTGGCACCATGTGGTAATGGTGCTGGTGTTTCCATGTAAGTCTGCGGCCAGTGGCGTTGCGCCCGCCAGGTCAGACCTGACGGGTGTACCACTGCACACCCCCAGAAGTCGCATTTAGCCAGTCCGGAAAACTGTGCCGGTACGGTTTTACCAGCACCGTTAAATCTGTTTTAGGGGAAAGCACCAATCAAAATGTCCTACTATGTATAACAATGGTTCGGAGAGTCTCTGGATTTGACTATTTGGGGGTTAGATTTGTATCAAATTTTTCCTGTGACCAGCATGTAAAAACACAACCTGTGAAATTCAGGCAAGTCATTGGTGGGGTAGCCAGAGCCATGGGAATGTTTAAAACCAAACCAGTTGACATGGCACTAAAAATATATAATAGGAAAGTGGATTCAGTAGTAAAGTATGGTATGGAGCTGCGGGGCTATAGTAATGTGAATTCAATTCAGACTGTAAAAAATAATTTATTTCAAAAAAGTGCTGGAATTAGCTTGCGAGCCTCCCAACTTTGGAGTACATCTTGAATTGGAATGTGATTTCATAAGTGACACCATTCAGGCACAGCCCATACTCCATTGCCTCTGACGATGGTGCAATGTTAAGGTAGATCTGATGCATGAGCTGATTATGTACTTAGGGCCTAGTTACAAGTATGGCCGTCTGGAAATAAGGGTGCTGGTAGCAACGTGCCAGCAACCTGGCTGGACCACCAAACTGCGAGTCTGCCGGGGGCACAGAACTCCCAGTATGCCTGACCTGCTGGGAGTTCAAGCCCCTACCGGCAGAGTTTTCACTGAAGCACTGGCACCACTAACATAAGTGCCGGTGCTTCAGTGTCCCCATTCCCGTGGAGTCCCGTACTAATGGGGATTCACCATTCCGTTGCACCTCATGATATTCCGGTATTACCGGGATATCAGGCAGTGGAACCTGGGTTATGAGGTCGGATTAAACAGACACCGGGGTGCTGATTAAAGAATATGAGTACCCTTGATTTAAATTTGGAGATGGTGTTTAAGTCAAAGGTAAGTTGGAGTAACTGATTTCTTAATAGTCTTTCAAGTGTTTGGGTGTGTAGGATTGCCATCTGGCAAGGGTGTAGAAGTCCTTTCTTTTATACGTTTATCAATAATTCAGTGAGGTGTGTAATCCATCTCAGAAAGCAGACCCCAATACAGAAAACTCCATGCCAAATGCATAGTGTACACATGTGCCCTGCAGCATCAGTCTCCTGATCTGCAGGTCCTGGTCCTCTGTGGCACAGAGCAGGTTCAAAGGTTGCAGGTGCCCTGTTTGATAGCTGCTGTGAAAGCAAAATCACTGCAGGCAGACGCTGTACTTGAATCAGCACCTCTGAACCAAAAGAATACTTATTGTGCATAACTAGCCATCTGGTGGCAGGATAATCTCTAACATTAATTCATACCTGGGTTTCACTGTGTGAACTGATAGTTCACACAATTATTAAAACCCAATCATGTGGGCTCAGGTCAGCCATGGAAAGACTATGTGAATTCAAGATAGACTGCACATCTATGCTCAGTCATCAGGACAATAGGCAGCAAGGCTATGCCTCCTTTTGTCCCTTAGGAGATTGGGTAACACCAAGCCAGCCTAGGAAGCACCCAGCAGGACATCTCTTGGGAACTATGAATCAAACAGGCACATCCACAAGAAAACGGCCAGACTCACATCATGGTGTTGCATACCAAAGACCCTTTGAACCTGCAGGCTTTTTAAGGCAGCAGAGTTAGGCCAGTCAGACAGGACAAAAGGGTCTTGAGGAAGGGTTCCTCCATGTGAATGTTGTGTGTTCTTCCAGTTCATTCTTATATCCTACACTTTCTGCAGAGCAAAACATCCTAGGAATGATGCAAAAAGGCAAAAGTCACTTGTCACCTTGAAAGTGGTTGGACCCCTTAAAGCAAGCTTGATTTTAACCATTCCCCTATGGCCTTTTACAACAGGAAGTGTGTTAAAAGGCGACAGTGGATAAGGAAGTGGTCTCCCACTCCTTCCTTGATTTATCTTGGATTCTTAAGGACAGAAGAATTTCTTTGGACCTTTTTGGGCGAGTAGTCCTTTCCAAATCCTTCTGTTACAGGTGAACACAGGTGTTCTAAGGCAGAGGCAAGGTCTGGTCCCTACCCATCCCAGCGGACTTTGGAGATGACCTGCTGTTGGATGAAGTACTACATTCTCTGCCAACTGCACTGGTACAGTGCTAACCAGGCTCATCACTGTGGGTTAAGGACTCCTGCATGTGCCAGTTAGTCTCACTGTCCTGGGAGTGAAGAGGAAAATGACTAATCTTGTCCCTGATCCCCTGGATTGCAGCAACAGGAGAAAATAAGCAGCTGGAATCCTGTATTCTGTAGCTTCAAACCATTTTCACACACGAGTCAACCGTGTTTGAATACCTAAAACCATCAGCACCTGCGGTGCTGGTTTGGGCACACTCTTCAGACTTCTTAGAACCACGGGTTTGCATTCATCGAATGGGCTTAATGCAGCATTGTACCAGGAGACCTCGTAATCTGTTTGGCTCACACACCAGTTTGCCTCTGTGGATGGCTTGAACCACCACCTGTTTGAACAATGCATCGCAACCACCAAGGTCACTGCATCAAACTACCCTCGACCATGACTAGAACCGCTGGAAGCATTATGTTACTTGTTTACTCCACCCAGCAGTAACCATCATCTCAAACTGGTTTGACCTTTGGACCGACCCAGGTGAGCTCCTTGAACTACATCACTCAAGTGTCGTCCCAGAACCACACAGAACTCCACTTTGAACAGACTCAATGTGAAATCAGCACTTGGACCAGAACAACTTGTCACATCTCAACCTTATTTGAGCAACAAACACAGCATCCCGAGCCTGGTTCAACATTGTGTAACTGCCAACGAAACGATTCAGATACTTTGTGAGGTCCAACCTCCATGGTGCACTTTTGGGACCATCACCCCTTCCCTGTGTGCCACCATTATGTTTTTACTATGCCAGTGGGCATCTTTTTTATGGGTGAATGGGCTTGCACTACCTAAGTTCGGGTTGGCTTTTTTCAGTCCTGTGCACCCTTAAACACTGGGGTGCCTGCTATACTAAGATATATGTTTCTGAGGTAAATGCAATGCTGATGCCTGTTATTCTTGAAGAAGAGTTGTATTCGTGTTTTATCTACTATTAGACTTTTATAATCGTATTCCTTCCAAGTGTTGTTTCATAAGAGCAGACGCAAACAGCAGTGTTATCGGGGAAGGAGCCTAATTAATAAAAAAACTGCAATGATAATTGTGTATTCTAAGGATGGACCTGCTTGAGCAGTCACCATTGTAAACAAGTTTGTTTATTGCCTCTGTGTTCTAGAATAACACGTATGATATTTTCAATGTAAAATCAATAAATCACATTATCAAGGGCCAAAGTGACATTTGAGGGTTATGCAAGATAAGCATTGAAGTATAATTAAAGCAATATTTTATATTCCTTTCACTGTGATTTCAGAACTGTACTGATATCAACTGTAAATGTATCATAAAATGTCCGTCACTCACGCATATAACAGTAAAGTGTTTTAACACAAATTAATTGATTACTTAAAGAAGCGCAAATGGACAGAGATAAAAGATAGTAAGGGGAGGTAGACGAAACAAAGGAAGCTGTTAATAACCTCGAAAGTGGAGGAGAGGCACATTAAGAACCTTGCATGCAAGATAAACGGGTCTGCGGTGAATGAAGGATATTGATCCGGCGGAAGTACAATTACTGGGACATTTACTGGAATAGTAGAGCAGGATGCCGCCCATCAGGTGGTGTGAAGAGTGATTCAAGTCTGCTTCCCTTCACAAATCATTAAGCAAACAAATAGTACCACAAATGCTGCTTTGGCTGATGTGATGGGACAATCACTAGAATGAAGATGTGTACAATGAGCGCTATTGAACATGCCTCCACGAGGAAATGTAGCAGGGACCCTCAAAGTAATGTTACTAGCCTGTGCAGTTTGGTGAATTCTATAAGTTGTGATGCATGCATGTTTTCTCTGAATATGTGTGACAAAAATAACTGAGAGGGTTCCTGGGGTGTTCTCCCCAAGATTTATTTTGTTTTTAAATCCTGATTCGAAATGGTGCACAGTACAAATAACAGTAAGTCTGTCTCAACAATATATGCCAGCACTGTCAGGGTAAATCCTGTTTTCTTACTATGTGTGCCTAAAGAAAAGCATGATGCTCACATCTACAATATATGACAAAATTGCTGCTGCAAAACACATTTTCATGCTACTTGTTCACACAGTTCTCAACAACTGCTGCGCTTGAGTGTGCCTCAGTTCCAAGTTCAGCCCAAATGTGTCCCTCAGTGTCCACTTTTCCCCCATTTGCAAATTAGATTTGGGTTCTGTGCAATGTATGCCAAGTTCTGCTCCAAGTTGCCTGCCACAGGCAAGTCCTGCAACAAATCTGAAGGGCAGTGACTGGTTCTGCCCCTGCCTGCCCGGGTTGTGCCCCAATTTCCACAGAGTGCCCATTTGTGCCTAAACTGTCCCATCGGTACGGAGGCACCAGTTTTCTCTTTATTGGTGAGTTCTGAACCAAATTGCACATCAGTGCAAGGTTCTGCACCCATTTGCTCCTCTCCTTAGTGCTAAGCTCTACCCCACATTTCTCTATAGTGCCCATATCCCTACAAACTTGCCCTTTGTGCTGAGATGTGCTGAGATGTGCTGAGATGTGCCCGAGTCAGCCTTAATGCTAAGCTCTGCCCCACATTTCTCTATAGTGCCCAGATCCCCACAAACTTGCCCTTTGTGCTGAGATGTGCTGAAATGTGCTGAAATGTGCTGAGATGTGCCCGTGTCAGCCTTAGTACTAAGCTCTGCCCCACATTTCTCTATAGTGCCCATATCCCCACAAACTTGCCCTTTGTGCTAAAATGTGCTGAGATGTGCCCGAGTCAGCCTTAATGCTAAGCTCTGCCCCACATTTCTCTATAGTGCCCATATCCCCACAAACTTGCCCTTTGTGCTGAGATGTGCTGAGATGTGCTGAGATGTGCCCGAGTCAGCCTTAATGCTAAGCTCTGCCCCACATTTCTCTATAGTGCCCAGATCCCCACAAACTTGCCCTTTGTGCTGAGATGTGCTGAGATGTGGCCGAGTCAGCCCTCAGTGCTGATATGGGCTTCAAATAGCAAATTTCCAATGTGCCCCTCAACTCCCAATTATACCTCAGTGCTCCCTGCAGTATAAAGATCTACTCAGATGTGCCTCTCATTGCCACATTCCACACCTATTTGCCATTCTGTGCTTGATTCTGCCCCAGTTTGACCCACTGTTCAGAATTGTGTCCCAGGTTGTCCATATGTCACTGCTGGAGTGCCCTTAATTTCTGGGGTAGCGAGTCCCAGTGATGAGGAGCGAGGATGGTGAAGGAGTGAAAGCAGGAGAAAGCTCAGGGTGTACATGGGTTGGTACGCTGAGGAGAGTTTTGAGGCATAGAGTGTGAGGTTGTAGGTATCTGGAGATAGCTTCCGCCAGTCCAGAAGATGGGCTAGTTCATAGTTTGAAGAAGGAATTTAAATAGGGAGAGGTTTTGTATGGACTGTCACCCTCGTTGAAGGCAGTGCCTGGAAGTAGGCTATATGTAAGAGCGTTTAGGGAATGGGTGGTACGACTTGATTCCTTATTGAGAGGAGCAAAGAAGTAGATATGGTTGTCCATTCAGGTGGCTGGAGCATTCATCCAGTCTCTGAGGACCAGGGTGGCGATGAGTGTTTTGATATAGTAAAGGGTGGGATGAATCCATTTATAAATATGCATGCGGTTAAGCGTAGAGTCAGTAGCAGTAGAGTGGATGAAGTTCTGACGTTTCAGGTTGCTGACAAAGAGAATCCCCAGATTGCAACCCTCTGGTGGGCCATTGATGAAATATGGGGAAGTGATGGACGTAATGCAGCTACCAGATTGTCTCAGAGGGAACAATGGTGGCTGTACCCTACCCAGAGTTATCTTAATGGACTGAACCAACAGGAGGAATGGCTACATTGCTTGTACACATAAATGGTGGTTACACATATTCAGAATTAACCCGTATATGAAAAATACTCTATAACATCTTCTGTACCACCATCATACTATATGCCATCCTGCAGCATGATCGCTATCTTCTATGTGGAATAGTCTACCCGGAATGAATGCTTCTATTGACATATTAGTATATTCTTAGGAATGTTGTCCAGGACATGCAAGTAGGGATGTATATCCCTCATGCTGCGGCTACCTTTTTCGAGGCACCTTTCACATATTTCACATTTATTGTGATATACATTGTTAGCAATAAAATATTTTGATGGTACTATATTGATGAATATGATCCAGTTTTGAAACTACGCCTTCCCGCTGTAGGTAGATGGATGTGAAGACACTCGTTTACGCACCGAGTCCTTTTTCTATGGCCTCCCATTTTTGGTTTTTGGGCTTACGTACATAGGCCTCTTTCTATGGCTTTTTCATTTTGACCATAGTGTAGGAGAAGAATATGCTGAATTGATGTGGTATTACTAACTAAGTTAGGCAACAGCTGCTACTCTAACTTTGTAGAATAGACGATGGACTGACGTGGCTATTGACCGTGCGGTCCGTTTTTGCAGGGAGGATCATGACTAGAAATGCAGAGATAGCCCCCAATGGACATATTTCCATCCTTATATAAACTTCTATGAGGTAAGCGGCACAGACTAATGTTGCATGTAATGACATGCGAAACTTTGACATAATCAGTGCAATAACATAAAATTTGCGTTTCTTCTTAAAGAATGACTGAGAAACTTCTTGAGTTTATATAATGCACTCTTGTGTGCATAGATGTAAGCAAAAGCTGCATGAGATATTGGAATTGTATGTGATGACATGCAGCCATTCTTGGACATTTTTGGAATACTAGCAAAGAATATTAGAACCTCTCTTTCAGGTTACATTGAATAACGCACCTGCTAATACAAAGTATTCACCTTTATGTATTTTTGAATAAATGCAAGTCAAAGCTATATGAGAGGAGGAACAGGAGTACTTTTTCGAAGTAGATTTGATCGGCACAAAGCAAAGAAAAAAAGAGCAGGATACATGCTGCAGAGGTTGGTGACTCGTGCTGTATATCCTTTGGTTATCGCGCGAGTATGGTTACACAGATCAGAATAAGAGGTTTATTACCTATTGTCTGCTTTGTCTTTGCATATAATTAAGGTTTACCTGCATATTCGGTTTAGGACGGAGATGCCCCGTCACACAACCAAGAAGAAACATATGGGTAAACGTTCTTAAACATTTATAATGGGAACTCATGAGATAGTATAAAGAGTCGTGAATGGGCAGTGTTTTCTCCTTTTTTAATTTTGGTTTTAATATTTTTTTTATAGAATCTATGTAGACTGTACAACGGGATGGTGTGTTTCAAAAAGACAAAGAAAAAGAAAAAAAGAAAGACACATTAAGAAGATAAATAAATATAAAACATCTTTGTCAAATAAGCTTAAATTATTTTGTCATTTTCAAGTCCTGAAGAAGACGGACATCAGCTCTGATGGAACTAGATACAAATTCTATCAAATTTAAGTGCAAAGTGGATATTCATAATTCAAAATAGAGGACGTTGGTCATCCATATACTTCTCTCGAATACGTTTTGTCGACTTACGCTTGAAATGAGTCAGGGTTGTGGTAAAGATTGGATTTGACTTTCAGTTTATAGTTGTCATAGATTGACACTAACATAGTGGAGTTGGTGTAGGAAGCTAATAGTGATTGTTTTTCTATATGGGTACTTGCGCATGTATACTCTGCGTCTCTTGCACAGTGAATAGCAATTATTTTTCTATATGCGTATTTGCACTTGCACATTCGGCGTTTCTTGCACATTTGAAATGCTTTCTGAATATGCTTTTTGTATATTTATGAAAAAGGTGTTTTTTAGAAATATGAATTGTTCATAAGAAATTCAGAAGGATTTTTACTTTGTTTTTTTGGAATTTTACATGCATATCTTAAAATAAAAAATACAGATTTTATAATGAATTCATAGTTTGCACTGACCCATCACACCTTTCATTACTGTCTTGAGCCCTGAATATGAAATAATTGGAATGAATGACAGTTCCATGAGGCATCATTATTTGTGTTTATTCAATGGTTATTTCCCTGATGCACATGATGAAGGGGACACCTATCATTGTGGTCCGGCATCATCATACAATGGCAATTCTAGGGCCTTTGAGACTGAACTTGACATGTATTGGCAGCACCAGGACAAATGAGTCTGTTCAAATAATAATAACGTCAGGCATATATGGAAATGTCCTATCATGAGATGGCAGTGCATGGAGGTTTGAGGCTTCACTTGGCATATGCTGGTACCCATGTGGCATGCAAGTGTGTGTGCTGCTGATGATACCAATACATGGCATGTAAAGCTATAACTAACATATAGCTAAATAAACAATTACAATGAAGGCGTTCAATGGTCATGTGTGGGTTTACTGGAATAGAATGTTATGCCCCTGGCCTATGTTTGTTTGGTTTGGTGTACCCATGTAATATTCTGACTGCATCAATGGCATTTCAAGCCAGAAAAGTATGGACCGTCTGTAAAAAAATACAAGCGTAGCATCATGGAGCCCATTCAAGTGTTTTAGGCTCCGTTTGAGAGCACTGAAATGAATGATTCGGTGTTTCCAACGTAAGGAAATAAAGTGATTAATGCAGGGCTTCATTTGCAAAAAATAAGTGCCAGGGCCCAAATATTTTCAGGGACACATGGGGGGGGGGGAGGACGCAACTCCCAGCCCACTATTGCCACCACCCACAGCTGCGCCCCACAGTGGCAGCAGGGACATAATTTCACCAAAATGCCAGGGTTAGCTGAAGTGACATCACAAGGCTCTTGACCTCCCTGATGACATCACAGGAAGTGATGTCATTTGACCCATCCCCAAATGACATTACAGGAAGTGGTGTATTGTTTTTTCACCCCTCCCCAAAATGACATCACGGGAAGTGGTGGCACACGCCCTTTCCCACGTGACGTCACAGGACGTGGCATCATCTGCTTTCATACACAACTTGAATGACACTTTGCACAATACTTCTGCCATGAGAATGCAGCTATATTTCACAACAAAAAATGTAATTGAGCCTACACACATAACGACTATCCTCTTGCATATCCCCTCTAGACTACCTCTCTAGACTACCTCTCTCCACCCACCCAAATGCCAACTAGAGATGGGTGGCTAGCAGGGACGTGGCCACCCATTCATGTCCTTGTATTAGCTATAATGCACACACGCATACTAGCATCTCCACGAATTTCCCATACCATGGACTTCGGTCCCCCAAGAGGGCATTCAAACTACAGCGTGTTGTGACCATAGCAATGGTGAAAGCTGATATACAAATGACACATTACGCTTAACTCTCTCCTTTACATACAAAAGCACCTACTTAAGAACTGCTGTGAGAATGTGTAGTCTCCTGGCACCCCTACCCTTTCAATCACTCCCCTGACATGCATGTACTAACCCCACCTCAGGATTTCAATAGTCTAAAAACCTATGCATACGAATGCACGTGCTAACACCGAAACGTTTTACATTAGTATTTGCTGGGCCTTTATCAGCTCTGAAGCCTCATGCACAGTTTATTGGATTTGACCTGGCCCATCCTGCTAAGGCTCTGGAAGTCATCCAGGTTAAGGCAATATACATAGCACAACATTTCTGGGGGAGCGCTGTTTCCAGTTAAATTGCCAGCCTCCGCCCACTAATGGGTTGCAGGTGGAAGCTGTATTCCGCTGGGGAACCAGGAACAAGTAACCAGTGCACCGCAAATATAACTTCCACATGAGTTGCACACTTTAAACTTGTAGGCGTGCCCTAATTGTTCTTTATTAGCATTCTCAAATACTCAAAGTTAATGTCAGATATGCATTTTTGTAAGTCATCAATTGGTCTGGGGAACCAAGCTCCCGGTTACCCCCTCTCCTCCTTAATACCTAGGCCAGTGTACCTCATGACAACACATTTTTGCAGCTAACCCGCACACGTTCCAAGTTCCTTTCCATCCGTAAATGCAAATAATTTCCTGCTGCGCTCTCTGATATGTGGGTAATAAATGCTATGCGTTAAGGACAAATCCCCGTAGCCATCGAATGTGTGTCTCAACCACTACCAACAAAGCAAAATAAATGCATAATGTGTTTGGCTGCCTCGGACTGGTGCTGCTCTGGGGGTCCGCCCCTGACTCACAAGTCACCTGATCTGCAACCAGGTCATCCGGAATTGGACCCACAGCATAGACAAGTAGACTAATGGGCATTTGCAGCTGGTACACCATATGGCTGTATTTGTTAAGGTCAACCATAACAGTGCTTAATGTTGGCTTTGGTGTTGTGTAGACTCCATTATTGCAATTCACAGCATGGAGAGGTATGTTCCCTACAGCTTTGCAATGGTATGTTAGGTGAAGGCTAAATCCGATGTATTTGAGGTTATACCACCGTCCACCAAACTGTTCAACAGTATATTTTGGCCTTCCAAAGGTTTTGCCATTGAGAACGTGTTGAGAAGATAAGGGCACCTTACATTTCTAGATAGCAAAAACCTATTTAAACTTGCCAAATACGAAACAGTTAGATTGCCTGCTCACGTTAAGCGTTTCTTATGATAGGCTATGAGAGTTTTGAAAATTGTGCAGGTTTTCAGGGATTTAACTAGTTGTTTTTTCTAGCTTGTGTATTCTATGTTTTGACTTTTAAAAATTGCTGTATCTATTCGGTGCTATATTCTGTTGTTCATGCGAAATATAATATTTAGCTGCAAGGCGGGGTTACATACAGTGTGGATTTGTACATATGTATTATGTTCTAATGTATTCATTGTAAAACAACTGCAGTCTTAAACAGTGGAGAATAAAAAATATACATAAGTGCAGGTGCATAGGCATTAAGCTTTTACTCAGATTAGACATTTTGGCTTTTAAATTTGCCTTTTCGTCACCATCAATAAAGAAATCTGGGAAGATAACATTTTGACTTGTGCTCAGTAGTTAGACATATTTAGGAGTAATAACCTACTTTTTATTTCAATATGGGACAAGAACTTTGAGATACAATCCACATTTTCTTTAAATACGAGGACACATTTTGAAAATTTTGACTCCCGTTTTATGGCTCTGTGTTGTATGGACATGCGCAATCCCGCCCTCGAGCGGACCTCTCCTTTCACTGTACTTATTCTACAGGGCCTCATCACAAGTTCAGCGTTAAATCAGTGCAATTACCGCTGGGCGCCGATAGTGATACCGCCGTGTCCTGCAGCGCAATTAGTGCTGTATCACAACCTGGTGTGCACACGCCCCCTACTCCGGCAGTAACGCTATGATCACCTGGTGGTAATTTTGTCTAAATAATTGCCTCTCAACTAGCTCTTTGTCTATTGACCACCTGGTGAACCCTCACTCTTCCTTTCGGAATGGGCGGACCTTGCCTCCTCTCTCCTTTCCTCCTCTTCTCAACTTCGCTTACTTGGTGACCTCAACATCCATCTCGACTCACCAGATTCCTCAGGACCTTTCCGCAATTTTTTCAATCTCTCTCTTTCTATCTTACCCTCTGGCCCAACCCACAGTGCTGGCCACACCTTGGATGCTCTCATCTCAAATGACATGCCTCTATCTATCCCTCTCGCTACTTCTCTCTCCTGGACTGATCACTCTCCCCTCTCCTCTCACTTGAAGCTCTCTTCTCCTCTTGCATCAGCAAGCCTGAAACTGCCTCCCGTCTACAAAGTCGTCCGACCCATGAAAAGAGTGTCAGTAGCTGCCTTTGCCTCTACCTAGTCTGCTCCTTCTATTCCAGTGGCTGACTCTTACCCTAACACTGCCCTCTCTAACTTCAACCTCTCAGTTTCCAACACTATCGATATTCTTGCCCCTGTCATGCGGGTATGACTGAGGCCTACCAAAAAGTGCAACTCTTGGTATGACTCCGAACTGGCTGCCCTTAAACGCAAGTGCAGGGCAGCCAAACGGAAATGGGTTTCTTCAGCGCACCCTCTGCCAAACTGGCCTCCTGCCTCCTTCAAAGGCAGTATAAACTCTGCATCCGCTCCGAAAAAAGAGTCTTTATTCAAGCCCACATCTCTGCGGCATCCAATAATGCGGCAGAACTTTTCAATGTCTGCAAGGAACTTGCCAACCATACCGCAGCCTCCTCCACCATCGCCCCCACCCAGGCCCTTTGCTCATCCCTGGCTGCACACTTCACCTCAAAACATAGGACATCCTATCCTCTCTCTTTTCCTCACCACTGCATGCACCAACACCTCTTGTACCGTCTTTGGCCACCCCCACCCCTCCCCTTCTTCTCTCTTCTCTCACCCCTGTCACACCTGAGGAGGTCACTAGACAAGTCTGGTCTATGAAAGCCTCCTCCAAACAGGTGGATCCCTGTCCCTCCAAAACCATTAAGGGCAACATTGACTCTCTAGCCCCAGCCTTGGCCAACCTCTGCAACCTCTCTTTCGCCACTGGAGTTTTCCCCACTGCTCTTAAGCACTCCCTTGTGCACTCTCCTCAAAAACCCTTCTGCTAACCCTTCCATTCCGGCAAGCTATCACCTGATCTCTATCACTCCTTTCCTAGGCAAACACCTGGAGAAGTTGGCTATTTCTTAGCTTACACTCCACACTGAATCTGTTGTTTGCTTCCATGACCACCAGTCTGGCTTTAGAGCATCCAGAGGCACATAAACTGCTCTTGTGAACACCCGTGAAGATCTGCTCTCAAACCCTGATTCTAACTTTCCCTCTGTCCTCATTCTACTTGACCTCTCCTCTGCCTTCGATATAGTGAACCACAACACCCTGATCGCACGACTCCATGATACCCTGGGCATCACTGATCAAGCCCTGGCATGGCTAATCTCATTTATCTCCGACTGCCCATCCTAGGTGGAATTGGGGTACTTCCTCTCCCCTATCACTCTCTCTATGTGTGGTATACCCCAGGGATCTAACCTATCCCCCTGGGTTTTCAATGGCTACATGGCCCTCTTTGCCTGTATGTTAGCCACCTTCACCTACAACTTTCAGTGTAACGCGGATGACAAGCAGCTCTCCTTCAGGCTACCCTCGCCCTCTTCCGCTTCCTCACTCATACCTGACTGTCTGTCCGCAATTCAGTTGTGGTGTGCTGCAAACAATCTCTGCCTCAATGCCAGTAAAACAGAGACTGTCCTCATCAGGACCCCTGCTCCCACCTTCTCTATTTCTCTCTGGCCAGCCTCCCTTGGCCCTGCGCCTCCACCTACCAACGAGGCAAAATATCTGAGGGTCATCTTCGACTCCACTCTGTCCTTCTCGTCTCACATTAGGGACATCTCCAAAAAGTCCCACTACCAACTGCACCTTCTGAGAGGTATTCTAGCTTTTCTCACCTTCCTCCAGAGATTCACCATCTCCAGAGCCCTGGTCCTCTACTGCAACAGCCTCTTTCGCAACCTGCCCTCTTCTACCGTCCGTCCTCTTCAACTCATCCAAAACAGAACTGTGAGACTTTTTCTTGGCCTCAAGCCCAGGGACTGCATCACTCTGGCGCTGAAATCCCTTCGATGGCTCCCCGTTGGATTAAGTTCAAGGCCATTTGCATTGTCCACAAGGCTTTCTGGGGTCTGGACCCACTCTATCTGCAACGCTCTCTTCCTAAATACTCACCTTCCCGAACCCTGCGCGCGTCTTCCTCCAACTCCCTGCAGGTGAGCCGCTTCTGCAAGAAGAGACTTGGGGCGAGCTCTTAATCCACTGCAGGTGCCTCCCTCTGGAGCAGCCTCCCTGCCTCTCTCCGTCTTGTGCTGGATCTCTTTAAGTTCTGGAAACTCCTCAAGACTTCCCTTTCGCCTCCTCCTTCTCTCTCCCCTTCCCATGCTAACCACCTCTTTCTGCTCTCTCACTCTCTCTCCTCTACTTCTGCTCAATTTTGCCGACTGGCTGCCTGGTGCACCTCCAAAGCCTCACAGGTACCAAGCTTCCTTGCCAGTCTCCGCACTTGCCCCGAGCCTTGCACTTGCCGCAGCACTACTGCACTTCGGTTACGACCCATGAGAGTGGTATCCCTCTGCACTTAACCCTATGTTCTGATGGTACTGGGTGCACTTGGTCCCTATTGACCCCCCATGCACTACCTGTTTCTGTTCACCTGCATAATCTGAATGTACCATGCCTAGTAAGATCGTTTGTCGTGTGTTCCCTATATCTTCCCCTCCCATGCATGGTTGGGGTTTGTTGTGTATAAGCGCATAATAAATACACAATCAATCAATCAAACCGCCAGAAAACCAGTACTTATAGCGCCGCCACCACCAAACCCGGCGCTAATAGCACCAGCGGAAATTGCATCATCACCGGAATGGTGGCCCTTTAGAAAAACACAATCCATTAAATATCTTCACTTCCTGCAGCCATCCGGACCTGCAATTCCTCCAAAATGTCTCAGGAGAGAATCTGAGGCAAGGTGGATGAAAATCATCTCCATAAACCAAAGTTCAGTGAGGGAGAATTGGTGGCCCTCACTGATGAAGTTGTGGCACACAGTGACAAACTGTATGGCAGCAGGCAGAGGAAGATACAGGCCAAGTGTAGAGTAGCCATCTGGTACACCATCAGCCGGAAGGTGACAGCAGTGTCCAGAGTTCCCCGTGTTGGCGAGGACTGCAGGAAGTGCTGGAATGATCTCAGGGTCAGAGTGCAATGACTCCTGTCCCAACAGTACCAGGAGTCCCTGGAAACTAGAGCTGGAACTATTCAACCACTTGCCCTGACTGCTTGGGGGAGATGTGCTGCACCATCCTCGACAAGGAGGCCATTTAGGGAGTCGGATGTCTGGAGGCGGGTGCCAGCAGGCAGGAGGCGAGTCAAACACCTCCCTCAGCACAAGTCCATGCACAAATGCCAGCCTAGCACAAGATGCCCCAGTGGACAGGCACACACGTCAGCAGACTCAGCAGCTGGTCAGGACAATCAGGGTGAAGTGATAGGGTGCCACATGAGCCCCCTCCACAGTAGCCATGGGCAGGGCAACAAGGGCATCCCTGAGTATCACAGCAGTGTGAAGGGGTGGCAAGAGACCAATCCAAGTGCCATGCACACCACACCCCTGCTGGTGCACCCTGTGCCAGAGGCAATGTGGTGGGTGAGTAACCGCAACACTGTGTCACAATCACACCAGCATGTTGCAGGCCCAGTTGGCTTGCCCCAAGTTGGTATGGCAATCAACCCACATGGCAATACATGTCCCCCTACAATGACAGGGGTGCAGCTAGCCAAACACAGTACCCCACAGCACAACACTGCTGGCTGCACAGCAGCGCACAATAGTGCCATGGGAGAAGCCACCACACCCATACCCACAAGGTGTCTGTCACCTGGGGAGGGGATGAGGGGCCATGGATGACCACATGCTTGCATGGCACACATCATCATCCCCAGCATGACACCATGCCATCCCCACACCCATGCAATAGGCCACCTGGCCGTATGTCACACTCACATTCCTGCTACTAATGTGTGGGGTCCCACTCTGTTCCATAGCAAATGCGTCTTGCATGCCAATGCACGTGGTTGTACTATACCTGACTGAATTTCCTATGTTCTCTACGGGTACTCACGCTGTCACGCTTACCTGAGCCTCCGTAGGAGCGATGGAGTCCACTGGCTCTTCCCTTGATTCCTACTTGCCCACTACTGCTGGAAGGGGTTTCTCTCTGTTTAACTAGGTGAGCTCTCCATCCTGCTCTCCACCCTAATATCTGGGGTCCGGAAGGAGTTGCTGGAGATGGCCGTTTATGTTGGCTGTTGTACAGGTATGTGTTAGTTCAGTTAAAGTTCGGGACCAGTTACCTCACTGATGGTTTCCTTGTGCCAATGGTAAGTTCTGAAACCCAGTTAACTCACTGGGTTTAGTTTAACAGGTAAGTTCTGATACCAGGTAAGTTCAATTCCCCAGTTGCCTCACTGAGTTACACAGAGTTCCTTGTGCTGCGTGATTTGCAGCCTGAATGCGGTGAGAGTACTGAGCGAATGTTTGCTGGGACTAACCTTGTCTTCTCTTTCTCTTCTTAGGTCCGCTCCGGGAGATGCTGTAGTACTGGATGGAAAAAAAGGAGACAGAGGCAGGACCAACAGCTGTTCCAGATGAAGACCGCACTCTGAAGGTGAGTGTCTGTAAGCGGTTTGAGAGCAGTCTCTTAACGCGCTGCAGAAAGCAAAGTAAAGTTCCGACACTGGCTGGTCTTAATCACCTGTTCTTGCCTTTCCTTTTCAGATGCTGGTATGCTGTGTAAGCCGTGGGACAAAGGCGAACAACTCCGGAGATGAACTCGTTATCGGTTCTCATTCCATCTGAAGCCGACGGTCCCAAAGTCCTCACGGGAATTCTGGTAAGCGGAGAAGTTCACACAGGACTGCAGGTAATCGGAGAAGTCCACACGGGACTGCAAATAAGCAGAGAAGTCCACACGGGACTGCAGCTAAGAGGAGAAGTCCGGGTAAGCGTGTGAAACAGAATTCACACGAAGCGCGTGTTGATCCCTGGGCGAGGTTTATATAGGTAACCACGCCCAGTGACTAGACCGCGGTGTTTGCTTTGTGCTGGGAACTTTTGTCCATGTTGGGGGAAGCAGGAAGTGCCCTTGGCAGTGATTGGATGATGGGGTTTCCCAGCTGACAGACTCTGGGTTCTCAGAGCCTTAACCCATGCCACTCCTGATTGTCTCTTCCACCTATCCCTATGAACAACACAGAAAGAGGGCCTGCTGTATGCCTCTGGCCCGTAACCATGACAGTCCTCCCCCTCAAGGCCCCTCCCAATGGTGTGTTCTCTGGTCCTGGCTTGGAGGGGTTGTCCCTATGAAATTTGCCTACTAGACGGGGAGAGTGTAGGTTCCCACTTGGCTCGCGTGACCTGTCCTGAGGCCAATATCCCTTCCAATCTATTAAGTCGTACAGGGCCTTTTTAACAAATTTGGAGTCTAGGATCTGTTTGACCTCATATTCTGGCTCTTCCCCCTCCACTATTATGGGAGCCGGTGGTGCTTCCATTCGGGTCCGAGGGTGTACCGGTTTTAATAGAGACACGTGGAACACTGGCTGAATCACATTTGAGGCGGTAACTGGAGTTTCATGGCCATAGGGAAAACTATTGTTTTGATTGTAAAAGGGCCCCGGAATTTGGGTTGGAACTTTCGGGCCCCTTTCAGGGACGTATTTAGATGCTAGCCATACAGAGTCTCCTAAGTGGTAGACTGGAGCTTCCTTTCGGTGACGAACAGCATTTCTCTTTTGAGTA
This sequence comes from Ambystoma mexicanum, assembly GCF_040938575.1. Taxonomy (NCBI): domain Eukaryota; kingdom Metazoa; phylum Chordata; class Amphibia; order Caudata; family Ambystomatidae; genus Ambystoma; species Ambystoma mexicanum. The sequence goes on along the minus strand of NC_090929.1, from coordinate 757,274,201 downwards.
ACCTTACCAGCCTTCAGATGTGTTGTCACGTCCTTGATGGCTTGTGATATTTGTTCATGTAGGGTCTGAACGGCTGGCATTTCGATGATCTCGGGTGGATCGTATGCAGATGTTTGAGGATTCCGTCCATACAATGTATAGAAAGGAGTCAACTGTGTGGAACTGTGCGTCGAATTGTTATAAGCATATTCGGCTATCCATAGGATCTCTGTCCAGGAGTGATCAGTTTGATGCAAGAGGCAACAAAGGTATTGCTCCAGGGTTTGATTTGTGTGTTCCGTCTGCCCACCCATTTGTGGGTGATGACTTGTAGACAGTTGGCTCTCTATCCTGACTAAAGGGCAACATTTCTTCCAGAATCGCGATACAAACTGGCTTCCTCTGTCAGAGATCACCACGGATGAGAAGCCATGTAGCCTCACAATGTTGTTGAGAAAGACTTGGGCCAAGACTTGGGCTGACGTAATGCCCTTCAATGCAATAAAATGAGCCATCTTATTAAAACGATCAACGACTACCAAGATAGTGTTGTGACCAGATCTGGGTGGTAAATCCGTGATGAAATCCATAGAGATGATATGCCAGGGTGTGGGTGAAATTGCAAATGGTTGTAATAAGCCTGCTGGTTTCTGCCTCAAAGCCTTGTTTTGAGCACACGTTCCGCACGAGTTGACGAAATAGGCGACATCTTGCTGCCACGTAGGCCACCAATAGCCTTTTTTTATTTTCTCCATGGTCAGGCCATCCTTGACTGAACAGTAGGTTCCTTTCTTGGCCCACGTCAATAATTCCTCCCTTGGCAAGTTTTTTCCTATTTCCTTCTTGATTTCTTCCCAAGAACTGTGTCCACAAAGGCCTAGGATCTTAGTTCCAGGTATGATGTTCACTGGATCGAGATGCAGAAAGCTTCTTCCCCTTTGCCTATCCGTGATAAAGCTTCTGCTTTGCCGTTCTTGGTTCCAGATCTATAAGTGATTAGGAAATCATATTCTGATAGAAACAAGGCCCAGCGGAGTTGACGGGATGACTGGGCTTTAGCTGAGTAAAGGTATTCGAGATTCCGTTGATCAGTTATGATGGTGATGGTATGTTTGGCTTCGAGTAGATAATGCCTCCATTCTTTAAGGGCTTCCTTAATTGCCAGCAGTTCCTTGTCCGTGACCGCATAGTTCAGCTCTGCAGGAGTAAATATGTTCGACCAGAATGTTACTGGGTGAAAATGGCCAGTGGTTGGACTCCTTTGGGACAGGACGGCCCCCATGGCGACACTGGAAGAGCCCGTCTCCACAACGTAAGGGAGGTCAGGCTGCGGGTGTTGTAAAATGGGTGCAGATGTAAATTTCGTCTTTAAAGCCAGAAAGGCCTCGTCAGCCGCGGAGGTCCACTCAAATTTTCGATTCTTGCATAGTAGAGAGGTAATTGGATGTACCATGTGTGAAAAACCAGGCATGAATCACCGGTAAAAGTTTGCGAAGCTGAGAAAGCTCTGCACTCCTTTCAGGGACATGGGTGGAGGTCAGGTGAGTATAGCTTCAACTTTCCTGTTGTCCATTTTGATGCCTTGTGGTGATAGTATAAAACCAAGAAACTCTACTTCGGTGACGTGGAAGGAGCACTTTTCTAACTTGGCATATAGGTTGTTGTCACGTAACTTGTGGAGAACTGCTAGAACATGCGATACGTGTTTTTGAGGAGTTGCCGAGTAGATGAGGATGTCATCAATATATACTACTGTGCAGACGTCCAGTAGTTCTCGTAGGACGTCGTCATAAAGTGTTGAAATGCGGCCCGGGCATTACATAGCCCGAAGGGCATCACCTGGTATTCATAGAGACCGTACTGGGTGTGAAATGCTGTCTTCCACTTGTCACCTTCTTTGACGCCTACCAGGTGATAGGCCCCTCGGAGATCCAATTTTGTAAATATCTGAGCCCTGTTTACTTGGTCTAAGAGTACAGGGATTAGGGGTAACGGATACCTGTTCTTTACAGTGACCTGGTTCAATGCCCTATAGTCGATGCAAGTTCGTAAATCTCCCCCTTTCTTGGGGACAAAAAAGAGGGGAGAGGCCGCGGGTGACTTTGAAGGACATATGAAACTGTTTGCAAGGTATTGGTCCAAGTATTTCTTTAGATGAGCGTTTTCGTCTTTGGTCAACGCGTATATTCGGCTGCATGGGACTTGTGCTCCTGGTATTAAATCGATTTCACAATCGAAGGTATGATGTGGTGGCAATGTATTGGCCTGTTCTTTGGCGAATACATCTTGGTACTTCTGGTACTCTGGGGGTAAGGCCCCTGTCAACCCTAACACGGGTGTGGCTTTGGGAGTTGAGACGTCTGGTTTGTAGTTTCATAACAATGGCTGCATTCCATAGGAAAGGTTATTGTTCTGGTGCGCCAGTCTATCTGGGGATTGTGCCTTTCGAGCCATGGTATCCTAAGTAGCATCTGAAACTGTGGGGCTAAAATGAGATCAAACCAGATTAGCTCTTTATGTCCATCTTGACAAAGCAGGACGATCTCTCCAGTACATTGATTTACTGGGCCGGAGAGTAGTTGCGAACCATCCACAGCCGTTACGTTCTCTGCGGTTGCCTTGGTACAAACAGAAAGCCCCATTCTACCAGCTGTGACCAAATCCATGTAGTTTCCGACTGCGTCGCTGTCAATATATGCTTCCAGGACTTGTAGTTTAGTTGGTTGCTGTTGGTCTATAACCACCAACGGTATAGCAAAGTGCGAGGTCGGGTTAGGTCATTCCTCGCTCGGCAAACCGACCTCTAAGTTTGCGGGGTGCCAGAGTTTTCAACCTCCGTGGAGGCTTTTGCCCCATCTGTAGCTCCTACCGCCTTTCGTGGAGGCTTGGCGGTACAATTGCGGAGAAAATGTCCAGCCTGACCACAATACAGACATAATTGTTCTTGTTGTCTTCGGTCCCGCTCTGCCTTGGTGAGTGGCCCACGTATACTACCTAACTGCATGGGTTCGTGATGAGATTCTGCAGGTGGACGACCTGGATTTTCCTTGGGGCGCATGTAAAAGGTTCTGCTCTCTGAGCAGATGCGGTCAGTCTTTCTGGTCTGCAGGCGGTGATCGAGTTGGATGGTCAAATCAATGAAGTCCGCACAGTCATCAGGCGGGTTCACTACCTGTGCCAACATGTCCTTGAGATCCCCTCGCAGGCCTTTGTAAAACAAGGAAGTTTGTTTCTCCTCTGGCCAGTTTGTCTCAGCCACTAGCCGATTGAACGTAGCCACGTAGGCCAGAAGCTCTTAATTGCGCTGCCTAAGAGACAGCAGCTCTTCGTCCACAGCCTGCCCTTGTGTACGGTGGGCAAAGAGTTTTTCTAATTCCCGTTGGAAACCAGCATAGGCCCGGAGTAAGGGGTCATCCCTATTTACCAACAGGATCAACCAGTCTGCGGCATGACCCCCCAGGTAAGAAAGCACACAGGCCACTCTAGACTGGTCCATTGGAAATACTCCTGGTTTGCACAGCAAGTGTAAGCGACACTGGTTCATGAATGTTCCAAACTTTTTTGGGTCTCCCAGGAACCTTTCAGGAGGCGCTAGCGGGAAGTTTCCAGGAAGGACTACTTGCACTGGTGTCACAGGTTGGGTCTGTAATGACGAGTTTGGGGTGGTGGTAGGTCCACCGGGCAAGGGGACGAGGCCCGCCTGGGTTTGTAAAAGATGGCGGGCTATCTGATCAGTCTTATCTCTATTCACTACCAGTTTGCGCCTCAATGCGTTAGTTTCTGAATGAGCTGCTTGCATCTCGGCCCTTAATTCCCCCAGTAGTTGTGACAGCTGATCGACCTCCGAGGTCTCCATCACTCAGGCGGGGTTGTTTAAGGATGGCTTTGTGTTCTGTCATGCTTACCTGAGCCGCCGCAGGAGCGATGGAGTCCACCGGCTCTTCCCTTGATTCCTACTTGCCCAATACTGCTGGAAGGGGTTTCTTTCTGTTTAACTAGGCAAGCTCTCCATCCTGCTCTTGCAGGGGCGCAATGTCTTGGGTCCGGAGGGAGTTGCTGGAGATGGCCGCTTATGACAGCTATTGCTCAGGTATGTGTTAGTTCAGTTAAATTTCGGGACCAGTTGCCTCACTGGTGGTTTCCTTGTGCCAATGGTAAGTTCTGAAACCCAGTTAACTCACTGGGTTTGGTTTAACAGGTAAGTTCTGGTGCCAGGTAAGTTCAGTTCCCCAGTTGACTCACTGGGTTACACAGAGTTCCTTACGCTGCGTGATTTGCAGCCTGAATGCAGTGAGAGTACTGAGCGAATGTTTGCTGGGACTAACCTTGTCTTCTCTTTCTGTTCTTAGGTTCCGCTCCGGGAGGTGCTGTAGCACTGGATGGAAAAAAAGGAGCCAGAGGCAGGACCAACAGCTGTTCCAGACGAAGACCGCGCTCTGAAGGTGAGTGTCTGTAAGCAGTCTCAGAGCGGTATCTTAAAGCACTGCAGAAAGTGAAGTAAAGTTCCGACACTGGCTGGTCTTAATCACCTGTTCTTGCTTTTCCTTTTCAGGTGCTGGTATGCTGTGTAAGCCGTGGGACGAAGGCAAACAACTCCGGAGATGAACTCGTTATCGGTTCTCATTCCATCTCAAGCCGACAGTCGCAACGTCCTCACAGGAATTCTGGTAAGCGGAGAAGTTCACACAGGACTGCAGGTAAGCAGAGAAGTCCACACGGGACTGCAGGTAAGCGGAGAAGTCCGGGTAAGCGTGTGAAACAGAATTCACACAAAGCGCGTGTTGATCCCTGAGTGTGGTTTATATAGGTAACCACGCCCAGAGACTAGATTGCGCTGCTTGCTTTGTGCTGGGAACTCTTGTCCATGTTGGGGGAAGCAGGAAGTGCCCTTGGCAGTGATTGGATGATGGGGTTTCCCTGCTGACATACTCTGGGTTCTCAGAGCCTTAACTCATGCCACTCCTGATTGTCTCTTCCACCTATCCCTATGAACAACACAGAAAGAGGGCCTGCAAGTATGCCTCTGGCCCGTAACCACGACAGTGCATCACCAGAGGCATCAGAGGAGGACTAGGGGGCAGTCCCATTTGGAAGTGGTGCCTCCAGGCCCTCAAGGGCAGCCCCCACCACCGCCGCCTAGAGGGACACAAAGGCTACATCTAGGTGCATGGTCCTCCCCAAAACACCACCACCAAGGAAGGCCAAGCAAGTTAGGTGTGACTGCTGGCCACATGGCAACAACACAGGCCAACAAGGGGCACCTGTGGGAACACTGCATCCATTCCCACAGCTGCAGTGTCTCACACAGAGGCCACACCTGCCGGCAGAGCCACAGTCCAGTCACAGGGAGACATCAGCCCAGTGTCACAGCACAGAGAATGGGCACAGACCCCCCAGGGCCCTCACCACCACCATCACGACACAGTAGCAGGATGTTGACACACCATCCTATGGCTCACTGGACTCCAGCCTGTGAAAAGTACAATGAGAAATAGGTGTGGGAACACTAGTGTTGTTATGTTACAACACTTCTATAGCGCCAAAGCCCTCAGGCATCTAAGCGCTCCTTCACAAGCGGAAAAGGTTCAGTGAGGTTGAGCCGAAGTTTAAATAAAGAGCTTAATTTTCAACAGTTTTCGAAAAGCCAAGAGGTTGCTTTCTTCTCTGAGAGCCAACGGTAAATTTTTCCATGCCTTGGACGTGAGCACTGGAAAGGAATGTCCATTCCCACAAGCTCTCTTATTCCTTGCCACCTGTAAAAGCCAGGTGGAAGTGGCGCGAAGATTTTTTGTGGGCTGGTATATAGCGATTCTGTCCCTTAGATAGGACGGCGCTGTCCCATGGATACATTTATGGCACAGGGTCAGCATTTTGAAAGAGATCCTGGCCGATATTGGTAGCCAATGTAGTTCCTTTCTGGCGAGTGAGGTGGGTTTGTACCTTTTCATGCCATAAATTATCCGCACAGAGGTATTCTGAATTTTCTGCAATCTTAGGACATCTTCTCTGCTAGCACCCCCCAGTAGGGCATTGCAGTAGTCCAGATGTGGCAAAAAACCTGCCCTTACTAACTTGGCTCGGTTTTCTTTAGAGATTAATGGAGCAACTTATCTCAGGACACGCAGATGATATTGGGTAATTTTTTCAATAGCGTCTACTTGAGCTCCTGCGTTCAACGAGGCCTCCAAATATGCACCCAGGGTTTTTACCTTATCAACTACTATGATAGGGCTGTCCTCATCTAGGAAACTAGAGAAAGCAGGAGCTAGCGCCTCTCTAGATTTTTTCAACCCATAAATCATGAGTTCTGTTTTCCCGGCGTTAAGGCATAGCCAGTTTGTGGTCATCCAATTCTTTATTACTTTATAGACTTCATTAACTTTATACTGGTCTTCCTGGTGATCTCCCGATAGTTCCATGGACAGCTGGAAGTCATCTGCATAATTTGTAAAGAAAAAGCCCAACTTTTCCAGTTCTCTACAGAGAGGGACAATATAAATATTAAAGAGTAGAGGTGACAAACATACTCCCTGGGGAATGCCACACATGATGGTTTCTACCTCAGAGAATGTGTCTCCCCAATGTACCCTGGATCTTCTGCCTCCAGAAAAGATCTGACCCAGTTTATAGTCTCGGTAGCCAAACCACCCGTATCTAGCAGCCTATTTAGTAATATCTTGTGATCCAAAAGATCGAAGGCTGCACTAAGATCTAACAATATTAGCAGGCCCGGCCTGCTTCTTTCCGCTAAAGTTAACATGTGGGTTTGGAGGTCTACCAGGACACTCTCCCTGCTGTGGAAATGGTGGAAACCAGATTGCCTTTCGTGTAGCCGACCTGTATTTTCGATATGGAGTTGAAGATGGATTGTGGCTACCTTATCGACCAATTTCAGAAAAAAATAATGTGTTAGTAATCGGCCGAAAATTGTTAGCATCTTTAGGGTCTAGACCTGCCTTTTTCAGAAGTGGTGTAACTGCCACTGTTTTAATGGCCTGTGGGACCATGCAGTGTCTAAAGGAGGCATTCACGAATCTGCATAGAAATTGAGCAAAAATGGCCAAATGATCCAAAATAATTTTAGAAGGTATGAGATCTCCCGGCAACTAGTCGGGTTCATAGCTCTCATAATATCCTCTATCTCATCTCAGCCACTGAGATCTCTGGGAATCTAAATCCTGCGTGAGTGGATTTTGGTTCCTCATTTGTAGGTGATGCATGATCAATCAGATGTTTTGTTTCCACAGTCCTCTTCAGTGGGTATGATGGTATGATTAAGAACTTCTGGTTTCTCCCAAGACCTGAAGAGGCGAAAGAGCTCCTTGTTGTCATTGGGCCTCATTACACGGACGGCAGTAAGGGTTTACCAGTACCGGTAAGGGCACCGGTATTGGTAAACCCTTACCGCCTTACTACAAGGTCCCTTTGCGGGTTGGCACTTTAACGCCTGCTGTTTAGCAGGCGTAAAAAACCAACCCGCAAAGGGACCAGGGTGCTAATTACGGTACCGCAATTTGCGGCACCATAATTAGCGCCTTCCCCATTCCCATAGAGCCCTATGGGGCAAAAATGGGAATGGGGAAGGGCAATGGGGGAAGGGGGAATTACCGCCCCCCCAACCTTGGAATAGGGCAGTAATTCCCCTTTCCTCCAAGGCGGTGCCGGTATTTTACCGGCATGGACCAAGGGGCTAATAGCACCTTGGTCCTCCGCCTACCATGTAATGAGGCCCATTGTCTGCTAATTCAATTTGGTCATTATAATAGGTCCGCTTGGCCTCCAGGATTGTTTCTTTGTATGCTTTTTCATGAAGTTTCCAAGTGGCCTTATTATTTGAGTTTTGATCTTTGAGTAATATACGTCTGCGCGTCTTTTGCTAGCCTTCAATTTGGTTAGCCTGGTGGTCTCAAGTCAGAGGGGCAGTCAGTGGCTGCACTCCAAATGGGTTCTGAGAATAGACAAAGATATTCAAAATGAAGTGGGCAAAAAAGAGGGTAAAATGTCATTTCATATGCCCATTTGCCTTGCAAAGAGTAAAAAAGAGTTAAGGAAAGTGAGTCCTGAAATCAGCAGAAATTCACACTTTTTATGTGTACTAGAAGAGGTTGTACATGCGTACTAGGCCCCTATTATTATTGAAGTAAAATGTAATGCATTTGCAATGATTGACACAGGTGCCCAAGCAACAATGATGTCAAAATAAATAATGAAAAGTATCAATGAAGGGAGATCCCCACAAAATCATATAAAGGTGAGGAAAATAAAGGCCTTTTGCACAATTTCAATGGGGAAAAAATACCTATCGAAGGTGTCACTGAGGTTGCATAAAGATAGGGAAGCATCAATGAGACTGGAAGTTTTGATCACATCCATTAATGAAATACCCTTTCTTATAGGGACGAATTGCCTGAATAGATTTCCGCCCCTCATTGATGAGTTAAATGGAGTATTGTGGTCCTTAGCTAAAAAGCCATTGAGACCGAAGAAAATAATGACCCAAAGTAACAGGGTAAAAGAATGACACACCGTTGCTAAATCAGAAAGTGCAGTGGAAGTAGATCTTCAGAATGGCTGTGTGCCTAGTGTCACTGTCATTCTCATGTGTCATGATGAAATACGAGAAGAGAAATAGAAGCCGTCTTTGTAGATTTATTTGTATCCCAAAAAAAACGGGCAAACAGAAATGGATGAAAACATGCTGCGTTTTTATCTAAATTAAGAAAAACGCAAACCAAATATCAATACAGAGGTAAATAAAGAAAAACACATTTCAACCATCTCAAAAATACACATGGGAGAGGGGCAAGCATTGATCCCTATCCATGGGAATGGGCATCCTGAAATTATTGAGGTCACTTTGGTGCTTGAACATGAAAGGAGTTTCATTAATGAAAAGGTACTGCGGCAAATAATTGACAGGGAGGAGATCGTAAAGTTCAGAATAAAGAATCAAAACATGTTTAGCCTAGATGAAACTGAGTTGGGACAAAGGATTGTAGGAAGATGCATGTCAAAGATTACAATTGGCCCTAAGAGTATTCATCACAATGTGTGGATGGTGAGCGGGACACAAAACAAATTCTATTTGGCAAATGAGATCATGCAAAGGATGTGTATGGTATTAGACTTCCTAAATCAAAAGGTTTGGTCCAGGTTGGGTGGAGCCGCACCTGAATTTGAAAACAAGAGAACAGCTTACCAGTGTGACCAAACGACACCATATTCAATTAAACTGCAGGTGAAAAAGGACGTTATCATTCCCGCATTCACCAGACAAGTTACAATAGCATTAAAGTACAGAAAGGGACATCAGATAAAAGATTGTGATGCATTTGTATGCCTAAATGAATCCATGAGGTAGTAGGGGCTAGAATGCAAATATAGACCACTGATAGAGATTGGGGATGGACCCATTCAAATCCTGGTGGACAATAAAGGGTGTCAAGTCATTCATTTGGAAGAGAATTCAGCAATAGAAATGGAAATACAGAAATCTTACTACACTGCCGATTTCAGTAACCTAGTAATCTGGAACATTCCTGAAAGCTATGTGACTACACAGGGTGAGTACCAGAATCATTGGATTCTAAGCCTAAAGAAATCTTTAAATTTCGGTCTGTGTACCCTTATGAGTCAAGTGAAATAGTGTGCTGTCATCAAGATGATTGCATCCTATTCGAATTAAGTGAATCTAAAAGAGAAAACAGAATATTGAAATGAACGTCAACATTCTGAAATATTTTAATATATAGCGACCCTCCAATGAGACACTGCCACGTGGTTACAGGAAGGTACAGAGGTTCCTCCCTTCGAGGACTTCACAGACTGTTCTACAATGGTAGAGGAGCAAATTTAAGCTGCAGATGCTTGCACAAGTGAGGAAGAAAAGTACCAACTGATAAAAATATTTATGGAATTCAAACAGGTTTTTGCCAAAGATGTGTATGACTGTGGGCTGACCAATTTGCATATTGTTACGCTACCAGAAGGACATGCTAAGGAGCCCTTATTTGTGTGACGATATAGATTATCCCAGGCATATTTGGAATCACTGGCGGAAATAATCAAAAATCTAGAATCTAGAGGAATCATTAGGCCTATTCATAGTGCATCAAATACCCCTATATTAGGTGTGCTAAAACCCAATGGCCAATGGCATTTGTGTGCAGATCTTTGAGAATTAAAGAAAAAGGTACTTGTTTCAAGCTGGCCCCTATTTATTGATTAGGGTCTTGCACATGTTCATGGGGCAAAGGTGTTTACCACATTAGACCTTACAGCTGGGTACTGGTGTGTGCCACTAGCTGAAAATATTCAAAATGTGTTTGCATTTTCATTTGACAAATCACAATATGCCTGGTCCCGGACCCCTTTTGGTTATGTCAATAATGGGAGTGAGTTTGGGATATTCCTGAGCAAGGCACTTCCGGATGCAGCTGAAAGGGGCACATTAGTCTATGCGGATGATGTGCTAATTAAAAATCAAGATCTGAAAAGCCATTTCAATGAGATTAGACATGTGCTCAGGCAGCTACAGAAGGCTGGGGCAAACGTATCTTTACAGAAAGCACAGTGGTGTAGAAGAAAGGGAAACTTCCTAGGTCATGAAATGACAGAACATGGGTTAAACCCACAAAAAAACAAGGGGGAGGCGATTCATAAACTAAAGGATCCCACTAATTTGAAAAGTTTAAAGAGTTTGTTAGGAATGAAAAGTTACAACAGGAAATATATTGAGAATTATGCAGAGATTACCCAGCCTTTAATGAAATTACTGAAGCAGGGCATAACCTAGAAAGGGGAAAAGGAACAAAGTGAAACAGTAGCCGTGCTAAAAGAGTGTCTAATGAAAGCGCCATGTTTGCCATATCCAACGAAAAACCAGGATTTATTTGTAGAAATAGGATTTACAGATCAATGCATGTCAGCAGTATTATATCAAAAACATGATGCAAATAATAAAACCATTGCATATGCAATCAAAGCATTGTCACAGATAGAGACCAAATTTAGTGAAGCAAAAAAGCACTTTGACCACTGTCTGGGTTTTACAACATTTCCGCCCCATAATTCAAGGGGAGCTGGTGATTGTTGAAACAAATCACCAGCCTCTGCAATTTATGCTAATTAAAAGAATAAGATCAAGTAATTTGGCGCAGTCAAGAATTTCTTCCTGGACACTGGCACTTAAGGGATTTCATGTAGAAGTGAAAAATTGACAAAATAAAAAGAGCCCAGTTGCTGAAGGACTAGCAGAGTTGCATTATAGTGCATCTGTATGTGCACCTGATGACACTGAGCTAGAAACAAGTTTAAATGAATTGGAGCAATCCCCACACAGGCATTCCACATGGAAACATGGAAGGAATTACCAACTTTATGTGTGTACACCATGTATGATATGGTATGATATGATGGTTTATTTATATAGCGCCTATACACAATGTGTTTCAAAGCGCTTCATGATAAAGGGATGGAACAAGGGAAAATACAAACAATTCTTACAGGCTGTGAACAACAAGAATGTGATAAAACTATCATACTCGGCCTAGCAACATTTCAGATAGTGCAAGTGCTAAGACACAAAAAGGAAAGAAATGGTAAACAGACAGGTGACTACCGTACTAGGCCTGACGACATTTCTGGTAGAGCTGGAGAATTACACAAGGTGAGGGGGGGGGAGAGGAACAAAACAAGCAACTATCATACTAGGCCTGACGACATTTCAGATAGTGCCAGAGGAGTAGGAGGGGGGGATAACAAGTAAGGAGGAGGGGAGGAGACAAACAAAGTTACTATCATAATAGATACGGGACCAATCAGATAGAGTAAGTGCATAGAAAGAGTAGGAGGGGGAGGAGAGAGAGAGAGAAGGGGGAAGAGAGAGGAGAAGAGCACAGATAATAAAACTGTGAAAAGAGCAGAGAAGCAGAGGGGAGAGTGAAAACAGTTGCAGAGGTCAGTGTGGAGCGTAATGTTGCAAGGGAACAAAAAATGTAGCCAAGGATTCACAAAGACAATGGGCACAGCATGATTCAGGGCCAACCTGAGTGGCCTTCCTTGAAGGGCCCTCAAGGCACCAAACCATTAAGTAGCTCCTGCTAAATGTTTTCCACTCTTTTCTGAGCTTGCTTAGTGAAGGTTTTGAAATATGGTTTTCTGTCGTTGAGATACTGCAACAAATGTTCACCTAACATGGAAGCACTTAACATTTATAAAACACAGGTGCCAAACTTGAAGCTGTATTTCTGTGAGGCTCCAAGACATCTGAAATTCAAAACTGCAATTTTCAGCCAGTGGTTCTGCATCACTATTCTCATCTTAGGCTGTTCCTGGTATGGGCATTGTGGGAGAAGTGCATTCCTTTTTATCCCTTGAATGGTCCTAAAGGCACCAAACCATTAAGAAGCCCCTCCCACATTTTCTGCGCTCTTTTTCTGAGCTGGTCCAAAGAAGATTATGAAAGAATAGAGAGATGGTTTTCTGTCGTGTAGTTATTGTTTTTTATTCTTTTTGTAAAAGTTTTGTTTCTTTCTTTTGATCAAGAATCAAGAGTCTTTTTCTCAAGACTAGGGATATATACATAATGTTTCTTGTGTATGGATATTACCATTTGTATGTTATTTATTTTCGACTATTAAGCTGTGGTTATTGGGAGAAGCACACATGTTTTAGAGCATACGTGTTTGTTTTTCCTGCAGTGATTTTGGGTTAAATCCCAGCAGAAAAAAAGAGGGAGTGTAGGATTATGGACTCTGCATTTCAACATTGAGACTCAGCATTTCACATTCACATTTTAGAGAGGTTTTAACTTCAACTAGGGCCAAGGGCGTGAAATTCATTGCTGGACTGGACTCAAGAGTGTGAGTCTCAGGCAGAATTAAATAGATGCCAATGCAAAGAGCACATGCGTGAAATTTTGCTTTGCTTCATGATAATATTTCAATTAACAGAACCGCACTAAATATAGTACTAACCTAAATTTAACATACTAATTAACCCAACCCCATCTAACATGTAACAGATTCCCATAATAACATTTAGTGCAAATAAGCTCATGAAATAAGCTTGATGCAAACTGAGAAAAAGGCATAATGCTCTGAAAATGGAAAAGAAAAATTATCTCTAAATGTCCAGGCTGGATCTGCTCTATGTGGTAGCTGAAAAATATGCAGATCCATTCTGCCAAAAAAAAATCGCTTTGTTTTGGAGCAGGAAGCGCAAGTGAAAAATGAAACATTTTGGACAAGGGGAGGTGCTCGTGATTGACAGGGGTATCATAAAAAAGGGTTTTGATGCAGAGTAGAGAGGCATTCCTCTTTTGGCACTGATGGACCAAGGAGGCAGAAGTGCTGGGTGCTGGCCAGCTGGAGTTCAGTGCTTGCAAGCTAACTAAAGCTGCAGCTGCCTTTCCTGGGTTGTCAATCCTTAGAAAAACAACTGTTTTGAAAATCCTTATCTGGGTTGACCCTGTGCAAGGCAGGCAGAAAGGCTGGGGAAGATTTCACTGCCAAGCTGAGTTGGGTATATCGTCAACAGATTTAGGTAAATATGAGGTTAATTGAGGTGCTTGTGATGTGAATGATACTTTGCAGCACAAGTTAAATAGTTCAGTTCATTTTGGGTGCTGCATTAGAGATTCAAATTTAAACATGCATGCAATAACGTGTTCATATTTCTCAAAGTCTTGCTGTTTTTTTAAAGGGTATTTTACTTGCCAAGTTTTACAAGGCTAAGGTCAATTGATAGAGCTTTGCACAGATAGAGCGATGAAAGCCATTGCAAGAAAAAACATACTTGCACTGTGAAGTACAATGTGGGCACAAGTATCACTAAGAGAAACTTGTATAATTCTAGTTTATGATAAAGAAAACATTCAAAAAAAGGTAATTTAGTTTCATTATACTTATTCTGCATTCAGTGCCTTTGATTTGACATGCACAGAGCGATGCAGATGTGCAGTAAAAAATATCTCAAAGCAAAGTAGCCGCAGTGAATTGTTTTATTTAGAGAGGCTGAATGAATGTATTGTATTTCAATTGCATGCTATTCATTTGTTGAAACTCAGCCAAAAGGGCATATTGTGGTATTGTACATAAGATAGCACAGGATGGCATGAGCCATCTATTCAGAGTGTATTAAGTTCATATCTGTTTGTTGTTAGTGACCCTGGTGAAAAGAATTATTAGGCAGTATTCTGAAATCAGTCTCACCACTATAAAAACGACCCCAACAAGTTTACCACAATATATTGCCAAAGACTATACAAATACCACTAAATACCACCATAACAAATAAATACCACAAAGTAATAGATATAACCCCATGTCGTGATAAGCTGCTAGGCGCTTCCAGTAACCTGCATTTACACTAACCCACTGAGCTATCTTGTGTGTATTAGAGCCTATTCGAAGCGTGGAGGAAAATGCTGACATCAACCAGGCCTCTTGAACTGGGTTAGCCTGCATGCTTGCAAGGGGTTAATTGTGAAGGCCTTTCCTGAAGACATAAAACATCTAGCATTTGCAAGAGGCTTTACGCAGCCCTTGGGAGCCAGGCACAGCTTTGCTCGTCTTCACTCTGCGAGTCAGGTGCACTGATAAGGCAAGAATGTCAGATCTTCTCAAAACACAGTACCCGAAGCCTGGGAGCCAAGACTGGCTGTTTCCAGTCTTGTAACTTTCCAAGTGAAAACATGTTTACTGACTGGAAGGGTGAGCCTAGAAGCTTCTCAAAGAGCTGACACGTCATGATGATTGACGTGCAGCCCCTAATAAGAGAACTATACTTGGACCAGGGAAGGGGGGACTCATCCTGGGCTGTTGGAGAAAACGCATGTACCAAGAGGAACAGTGCCTGGACGACCAGCTGTGCGCTATCTGGGCCGAGACTCCTAGCATCACATCCCTGCTCTGATGTAGGACTGTGGGGGCTTGGCCAGTCCTCCCCTCCTCTCCCAAGGAGTGCCGGGCACCTGTAGCGGTGAGGGTCCCGGGTGTTATCTGATCGTACCTTCATCTACATTTTATTAGGAGCGTAAGACCAAATAATTGCATATTCATCTGTGATTGACAATTGGCATTATACAGCTTGCACTTTCTATTTCCACATTATTGTAAATTGCTGCTTAGTTCTTATTAGATACTGTAGATAATAAATGCATGCATCATATATTCTGTGTGATTGGCTTTTTTCCAGACTGAGTTCATCGTGCGTCTTAAACCTTATTTGTGTGGGAAGATAATTAGGAGTGATTTACTTTGCACAGAGGGCTGGATCCCAGGGGGGTGCGGGTACTGTTTATCACTACATTTGGCGCTGCGAGCAGGGTTTACGAGCACAATGCCATTCTGGAAAAAACATGCAAAAGATGAATGCAATGCGGAAGATAGTGCATTCTGTCACATCCCAGGATGACCGGCATCAAATTCTTGGTCGGGTGTGGCAGATATTTTGCATCGGTACTCGGCACCGAGAGCATGGGACATGCTTGAAAATGATGTTTCACCAGCAGTAATTAGTAAATGCTTGGAGAGTTTACCGCTTGAGAAATGCAGAAGGGAGCTAAAGGCAGCAGGAAACATAGGCTGGTTATTCCTGCAGGCGCTCAGAAAGGTGCATGAGAATGAATTGCTTAAAGATGCGCAGATTCGCAAATTAACTGATGAGATTTCCCTGCTCCAGGAGCAACAAATCATTATGAGAGAGACCCTTGAATCGTCCGTTAAGCGGGCTGATCAGATGGAGGACAGGTGTGCCTCTTTAGCTGTGCGTGTAGCCACGCACAAGCGCAGACAGCGGCGGGGCAATCCGTCAAAGTTAAGGATTTGCACGCTAATTAGGAAAGATAACTGGGACCCAAATTTATGGTCGGGTGAAGTCAGTGACAGCGAAACTGAGCAAGCATATGACTGGAATGAATCTGTTAAAATCAGGCTTGCAGAGTTAGATTGTTCTGACGAAGAGGAGCTGGAATGTGCTCCAAAGAAATGTGTTTATCCAGCGGGACCGTTAATCACTAACAAGTCAAAAGGCCAAGCTGGCGGTGCAAATATTCAGAATACTAGGATTGTCCGCGATTATACACAGACACAGCTTTTAGAGATTGCTAAGTTATTTAGACAGAGGCCAGGTGAAGCACTTCTGAGGTGGTACCTTCGCCTCTGGGACACGGGTGCCGATAGTATCTTCTTAACCCCAGAAGAACTGTTAAAGATGGGTTCACTCACTACTAATGTAATGTTGGGACAGATAGTGCGTGGTGCGCTCGGGCTGCAAGGCTCTCATTCCTTGTTTAATTGGCTTCAGACTGCCCTAATGACTTTGTATGGGAGTCCAATGGATATGGAAGAGAGTTGGGGCGGTTGGCAGTCACTAACTGAAGCAACAGATCAGCTTAGAGAGATGGGTTTACAGTGTGCACTGTACAGTGCAAATTTTGCAGGGCCTGACATGGAGTTGTTTACAGCTGGCATGCGCGCACGTTTGTTAAGAAATGCACCGAGTCACATGAAGGGCGCATTGCTTTCATTGCTGGGTCCAGCGCAAGGCAAAGCCATTGGTGAAGTGCACTTCAGTTAGGGCAATTAGAAGGGCTGGCTGTGCGTAAAGCAGCGCGCCTAGTGGCTGCAAACAATGATTCAGAGAAAAAGCATGGCAAAAATGTAAAGTCTAAAGAGAAAACTGATACTGTTGAGATCACACGCGGACAAATGTGGGTGGACCTGCTAAAAGTGGGAATTCCAAGGGAAGAGATAGACGGTAAACCCACATCTGTGCTGCTTGAGAAATGGAAGAAATTGAAAAAACAGGGATCGGGAAAAACTAAGCCCTCTGCACCCTCTGAAGAGGAGGTGTTGAAGCCCAAAGTGCGAGCAAAAGGTTACCCTGATTTGGCAAAGGACAAGTGGGAGGTCCCAGACCCCATTTTTGATTGAAGGGCTGGCTCTGTCTTTGAGGTACGGTTAATAAAGAGAACTAGCCCCAGAGACAGACGCCCTTTGTGCCACTTACATTGTATTTGGATGAGAAAGTAAAACATGTTTTGGCTCTATTAGACACAGGAGCTGAGGTAACCATTCTGAATGGCAATCCCAGGAAATTATCTGGTCCCAGAGTTTTGGTCAACGGTTATGGGGGAGCAGAAACTGTTGCAAAAGCCTTTAATGTAAAAATGTCAATTGGCGAGGGATTGCCTTTCACAGCAAATGTTTTGATTGCAGATATACCGGAGTACATACTTGGCATGGATGTGTTGTTGGGCAAAAGTGTGACTACAGATTTAGGCGAATTTGTTTTTGGCAATCGAAAAATCCATTTGAGAGTTGTTAACCCCGTTGTGGTTGGGCATGCCAAATGGTCCCCCTTGCATTTACCTCCTCCTGCTGAGCCAGTGTGCGTGAAACAGTACCGGTTGCCAGGAGGACATAAAGAGATTGGTGAAACTATTGAGTCATTGGTGAAAGCTGGCATAATGAGGCCGGCAGTCAGCCCATTCAACTCGCCGATCTGGCCTGTCCGCCGCCCAGATGGGGCGTGGCGTCTGACGATTGATTACCGCATTTTGAACAAGAAGGTGCCGCCCTTAGCTGCGGCAGTGCCAGACATCATCACCCTGATTGAAAACCTTACGAGAGAAGTGGGTGAATGGCATGTGGTCCTTGCCCTGGCCAATGCATTTTTCTCCATTGATATTGACACTGAATCACAAGACCAATTTGCTACCACTTGGGGAGACAGACAATTTACCTTTACTAAATTACCCCAGGGGTATGTGCATAGTCCCACTCTGTGTCATGGATTGATTGCCAGAGACTTAAAGATGGTGCAGTTGGATGATGTATTTATTGCTCATTACATTGATGACATCATGCTGACCAGTGCTGAGAAAGAACATGTAGAAAAAGCTGCTGAAAAGTTGATCACACACATGCAAAATCGGGGGTGGGCCATAAATCCCAAAAAGGTACACGGGCCTGCCCAAGAGGTGAAATTTCTAGGTGAAATCTGGTCTGGGTCAGTTAAGAAAATTCCCGACTCGGTAATTGATATGGTTCAGCAGATGGCTCCACCAGCAGATAAAAAAGAGGCGCAAAGATTCATTGGGTTAATGGGTTTTTGGAGAAATCACATACCTCATTTAAGCCTGATACTGAAACCCATTTACAAAGTCACCAGAAAGAAACATGACTTTACATGGGGCCTAGAGCAACAGACTTCCTTCCAACAGGCTAAAGACGCGTTGCAAAATTACATCACGCCGGGGCCCATGACAAAAACTGATCCTTATGAATTGGAAATTCTTGGCTACAATGACGTGGCTGTGTGGAACTTGTGGCAAAAGCAAGGACAGAACAGAGTGCCGCAGGGGTTCTGATCAAGGAAGCTCACAGATCCTATGACAAGATGCACTCCGCTTGAGAAACAAGTTGCTGCAGTGTACTGGGCTCTAGTTGAGACTGAAAGAATCACAGGCGAGCAACCAGTGACAATTTGCACAGAAATTCCGACCATGGGCTGGGTGCGTGACACTGCTGCAAGTGTGAAAAGTGGCAGAGCACAAGACGCCACTCATGTCAATTGGAAATGGTATTTACAGCAACGTGCGAAAGCTGGCCGCACAGGGGTTTCCAGACTGCAAGAACAAATGCTGGAGGTAGTAGATCTGGAAGCGATGCCTCAACCAAACACCCCTGTGGCGTTGCCAGAATCTCCCTTCAAAGTCGCACCCACCTATGATATATTGACAGAGGAAGAACAAAAGTCTGCATGGTTCACGGACGGCACCACAAAGTATGATAAAGGGCAAAGACACTGGCAAGCTGTTGCATTCCAGCCCCACCGAGAAACACTGCTAATGAGAGAAGGTGTGGGAGGATCAAGTCAATATGCTGAACTGCAGGCGGTGGCCTCCGTGATTGAACAGGTGAAGGAAACAGAGACTGCATACATATACACAGACAGTTGGGCCACATATCAAGGCTTGACACATTGGGCACCGGCATGGAGAAGAGACGGTTGGCAGATCAATAACACTCCGATCTGGGGAGGGCCCGACATCTGGGAAGAGATGTGGTGCAAAGGTGAGAGGTGCAAAATCTGCATTGGGCATGTCGATGCACACATGCCCCCCGACACCTCACTGGCTGCCCTGTTCAACAATGAAGTGGACCAAATGGCAAAGATTCGCCCAGTGACAACACCGCAAGAAGCTGAGGTGCTGCAAGGGATGGCGGATTGGGCACACCAAACCTCAGGGAATCTAGGGCAAACAGGAACTTATCAATGGGCAAAAAAGAAACAATTGCCCATTACCATGGATCAAGCCAGACAAGCTGCCTCCCAATGTTCCATGTGCTGCGAAGTGAAGCACTACCCTCTGGAGAGGAAGCCCCAAGGCCCTTTGAGAAGAGGTGAAAGAGCTGCTAGCGTATGGCAAGTTGAGTACATTGGCCCTTTACCGCCCGAGCATGGAAAGCATTATGTGTTGACCATGGTAGACACATGCTCTGGACTGCTATTAGCTTATCCAGCCGCCCATGCAGATCAACGGGCTACCTTGCAAGGCATGGAATACCTCATCAGACACTATGGCATCCCGGATGAAATCCAATCAGACCAAGGCAGCCATTTTGCTGGACACAATGTGTAGGACTGGGCACTAAAGCAAGGCATAAAATGGACACTGCACATTAGCCGGTACCCAGAATCCTCTGCTCTGGTGGAACGTAGCAATGGGCTGCTCAAGCAACAAATAAAGAAGCTGACTAAGACTCACACTCTCAAGGGGTGGTCCAAACATCTGGCACAAGCGCTGTTTGAATTGAACAATCGTCCACTGGGAAATCGCCAGACACCCTTTGTGAGACTGACAAGTGAGAAAGTGGAATCTACAAAGACTTCTGTTGTGTGGAAAACCGACAAAGAAGCTAAGCTGCCTGTGCAAGCCACTGCAGGCAGCATTGGACTTGATCTATCTACCTGTGAAGATGATGTTATACCGGCGGGGCAAACCAAATCTATCTCGCTGGGTATTGGCATCAAATTGCCGGCTGGCACTTATGGACGCATTGCTGCACGATCCAGCCTGGCGAAACAAGGCATTGACATATTGGGAGGTGTGATTGATCCTGATTATAGAGGGACTGTTTCGGTACTTTTACATAATGCTGGTGCATCTGCAGTACCATTAACCAAATATGACCGAATTGCACAATTGATTTGTGAACAAGCAGTTGTTCCCCTAGTGGTAGAGAGCAAGCAATCCCCAGACACTACATTGAGGGGGGAAGGAGGCTTCGGTAATACGGGAAAAAAGGTGTGGGTAGTACTTAAGTCAAGGTGTTAGAAGTACTTATGTTGTACTTTTGCATAATTCTGACGTGCCTGTTTATATTCTGCTACTAGGCTCACACCATGAACGTAGAGCAGTATGAAGGAGATGGGACTTGCCTTGCTGTGGGTGCTCCTGGCCTGCCAAGCCAATGCTTTCTCAGTAAAGAATGGGTTGATGCAAGACGCTACATGGACTCTGAGAATCGCATGCACTACACCTGATGCTCCAGTCCTGCGTGATAACTACAACCGCACCGTAACCTGTGAGAAGAGCGTTACAAATGAGTATCCACATGGAACTGCAAGAGTTCTAGATTGGCACATTGGCGGACACCTTTTGTCACTAACTCATATGACTGGTGCTTATGAATTCTTAGGCCCAAACGTTTCAGTGAATGGATCAAATAATTTGTTTGATGTTTCATGTTTCTTTTGCCCCAAGAACTGTAGCGAGTGTACTCGCCAAGATTTTCTGGACTATAACTTGACCAAATGCCTTTCATACAATTGTACGTTGAAACAGCCTCTACCAGATGGTAGTATGGTGTTTGTATCAAAAACCAATATTGAATATGGTAGGCATCCCACTTGGAGGATGGTGTTTTTCAAATCACACAAAGTAGAAACTGTGAACATGCTAGATTTTCCAGTAGTAAGACAACATTTAAATTGCAGACATGTGATGCACGTTTCTATCATTACAGAGGTACACTTAGACATAGATTTATCACGGGGCAATGTTTCCTTAGTACTACCAAGCTGCTATAATTGGAGTCAATTTCTATGGCCCATCACCAAGTTGCGCGTAGCTAGGGGTTTAGATTCATTGATTGCGGGTGAAGCAGAAGTGGGAACGGGGGCTTTAAATGCTTTTGACATAGAAACTGTGCACAATAAGTTAGCCACTATGGGTTCTGATGCCAGCGATGCTATAAAGCTTCTGGCCCAGTGGGGCCCATTGATAAGCCCTACCCTGCGCAACACTGCTACAAGTATTGGCAACCACTGGAAGTGGCAGAATTTCATCTATGAAGACATTTTCTCTGCCATAGGGCAGGTCAACAAAACTGCTAAAGACACACGATGAATTCTATAGCAAACTTTGCTAAATCAGCAGGTGTTGGCTTTCCGCTCCGAATGGGGGCGACTATTTTCAACCCACTGGCACACAGTGCTACAGTTACCAGCAAACATATTGATTAAGCCGCTTGTTTTTGATTGCATGAATAACACATGCCATGCGTTAATGCAAGTTAGTAGGACTGCTTATGCTCTAGAAATATGGTGCCCTTTTATAGTATTGCCTATGAAAATCAATGGTTCCTGGTGGGTTCCGCAAATACGAGGGGAATGGTTAGACAGCCAAAACTACACCATCCACAGTCACACCTGCATGCCCTGGGATCAGGGGTGGGTGTGCCCCCTAACTGGGAGGGTTCCGGACCCATGCATGCATCCCATAGCAGGGGAGTGCACCTGGATGCAATACCACATTAATGGGACTGACATCTTCCAGATAGATCAGCATAAAGCTTGCGTAGTTACTAATCATTCCTTGCTTATTAACAATTATAAGCTATTAGGGAATCCTCAAGTCTTTTGCGTAGATCAAGTTGTGACTATCTTAGACATTGTTACTCATACCTTATATTCTTTAACTCAGTGGTCTCACACTACTCTGCATGCTGAGCTCACGCATTTGCTTAACTGGACTCTATCCTATCGGGTGATTACTGCCCGGCTTCAAGCTATTAGACAGTTTGCCCAAACTGCTTGGAAAGATTTCCAGACTCTAGCTACCTCGGTTATTTCTGCAGAGTACAAGCTGATAATAAACAGAAACCCATTAATCAAAACTGCTGACCATCTGCAATCAGTTACTACTCAACACTGGTTGGATTTATTCACTGGATGGTCTCCCTCATCCACTAAGCTGCTTAATATAATACTGCACCCATTGCTGTGGTTGCTGATTTCCCTAATATTCATACTTATCGTCTTCATTGGGCTCTTGCGCAGAATGTCTTTCCTTTATACTGGAATGACTGCGCTAGAGAAACGCTTAATCGGCCTACAGCACACTGTACATGCTTCCAAATCGTGGAACTGAGTCAGCATTTTCAGGCCTCACTTCGAAAGGGGTGGAATGTCGTGATAAACTGCTAGGCGCTTGCAGTAACCTGCATTTGCACTAACCCACTGAGCTATCTTGTGTGTATTGGAGCCTATTCCAAGCGTGGAGGAAAATGCTGACATCAACCAGGCCTCTCGAACTGGGTGAGCCTGCATGCTTGCAAGGGGTTAATTGCGAAGGCCTTTCCTGAAGGCATAAAATATCTAGCATTTGTAAGAGGCTCTACGCAGCCCTTGGGAGCCAGGCACAGCTTTGCTCGTCTTCGCTCTGCGAGTCAGGTGCACTGATAAGGCAAGAATGTCAGATCTTCTCAAAACACAGTGCCCGAAGCCTGGGAGCCAAGACTGGCTGTTTCCAGTCTTGTAACTTTCCAAACGAAAACATGTTTACTGCCCGGAAGGGTGAGCCTAGAAGCTTCTCGAAGAGCTGACACGTCATGATGATTGACGTGCAGCCCCTAATAAGAGAACTATACTTGGACCAGGGAAGGGGGCACTCATCCTGGGCTGTTGGAGAAAACACGCGTAACAAGAGGAACAGTGCCTGGATGACCAGCTGTGCACTATCTGGGCCGAGACTCCTAGCATCACATCCCTGCTCTGGTGTAGGACTGTGGGGGCTTGGCCAGTCCTCCCCTCCTCTCCCGAGGAGTGCCGGGCACCTGTAGCGGCGAGGGTCCCGGGTGTGATCTGATTGTACCTTCATCTACATTTTATTAGTAGCGTAAGACCAAATAATTGCATATTCATCTGTGACTGACAATTGGCATTATGGAGCTTGCACTGTAGGAGTGTTTAGCGTGTTTTGGGAGCACAGAGTACAGCACCACTGCACAGGATCAATGTATAGCATGTTTTTTGGGGTTTTTTTTAAGTGCAGCGCCACTGCATTGGTTTGGTGCATTGATATAATGTGGTACAGCAAGACATGTGTTGCCAGTGTAACATGGACATATAAGTAAGGGCAGGTTATTCAGTCAAAAACGATTTTTACATATAAAATGCAAATACATTTTTCACAGTTAAAAGCACACATCTGTACCTTCAAAATGCACACCATTTCTCACCTGAAATGCCTATGTTGCAAGAGACACGTTTGGTAATTAACAAACTAATATCACTAACAAGACTAATAATTATAACTCATTAATAAAAGAATGTGTCTTCACTGCAGCAAAAAGAGGCAGACTATGAAAATCAGTTTTAAACACACATTCAAGTTTTTTTTTTCTTTGCCTTCCTGTGCTCTGTCCACAGTAACTGCAGTAAGCAAAGACTTCGAATAAGCAGGAAATCAGCTTGTTACAGTTGCAACTGTGCAAGAAGAAGCATTGTTAAAAGTAGGAGGATAGAACATGATTGATTCTGATTGGAGCACGTCACATCAAGCATCATGTTGGAGGCTGTGACTAGTGCTTTGCTGCAGAATCTGGGGAAGAAAGAGAGAGACATCTTGACACAGCTCGAAGAAGGACGACGTGGTTGACAGCTGGGGAGGCCTGATTCCTAAAGCAGATTCCACTTGGTTGCAGAGACTGGCTTTTCCAGTCAACAAGTCCCAGTTCGAGTGACGGCAGATGTTTGTCCTTGCTGGGTGAACCCCTCCAGAAGGTGAACAGCCAAAGAAGTTACATGCTGAATAAGCCTGGTAATTACCTCGCTGAGGTGTGGGGGCTGAGTGTGTACGAGAATATTCAGTCAGTGTAGGAAAGGAGATTCCTGTGCTTTACTCACGTGTTTAATGTTGCAAATTGAGTTCTTGTCTCCGCCACTCTCTTTTCAGTATATCACAGATAATGCTGTTACTGTGCTATTTCATTTATTTCTGTAAAGAGTGAGATCGTGTTTAAATGCAACTTTTATAATACACAAAAATATTTGAAAGCAGACGGGTGGTGTGTTTTATATTTACCAATACAGTGCTGATGATGTGGGGAGATGTTTACACAGTGCACTTGTCATTTTCAAGGTAGCTAAAAATAAGATTTGGCTGCAGCCGTGTGCACAATGTAATTCAGTATGAGCAATTATAACTAACTGTGTGTGTTGTAGTCTGCCGGAGGTCTATGAGTCGGCAAAAAGGGAGGCCCGGGACATAGTTCACTACCGTATATAAGATAGTGAAAATACCACATGATAGCTCGCTGCCGTAGATAAGACAGAGAGAAATTGCCCATGGTGGCACACTAAAAATGAAAATGTGGTGTTCCTGAAATGCAAGCCTGAGGTCTCTCTAGTGATTACACGAAAAATCTAAACAAAAATGAGGGGTTCTGGATATTGGGGCCACAAATAAAACAAGGGAATTATGCTCACCAAAATACCACCAACCACGCATACCAACCACGCATACCAACCACGCATTTCTGTTTGCTGAAATAATGCATGTCCACTGTATTATTGTTGTACATGGCCCAATCTGAATACAAGGAGTGATTGTTGCTAAGTCATTTTTCAGCAGTAGGAAAATACCGTTAGGCCCCAAATCTCCACAAAAATACCCTACATATTTATGGTGCGTTGCAGGCCGGGAAAGTGATCATAGAGTACCTACTGGGCGTGGCAAGCGTGTCTCACACTGCCATTTGCACATTAAAGGGAACCCATTTTATAATAGCAGTGTGCCACTAAAAACGAATTTCAGAATGTCACAAAGGGAAACCACATTTTCAGACCAAGTGCAATATTTAGAGGCAAAGTTGTTTGCACATGGGACGTGGTCGTCGAACAGTACCTTAGAATGGCATGACCGCATTCAGGGTGAGGTGCAGAAAGAAAAACTAGAAAATATGTTTGCAGAAAGCAGCATAATTCAGGTCTGCCTTACAAGATTATTGAATGCAGCCGATAAAAGTGCAGAGAAAGACTGTTTAATACAGCTATGCGGCAAAATATGGTTTATTTTGAATAGATCCCTGCAAATGCAGGGAAATGATACCCAGCTAATTAACAGGTTAAAGACTGAATTAGATGGTGCAAGTAAAAATCAGGAAATGTTAAGAGCAGAATTGGATGTATGTCAAAAAGACATGCAATTAAAATGCAGAAACTTTGATGCTCAGTTATCCAAAAGCAAGAAACAATTTGAGGATAGTGAGCAAGAATTGGTACACTTAAAAGCCTTAGTGGACCACATTAGACAGGATAAAGATGAGGTTGTTTCGGAAATGCAGATTTTACAAAAAGAACATTGTGAAAAAGAATGTGATCTCCAGAGTGCAGAACAAGAAATGATTAAAATGACTCAAGAAAGAGACAAGAGAAATAAAGAGTTCAATGAATGCCAAATGCAAATGTGCGACATGCAGGAGGTGATTAATAAGATGAGTGATGAAAACAACTATTTGCAAAATGAAGCAAACAGACTCCTTAAAAAGTGTAAGGACTTAGAACAGCATATGTGCATTCCCAGGTCCCAGGAGAGGCGGCAGGGTACCACATTCAATGGAGTGGAGGTGAATTCTAGTTCTGCCCTAAGAGCTAGTGCTCCAGTGACTGGGCCGGTGACTGAACTTGGTTGCAGCGCCCTTGGGGGATTTAATACTCCCATTGGGGGCAGCCACCAATCCCATACACCTGAAAACAGGATTGAATCACAAAGTAGTGCAATTCCATGCATTGCAACAAGTAGCCCCATAAAAATAATGAAATCCATTAAAGACCTGATCAAACCATTTAAAAAGGGAGGTGAATGCTGCATTGAGAATCACTTAGAAGCGGTGCATGACATTTTTAAAGCACTCCAGATACCTAAGGAACAGTACAGACAATATTTTCATTTAACTTTAGATGCCCCGACGGCCAGCATCATAAGGGGATTAAATGAACAGCAGAATATGACCTGGGTCGAGTTTGAAAAAGAAATTAGTCGTCATTTTTCTCCTTTTCAGTCATTGCAGGAGGCATGAAAGTCGCTTACACAATCACTGCTGGACCTAATACATCCCCTCGCCAATTTTTACAAGACTTAAAAAGAGCATTTTCTCGCTTTGATGTATCTTTTGACCCAAATTCCAATGAGTTTAAAACTGCATACTTCTATGGTCTACAGAAAGACATCATATCCCAATTGGTCTGTGAATTTGACCGTGACAAGTCCCTTGAATGGATTGTACATCAAAGCACAAAACTATATGAGGTACTCTATTGTCAGGGTAGAGAAAGTGATAAGATACTAGACCTAAATCTAAAGAACCCTCAGCCACAGTAATGGAAATCAGTTCAGCCAAAATGTCCCTTGAGTCTGCTCAAAGCCAAGGTAAAAATAATGTGACACCTGAACAAAGGGGTAATCAACAAAGATCGCCATTTCCTGTACCAATGTTCCAATCACATGATCCTAGTAATAGGGAGAGCAACATCAGCCCTAGGTATTTAGGGGACAGAACCCGGATAGGATATCGGCCTGATATGGCAGGTATGAACAATAACCATAGACAAAATCAAGATCAAAGAAATGATGGTCCCTACCAGTCATTGGGGACACAGAGCAGATTTGATCCCAACACCATGATATATGGTAATCAGGATAGACCCCGATATGTGGATCGATTTACTGATAATGGAAATCAACATAGGGGCCAGTACCCATAATCTGAGAGACAGGACATGAGGAAAAACATGAACTACAATCCACGTCAGTACAATGATTTCCCACCAGGGGACTATGATCAAAGGATGGGTGCACCCCGCTCCCCTCCACAAATGAATCAAGAGTTCAGAAACCATCCCAACAGACATCAATCACCTGAGAAGTATCAGAATAGATCCAATCAGGGGGAAAACAACCAATATCGACCTAGGCCACAGAAAGAGGATTCTAGAGAGATGGAAAGGTTGCAGTGCCTTGAGGCCCAAGTGAAAATGTTAGCTGAGCAAATAGGAAAGCTCTATACAGCACAAAAACAACCATCTAAAGAGGGGGCTGATGGCCCTAGCAATGACCGGGGGGCTTCTGAGAAGTGACTAAGTACTTATGACACCTGCAGTGCCAAAAAGACAGATTGCCCTGATGTAATTTTGCATTTTGGAAAAAGTAAACAGAAAAATTCTAAATTTCTAGCAGCCTGGCAGGGGCCATTTCGAATTATAGATAAGGTCTCTCCTGTGGTTTATAAAATTTTGAAAAATGAAGGTGAAACGGCAATAGAGCAGTTTGTCCATGTATATCAGATCAAGCCATGCCATCCCAGACACGAGATCAGGCGGCTTGAGCATGTAGAAACAGAAAGCCCTGGGGCTACTGCCCACTGATGCACACAATACAACAGAAAGTCCATTGAACACAAAAAGATAAAATAATTGGGTACAGTCAGGAGGCAGTGACGGAGAAGTTAAAAAGTTGATTATTATAATGGAAGCTCATAGTCGGTGTGCGGAATGAAAATGCATTGAATTTAAAATGTTGTTTCATGTATGCTTATTCTCTTTTTAACCTGTGTTTAATTTCAGAAAAAAAGATGTTTTATTTTTGGCAAAAGGGTGGTTAGTATTGTGCTATATACTTAATCTGTTTCTTTTCTATTTTGGTTTAGAACATTAACTATTTTTACAGAGGTCACGGGAGACAATGGAATATGGAGTCCCCTGAATGAAGACCAAAAGATGCCTGCCTCTGGGTGGAGGTGAAGACAAAATAGCCGGAATGCCAAAGAAAAGATGACTTCCATAGAGAAGGATCCAAGAGTACCAAGATGAAAGAGTACCCGAATGAACCAAAAGAGGCAGACAAGAGTCATGTCATATGGAGTTCCACGTATTTATTATTTTGATTAATTGTTTTAATCTGTTATGTTAATTATTTGTTTTAGTTAGTTGTTTTATTTTATTATTTTCAATTGACTTCAAGTATACAATTGAAGTACTGGACTGGACACTTCCATTGGGAAGGCAAATGTAGAACATTTTATAAGAATTGATAAATTCGGTTGAATTTTAATATTATATTGATTGAACAGCGACTTTCAATTTTCATCTTCACGACAAGGATGTCAATTGTATTGGATTGTTACATTTTTGAAAGAAGGAAAGGAACAAGTTGGATTTTTTCCAATTGTGGCTCGGATTAGCCAATTTAAAAAAAAAAGGAGGGTATATGTAGGAGTGTTTAGCGTGTTTTGGGAGCACAGAGCACAGCACCACTGACAGGATCAATGTATAGCATGTTTTTGGGGTTTTTTTTAAGTGCAGCGCCACTGCATTGGTTTGGTGCATTGATATAATGTGGTACAGCAAGACATGTGTTGCCAGTGTAACATGGACATATAAGTAAGGGCAGGTTATTCAGTCAAAAACGATTTTTACATATAAAATGCAAATACATTTTTCATAGTTAAAAGCACACATCAGTGCCTTCAAAATGCACACCATTTCTCACCTGAAATGCCTATGTTGCAAGAGACACATTTGGTAATTAACAAACTAATATCACTAACAAGACTAATAATTATAACTCATTAATACAAGAATGTGTCTTCACTGCAAAAAGAGGCAGACTATGAAAATCAGTTTTAAACACACATTCAAGTTTTTTTTTCTTTGCCTTCCTGTGCTCTGTCCACAGTAACTGCAGGAAGCAAAGACTTTGATTAAGCAGGAAATCAGCTTGTTACAGTTGCAACTGTGCAAGAAGAACCATTGTTAAAAGTAAGAGGATAGAACATGATTGATTCTGATTGGAGCACGTCACATCTAGCATCATGTTGGAGGCTGTGACTAGTGCTTTGCTGCAGAATCTGGGGGAAGAAAGAGAGAGACATCTTGACACAGCTCGAAGAAGGACAGGGTTGACAGCTGGGGAGGCCTGATTCCTAAAGCAAATTCCACTTGGTTGCAGAGACTGGCTTTTCCAGTCAACAAGTCCCAGTTCGAGTGACGGCAGATGCTTGTCCTTGCTGGGTGAACCCCTCCAGAAGGCGAACAGCCAAAGAAGTTACATGCTGAATATTAGGAAAGATTTCGTAATTGTGGGTAATTTTCCTTCCATGTGGCAACCCCTAAACTTTTTGCTGTTGTTTTTCACCTTGTTCTCGACTTTGCCAGAGAAGTGCAGCCTTCTGCCGCACTCCTCTGGGCTTTCGCTCCATTCTTACGGGGAAACTGACATGCCCTTAAAACAGTCGGTACCGGGAAACGCTGTTTTCCGTAGTTTCTTTTATCATGTTGCGGCTTTCGTGCAACATGACACAAGAGGGCACTGTAAGCTAAGTTACATCTCTCTTGGGTCTCTAGCCTTCTACAGGCCCTAGATACTCTTTTCGGATTGTAACTGATCGGTGCAAGTGGTTCACGGACAGGAATGGTGGCATCGATCGTTTCTTGTGTTTTGAGCTCCTTTTGGCGTTTTAAGCGCGTTTCTCGCGCTTAGCCCAAAATGGTGGCCTGGCTCCCAAAATAGCCAGACCACGAGGCTCCTTTGTCCTGTCCGCTGACCATCTTGCTCCCTTCACCTTCCCCAGGTCGAGCCGACCCAGGGCCTTCCTTATTTGGGCATGTACTTTCCCGCGAAACACGGATGCTTTTGCGGGCTTCTGCAGGCCTTGTGTGTGCCTCCAGGATGTGGGCTGGGATGTCTGGTCCCAATACACATCCTGGGTGCCAGAGAGTCTAGGGTGGTGTGAATGCCTGGGACCACCGTGGTCCGTGATAGGTCCACGTATGGTGTGAGTGTTGATGAGCGGATCTCCCATTGGGTCCCCTCCGTTTTGGCGCGGAGGGAACGGTGGATAAGAGGGGGCTGGAAACACCACTACCAGGTCAATCTCCTGAGTTCTCACGAACGAAGGAATACAGGAGCCAAGTATCCTGCAACCAAGAGGCTGAACCGAGGAATCGCTGGTGACCCGCTGAAGGACTGCTCCTCTGCACTGCTGTCGCCTTGTGAAACCCTTTTTACCTCTGATCGAACCAGAAGGCATGTACCGGTACGTCGACCCTTGGAATAGCGGGAACAGCTATTCTCGGCATTTTCACCATCTCCTGCTCGTAAGCCTTCGGAAGCGTCTCTGGGCCATCCAGCAGATTGACCAGCCTACACAGGAGTCTTGCTCTGTAACCGCCGCCAGGTTGTGTTGTATTTCTAGTCCTTGTCACTCTCACATGCTTCGCACACTTGGCGTTCCCAGGTCTGAAGTGAGTAGTGTACACACGGCCGCTCCGTTGCCCTGCTGTGGTAACAAACTGTGCGGGTTCACTTCGTTTGGGACATCTTTTACTCAACTCTGCTGCTGCAGAATCAACACGACGACGAGACGTCCCCTGCTCTCCTGAACCTGCCAGCGACTGAAACTGACGCAGAGAATCCTGGGTCTGCTTGCATCGGGGACCGGTGAGTAACATAGCTAGGAACTGGTCGCCCTGCTGCAGGAGCCCATAGCTTTTCCCTGCTGTGTCAAAACAGCACGCCTTTCCGTACTCGCGCTCTGCTTCTCCCCACAGTGGAGGCTGCGCTTGAGTCGCGGAACTCTGTTCTTCTTCATTTGTGCACTAAACTGAACTGCCTGATTCCCTCGAAGAGACTCCCCCTTTTGCCCGTTGGCACCAGCGTGTGCAGGTACTTTTGAGCACAAGGCTCCACTCTTCGTAGGGCTCGGACTTCCTTTTAGTTAGGTGCCTCTGAAGGCGGACTGGGTCTAAGCATTATTTCGCACTGCCTGTTTTCCTTCCCTTTTAGGTGGACTACACATTTCGTGCATCTAACGCTTGAGACTTGCTTGTATTTGTATATATATTGTATTGGTATGGTATGCGTTGGTTTACTAGAGTTGTATTGTGATTTCTCGCTACGGTCATTGTTTTAAAGGCCTTGGAATAAATGTGTATATATTTTTAATATAACACCTGTTTGGAGTAGTTTGTAAGTGTCCTTGCTTTGTGTGCTCATTGCGGGCTTTCAGTCACCCTCACCCCTCTTGAGACCTAGTCTTGACTGCCGCGATCGGTACCCTGATTGGTCTGGCTTGTCCAGAGGTTACCCTGTTCCAAGTAATTAGGTTGGCCTTCTGAACTTCTGCGCCACCAGGACAGAGTTCAGAAATCCGTCTTAACACTGAATAAGCCTGGTAATTATCTCGCTGAGGTGTGGGGGCTGAGTGTGTACGAGAATATTCAGTCAGTGTAGGAAAGGAGATTCCTGTGCTTTACTCACGTGCTTAATGTTGCAAATTGAGTTCTTGTCTCCGCCACTCTCTTTTCAGTATATCACAGATAATGCTGTTACTTTGCTATTTCATTTATTTCTGTAACGAGTGAGATCGTGTTTAAATGCAACTTTTATAATACACAAAGATATTTGAAAGCAGACGGGTGGTGTGTTTTATATTTACGAATACAGTGCTGATGATGTGGGGAGATGTTTAGACAGTGCAATTGTCATTTCAAGGTAGCTAAACATAAGATTTGGCTGCAGCCGTGTGCACAATGTAATTCAGTATGAGCAATTATAACTAACTGTGTGTGTTGTAGTCTGCCGGAGGTCTATGAGTCGGCAAAAAGGGAGGCCCGGGACATAGTTCACTACCGTATATAAGATAGTGAAAATACCACATGATAGCTCGCTGCCGTAGATAAGACAGAGAGAAATTGCCCATGGTGGCACACTAAAAATGAAAATGTGGTGTTCCTGAAATGCAAGCCTGAGGTCTCTCTAGTGATTACACGAAATATCTAAACAAAAATAAGGGGTTCTGGATATTGGGGCCACAAATAAAACAAGGGAATTATGCTCACCAAAATACCACCAACCACGCATACCAACCACGCATGTCTGTGTGCTGAAATAATGCATGTCCACTGTATTATTGTTGTACATGGCCCAATCTGAATACAAGGAGTGATTGTTGCTAAGTTATTTTTCAGCGGTAAGAAAATACTGTCAGGCCCCAAATCTCCACAAAAATACCCTACAGCACTTTCTATTTCCACATTATTGTAAATTGCTGCTTAGTTCTCATTAGATACTGTAGATAATAAATGCATGCATCATATATTCTGTGTGATTGGCTTTTTTCCAGACTGAGTTCATCGTGCGCCTTAAACCTTATTTGTGTGGGAAGATAATTAGGAGTGATTTACTTTGCACAAAGGGCTGGATCCCAGGGGGGTGCGGGTACTGTTTATCACTACAACCCAAAATATATCTAACACGAAACAGAGCTAAGGAATATATAAAATGTTCTGCCAGCCCAATTTTTTTTTACCTTATTCCATTTTTCTCCCTTACACAATAGCAAGCTAAATGTTCTGATTATAATTGCTGATCTATAACTACCAGAAAAATAGGGTGAAGCAAGTCTCGAGGTCAGGACTGGAATATATGTCAGATATCTCATCTCATCTGCGCTTTGCGGGTATCATCCACTCTGGACTAAGATCACACTCACAGCAACCTCTCTTCTCCTCATTAGACTTCAATAGGCACTTACGCGCCAAAACCAAAAAACACTTTATTTCACCTACCATGAATTCTGAATCGGATGAGCGATATGAGACACTGAGGGGACTGCATTTTAACAAAGCTTAAATTATTGCTAAGTGCCCCACTAGCATATCTGACACCCCCATTCAGCCAAAAGCAATTTAAATCCTGATACTTGTAGTGAATTTCCATCCAATATTTGTCATATATGGTGGTTTTGGATTAGAGCAGTATTTATCTCCACACCATGTGTTGGCTGTGTTTGTTTCTTTGCATGGTTGTACATGTACAGTATTCTTTATTCACTATGGATCCAGAACTCTAGATATCAGAATACAAAGAACACATACCATCTGGACTGAATTGACTGCTAATGTGTGGCATTGGACATCTTGCGTTATCTCTGATATTTGCATGACAAGGTGCAGAGCACAATTAAACCGATGGTGTGTTTAGCAGTTTGATGTATTTATATTTTCTCTTTTATTTGCAGCTATCCCACCTTATCACCACAGCATTGTCTCAGGATTTGGACATTTGACCTAATTTCACTGTGGCAGATGTGGGGCAGGTATCGGAGCAGGGTAAAATAGCAAGCTTGGGGATGACAGTTACAAGGTGGTAGAACAGGAGTATGGGGAGTTGCCCCTGCAAAGAAAGGCCTTGGTGAAATTCACAAAATGTCAATGGCAGTGAAATGGGGGGTGATTCAGTATGTAAGGTGCTGTACCCAACATTTGCTCCACAGATCTTAGAGATCTAATGTAGATCTCAAACTTTAGCTAATGTTGTTGGGGGGAGTATCTGCACTATTGTGCTCATAAGTTTAATGTTCAATTATAAATGCAGAGTTCTAAGTGGCAGAATGCAAGAAAGTAAGACCGGGCTGGTTTTCCTATTTACATGTGATACCAGTACAATTTGATATGACAATATAGTCTGCTGTGGTATGGTTATAGTCTCAATTAAGGTTGGTTGCTTTTTTTCATTTTTTGGAACAGAGAATGTTGTTGAAAGAAGGAGCAGCTCGAAATCAAGCACAGTGAGATCCAATGGGTGCTTGCTTTGAAATGCATATGGTCTATCACCATTAGCACTTTAACTGAAGACTTTTAATATTGCATATGGAAGGGTCCCCAAATGGTGAACATGCCCCCACGACCGATTTATCATTAATTATTTCTGCTGAGCAGTCATTATCTAACAATACAACTGTGAATAACAGCTCCCAGGAAAGAAACTGTACTTGATAGCCATGCATGAAGGCCGCAATTGACGGTTTTCATGCCAACTTCCACCTTTAGATCTAACAGGACTCTCTAAATCCGACAACTGGGCAAACATTGGAGTGGTGAATGACCCCAACCACCTCACCAAAAGCCGCAGCCCTGTATGAGTTGCTTCTAAAAGAGCTTGCAATCGTTATCACAGGCATAGAAAAGGTCTCCTGTTGAGCAGGAACCCCGCATTCCCATACTAAAATGAAATGACTGGAGAACCAACATTAGACAGCACGACTTGAAACGCCATATACCCTCGAGCCATTAGCTACTGATCCATCTCTTCATGGCCCACCTCTAGGCAGTCCAACTGCGCAACCATGATACAACACATTATGCACATACCAATGCTGCATGACACAGCAAACAAGACACATAATCTAACATAATGGACACAATAGACATTGTGTGTCTCACAGACTACAAAAACACTGCACATAAGATTCTCACAAAACACATAAAATACAACACACATAGAACACTATGCAATATATAACAAAACACACACTCAGCATACCACAACAAACATGCACTATCCCACACAATGAACATCACACCCACTGCACCTACCCTAGCACAGGGAGGATAGCCTAGGGGCAACATGCTCACCTTGGAAGCAAGACGACACGGAGCAACACAGGTTCAATCCCCGGGTCCAAACTTAGAAACCTCTGGGCATTAGGCACATTATAAATAACCTATCATATCATATCATACAATGTTTATAACAGTAATTACCTTGCACACACCACAACAAAACATACAACATGCATGCACACACCACAACACACAATGCACATACCATACAGTACCCAACCACATCAAAGAACACACCCAATGCACATCCCACTATACAATGAACATCCCTGCATGCAATGCACATCCCACAACACAATGCACATACCACAACATAAAAGTCTCACTTAAAAACACAGTACACATTTTACCATTCGCTGCTCAACCCGCTACACAACAGGCCTTCCATACTTTTTCTACATGTGGACCCTCAGCAGGTGGGGATCTGAGACATGACTGAGCCCCATTCAACCCCAGCCTTTTGTCCTAGTGATTGTTTGGCACTGCTCTGTGTGTTGGGGAATCTGCTGTGTCACTGTTGAGAGGAGCTGTGAGTCAACTACCGAAGAGTATAGCAGGAGTAAGGGCAATATGTTAACAACAAGATCATTACATGTGGGTATTTCTGGAGCCAGTTGTCAAAGTGACATGGGTCGGCTATAAATTAACTAGTGCATATATAACAGGGTCTGAGTGGAGATATATGTGTTATCAGTTTAAGCCTTTCACTTTTGCTTACCACATAGCGTCCACTACTTCCTCACCCACAAAATACACTTCTCAACCACTTCATACACCCAGCCTGCCAATCGCTACCAGCTTACCCATAGTCTTGGAATACCTCCCTCCCCTCATCCAGCATACTACTTGCCTTTGTCTCCGAAAGCTACCCATTCCACTATCTAACCCCTCTAACCCTTCTGTGTAGTGTTATATTGAGAGACCACCTTTAACCTGACTAGTTCCACCCCTCTGCCCTCCAATCAGGGAGCCCTACTATACTTTGCTTAAGTTTTCTTTTAGCGTGATTCTTATTGAAGACTCCTATAGAGCCACATACATTTCACCCCTAAGCTCAATGAATAATAAGTTGGTTTAATTACAGCCACCACCTTCTTTTGTGGCAGAAAGCACAGCTTCAATTACAAAACACACTTTTTCTATATTTACTTTTATCTCACGAACACGGAACACAGGGTAAATAAACTGTCAACATTCTTTTCCCATGAATCCCTTTGTCTGTTGAATCTCAATAATAATAAAATGGCACAATACTAGAGCATAATCTTCACGTTTCTGGCTGAGAGTTTTCGTTATATGAAAACTAGTTAATCTTCAAGACTTCATATATGGAGTTAGCTGTGCACTCAAAATGCTAGACGTTGAAATGACAAATTACACCAAAATGTAGCTAAGAAATAAATGTTTCATGGAATTTTTGTTTTAGGGACAAGTATCTTTTGGTTTGAAAGGCAAGGTTTGGGGATGGTGACAATTATCAATTTTGTTTCGGTGGCAAGTATATCTTTTGTTTTAAACAAGTTTTGGTAGGGGTTCAGTTGGGAATTTCGTTTTCGAAAAGGACACCCTTTTTCATTATGGAAGTCAGGGGTGAACAGGAAAATCAATGCACCACAATTACTTTAAATGGCTGTCTTGTATCTTCTCGCTAGGTGAGAGGGTGAAAGTTTCAAATTCTTCCAAGCTCCCCCTGTGTCAATCTACTAGGGAGTTAATTAAATCAATGTACAGTCAAATATGATAAGGGTCTACTCAATTTCCCCTCCCTCCACTAATGGAAGAGAACCCACTAATGAAAGAGAATGGGTTAATTCAATATATCCCCACACTGACATTGTGTTGGACAATCTACTTACTTTTGGAAATCTCCAGGCTTGGCACTCATCGAGACTGAGCAGGGCTTCACTCTTAGGGAAAATGAGCAATCTGTCCAGTACTTCAGTCAATTGGATTCCACAGCAATTCTCTCTCTCTGACTCCAGTGAAGAATCACAGATTCTGCTTTCTAGTCTCCCCAGCAACAGAAATCCCCAGACTTCTTCCAATATTTCCAGACAGATGCAATTTTAGCAGATCTCCTTTGGTTATTTTCCGTAGCTGTCCCTTGGTAATTTTTAGCAGCTCAGCCTTTTTCCATAGTGCAGGACCTTTTTACTCTCTAAATCCCTACCAAGAACAGTGAACATTAGGCAGTGCTAATTTATGGTCGCACAACCAGGATTGGACATTTACATTTCTCTGCATGCTTAAGTCCAGCCCCTCTCTAAGCATTGGTTCAGAAGTCTAGAGAAGAAATATTGCAACTCCCCTTTGAGATGCCCCTTTTTTCCATGTCCAATTTCAGCCCAAAAGTAGCTACATGGCAACGGTTTGCAATTTACCAATAAACACTGTGATATATTAATATATATATTAATATGTCTCTTCTCTTGACAGATCTGTGAGGGTTACTTTGATTTTGGCACCTTATTGCATGGGTGTGCTATAATTATTCACCCTTTTCACAAATATTATAATAGTTATGAACATGCAATTTAAGCTTCAGATACCTAATTTTATGATCCATCAGCCAGCCAATTCTTAAATTCAGGAAATTTTTGAGGCAGCCAGAAACAAAATTCAGGTGACAAGATGATTTCCAAAAATTGCATGTGGATCAAATGTATACCCGAATAACCAGCTCATTACTAGCTTTCTGGTGAAATATGAATGAACTTCGGTTCCAGAGTTATGGAGAAACATTATGTATCCAATATAAAACTATAGGCAATTCATTCATATTTTAGTTTATTTTCTTCAAAAACAGTCCAGCTCAGCCCTGCTGGTTTCTGATTCCAAGAAACCATGTGATGCAGGCCAGGCTCTGCTCTCCGAGCCTGATGTTTTCATAGTCTGCCATTTAATCCATTAGGTGCTCTCTGGCCAGGGCTAATAGGTGCTTTATTGCTGTTGTAAATAACTGATATGCATGAGCCTCAAAGAGATTCTCCAGATCAGAAGGCCAACAGTACTGCAGTGGGGAAGTAATTTCAGAATTCTGCCCAACAGCAAGCAACAGGGTCTTTCTCGGGCCTAAATGAAATTTACATGTGACCCATAGAAACTAAGTGGCATTTTCTTTTCAATTGTTGCCGGTATTTTGCATGTGAAGCATAATATAAATTTTAATACATTGCATCTTGTCAACACACACCAAGTCTTTTCCCTGATATCTTTATTTTAGCAGGGGAACATTTTTCTCATGACTTTATATAAAACTGCAAAATGCACATGCAAGGCCATTTTAGTTTCAGTGTTTGAAAACCGTGCTTTTGATGTACAAGGGGCCTTTGATTTTCTCCTGCAAATTCAAAGTAAAGGCTGCATTTCATTTCAACCTTTCCCTTTTAATTAAAGATAAGCCTTTGGATTTCTAATGCTTGGCCACTCATATATCCTTTCCATTATAGCACAACTCTTTCTTGTGTTACTGGCAGAAACACACACAGTCAGCATTAACAGGCCCATTTTCAGTGTGGACGTTTTTGAAGGCTGGCATGTCAGTGGGCCTTTCAGTTATATTTGTTTGGGCTGTGATTACACCCCCACACCTGCTCATGTCTAGTCCAGCCTGTTTCACACACCCCAACATATAACTCTATTTAGCCCTCCACTAGCCATGCCTCTTTCTAATCCCTTCACTCCTCCTCCCTTCAACCCCCCTTATTGCTACCCTACATATCCACCAACATCTAGAACTCTGCCCACCCTTTCACTAGTTCACCCCCACATTAACACAATTCCCTCCCCCAGTAACGCCATCACCAAACACATAACAGCCTCTCACATTAACCACATCCTCAACTTTGACACCAATCCTTAGCCAATCCTTTCTGTACCAACCCCCTCCACTACTCAAACATCCAACCCATACATGTCACCATCGTCCACCCTGTGCAATCACTGTCATCATGCTCCACAGCCAGCACACAATATCAACCATTTCCTTCTCTCCCTTTCAATAGTTTTGGTACCCAGGATCCAGATCCCTCCAGACAATGAAGACGATAGCATGCAGCAACATGGGGCATTTGAAGACGATGCAACATACAAACATGGGACACTATGCCAAGGCAATGCTAAGCTGGCAATCATCAGGCACCATATGATCTCACTCAGAAGATCAGAAGTCTATGTCCACCAGCAATTCAAAGGGAATGCTGGATGAAATGATTGGGGAAGACTGAGGCTGGGTTCAGAGGGAGGGGGATGGGTTTTGGAATTGGAACATTAACAGGTCAGCACTGTAGAGTATAAAGGAATGAGTGGTGCATATTGAGGGTAGCTAGAGGCTGTGCTGGGGTAAGGAAGAAGACTTTATCAAGAGGGTATTTGGCATGCATGGTCAAGGGCAAGAAAATAAGCTACAATTCAGATGGAAGTGATGGGTCTTAGATCATTAGACGTTAAGACGAGATTGATGGGCAGAGGTGCTGGAGTGGTGAGGGACTGCTTGCAAGGAATATTAAGGCATGGGTCTGACAGGGCAGAAGACAAGAAACAGAAATCAGGCACCAGTAAGGGCGAGTGATGAATGGAGGCACAGCATTAATTAATGTTTCCATTGAACGCCCATTTTGGTCTCTCTGAAACATATTTGTACACTGTAATTCCACTGGTATATAATGTTTATCAATAAATGTGTTTACTGTAACCCTGAAATGTTTGTATTCACTGTTACTTGTTATGCAATGAACAAACTATGGTCTACTGAAAAACAACATAGGGTTAATCCTTGCACTACTGTGTAGAGAGGACAATTCACAAGAAGTCATGCATAAATTATGGAAGGAATACATTACTCCTACGCATGAGTGTAGCTTACACTTGAATACAACAATCATAAATAAATCAGGAGTAACATACTACTCTCTGAAAATGTGAGTAAGTCCCACCTGATTCACAAAGAAGGTCCACCTATATCAAATAAGCATTGGCAACGCCAACAGTTTCAGCTTTTGTATAGGCATGGAAAAGGCACTTGCCAGGCACAGCCATAGTGGTAGTAACTGGCTGTTGATGGTAGCAGGTACACAATGTTGTGAATGCCTGGGCATCTAATAGAAGTTCCTGGCAAATTCCTAATACTTATACACAAGCCAAAACTGAAGGCTTTAGCAATTCTTGTTTCAGTGAAGGACACACAGAGTGGTTATACATTCAGTGGCTGAAGGCAACCTTGTTAAGACATTTTCATTACACCAGCAGCCGGTTTACAACTCTAATTAAGTCATTAACTCTCAGAAGCTTTGAAGAAAAACTTGCAGGCACTTTAAGTGCAATGTTTGATGGCAAGGCTTCATTTAAGTGATCTCAAATTAAGAGGTAGTGCTAGTTTAAAGAGTTCCCATGAGGAGGTGTTTTTGGTGGGGAGGGGCAGGAACTTGGTGGGAAGAACCAAATGCATAAGCATGGCTGTGGGCAGTCAATGGGTAGGCAATTAACCAAACAACATCTACAGACTGTGTGTGCCTCCTGTAATGGTTTATTGAGAAGCCACCCTCAACACAGGGATTTCAATCAATCAATCAATCAATCAATCAATATGTTTATTCAGATCCATGGTCCATCAAACAAATACAAAATACAAAAACACAATATTGATAAAATTCCATTCACTCATAAAATTATAAATAAAATATCAATCAAAGCACATTATAAACAATATTATACAATAACATAATACAAACATTCCATAAAATCCCATACCAAGGGAATAAAACAATGTGCAAGGAGGACAATACCTAGAATATTAGCATTCACAGTGACAACAAAAGGCAAAGTTCCTGACTCCTTGGGTGGGATGCTACATCAAAATGAATGATAGCTTACTATACATCTAGATCCTTTAGGTTAACAGCCCCTTCCTGTAATCTATGGCTATTTTAAGAAAAGATGGTAAGGTCCACACTATTAAAACAGAGTCAGCAGTCAAAAGAAACAAAACTGCAGCCCTATAGGAGCGGATGTTAGTTTCCCGTAAAACCAGCAGTATGGTCGACCATCTAATGCTGCTGTACCCAGAGCAGAACAGTAACAGATGGACCAAGTCCTCTTTTTCGCCTCCACATACTGGGCACCCTATCGGATCAGGGTATCCACTCCATTTAGCTGTGTTACCCCTCAACTGCAGGCAGTCAAATCTTGCATGGGTAATCAACCAACAGTCTTTCTTAGTGGAGCCCGATATTAGGTAGGGCTGTATGTCTTTCACCCGGCTAATCACTGGATGCTCTTCATCAGAGTTAGTAGTGAATTCCATAAAGGTCCTTTTCATTAAAAACACCTACCTCAGAATACATTTATACTGCCTCATCTGGACTTTGGTCAGCAAGGCATCTTGGGGGGAAGTTACCCTGATGTTACCTTGGGACAAAGCTTCATCAATATAATCAAGACACTACATTTTTCTCCAACCACCCCTTAACATTAATGACCTGATTATGAAATGGCAAAGAGATGCACGTCAATTTGCCCATATTCAAAAACAAAATATTATTGGAGCCAGAGCTCACTGGTCCTCCCCGATTTCCATTTCCTTATGTATAGAGATACAGGGAGAGGAGCCCGGGAGTCGTAGTAGCCTTCTGAAAAAAGGTTTTCCTTTACTTTGATTTCATGTGCTGTCTGGAGGCCCCATAAAGGTGCTCCATACAACGTAACATATTTCATCTGGGCAGAAAAGATTTTGAGGACAACATCTAATGGTTGACCCTGGCAGCGAGAAAAAAAGAGTGAAATCCCCCCTACTTGTTGGGTTAGCTTAGCTAACTGGTTTTTCAGATGTGCAGTCCCCGTAAGTGTTTCTGAGAAACGAATCCCCAGGTAGTCAAACTCCTTAACCCTGGTGATAATTTCCCCATTGTAAAGTATTGGGTGCATTTTTG
Source organism: Ambystoma mexicanum (assembly GCF_040938575.1). Classification (NCBI taxonomy): domain Eukaryota; kingdom Metazoa; phylum Chordata; class Amphibia; order Caudata; family Ambystomatidae; genus Ambystoma; species Ambystoma mexicanum. The sequence goes on along the minus strand of NC_090929.1, from coordinate 757,232,538 downwards.
GCGGCCCCTTTCTGCCCAAACAGCCCATTACAGCCAATTCCTTTGTATTGTTCTTAAGCCCCAGGTTTTCCATAAAGGCTGAGTATGCAGAAATCAGAATCTGAAGTGCTCCAGGGGTCCTGGCCAGCAGCACGGTATCATCCGTGTAAGCCATGACAGGAAAAGCTCTGCCCCCCAGAACGGGATAATCCACCTTTGCATTCACCAAGGTCTTTAGAAGCCCATTAATATACATTGTAAAGCAGATTGGTACAAAGATGCACCCCTGACGAGCACCACACCTGACCTTAAAACATTCTGTGCAGTGTCCCCCATGCACTACACACAAAAGCCTCATTTCCCCTATGTAGTTCCTTTAGTACCCTCAAAATGTCCTCCGGGCACCACATGGAGCCGAGCATGGCCTACAATTTGAACCTATTCACTTTATCAAAGGCCATGCTCAGATCCATAAATGCAAGGTATATCCCCTATCCCCTGCAAAAGACTGAATTGGAAACAAGAAGGTACAAGTTGAGGCTCTGTTCCATAGTGCCCACACCAGGGATGTCCTTCCTTCCCCACTTATGGTGTGACGCAATAACATGTTTAACAGATTCTTTTATTCAGCCCTACTTCAGACACATATCATGCCACTTGGATCCCTCCCCCTCAGCTAACAATAAGCGAAGAACCAGGCTGGTGTACGGGATATATATTGGTATTTGTTTAAATTAAAAGTAATAGAAATTTGCATGAAATGGGGATTTAATTACATTCATATTTTTAGTTAAATAGGCAAAATATCTACACACTTTGGCCCCCCATCCACTATAAAGGGAAAGGCAAGCAGACTGCCCCAACTTTTTGATCAGTTCTACTTACATAGAAAGCCTCTGTTTAAAGTTCAGGAAAGCCAGCTGCATCTCAGTACACTCTCGAAAGATAGGGCAGCGCTTTGGTCACTCCACTCTCAAAGATGGCCTCCTGCTTTCCACCAAAGGACCCAGTCAGCTTTTATGCCTTCCAAGAAAGACACAGCTCCACCCAGATGCATTCTCACCAATCTCCTCTGGTGTTTCCTTACAGCTGTCTGATGGTAAGTTTCAACAGCCCTCCTGGTGGTACATTTCACTAGCTCTGTCTGTGTGTCGCCTCCTCCTAGTGCAGTCCCCCTTATATAGCAGCGATAACACCAACAATTTTACAATCCTGGGGAATAACCCTGTCAGAGTTCTCGCAACTATGATTGGACAGTTACCCTTCTATCTCCTCCCAAACCCAGCCTCCTAGTCAGGATTGGTTTAGGGGTCTAGAGCAACATATGGCAATTCCTATTTGTAATCGCCATTTGTTCTTCTTTCATTTTTTTGCCAAAACAAAGTTATGTATCAAAATGTCATAATTATATTAGCAACTGCCATAATATACATATTCAGCTAATGGTAGGGAATTAGATAAGCTCACCATCAGGTCCGTACCATGTTGCATGGCTGCGTGGCACTTTTCTGCTGTTTCCATAAAAAACAGAACAGTTACAAATATGTAAGTTATTAACCATATCCTCAATTTTATTCTCCGCCCGTTCTCCAACTCTCACATTTGGAACCAGTTCAGATCAGCCAGGAAGCTAGTTTAACTGGCCATTATAGTTCCTGACTCACAGGTGGTGGAATTGTATATCACTACAATTGCCTGGAAATTACATAACAAATGGTACATAAATGAAATCAGTATGACTTATGGTTGCTGAGAAAAAGGCCTAAATGATAATAGTCCTTTTAAATTATGTGTGAATCTTCATGTGGGACAATGGCCATTCTCCTGCCTTGTGGCCATTTGTTTTCACTGGGCCTGTATCAGTCTCTTTATATTGGAAGCTTGCTCTTTAAAGTTGTTTTCACACATATTGGTCATGCTCCATCAAAGTGGAACTTGTCCTGCAGTCACTGCCTTCCGATCCAGCCAGTCTGGGGAACACTGGTTTTTGACACCTATAGCAGGACACTTTATTGCAGTTGGTAATTACATGGAAGATTTAACATACAGACTGGCAGTGGGAGATTTCCTTGTGAAGTTTTTCCACAGCCAGCAAAAAGGTTTTGCCTTGGGCTGACATTTTTCCATGAAAACAAAGTGGCTTTTCAAATGTCACTGGTATTTTATATGTGAAACATAATATACATCGTTCTTTGGCAATGCGCACATAATGTCTTTTCCATAACATTTTTCTGTTGGCAGTGATGCATTTTTCCATTTAAACTGCTTTTACTTGCACACACCTTTTTGTGTAACTGTGTTGAAATCCCATTTTCCATGTGAAAGGGATCTTTGATTCCTCCTTCTTTTGTGAATTAATTAAAATACAGTTTTTCCTTTGGTAGTGGCAGGTAGGCCCCTTATCCACATGGCTCTTCAATTTGCCTTGAAAAAAAACATACAGGCCAAACCGTTTTTGGTATAGTGCTTAAAATCCTGCTGTTCTTGTGAAAGAGACTTCTGTTTGAGGCCTTTGAATGCAATCCACACTCCTCATATGCCATTTCTCCCTATCTGTAAGCTAATGCAATAATTTAGGCTTATAGGTGTTGCTTGTGACACCCAATAGCCCAAACTGTAAATGGTGGTCTGACATAGAGTACATTGATCCAGAGTAGCTCCATTGTATACAGAAAAAATCCATTACGTATTCCTAGGAACTTCTATTTTTTTTTCTCATTACAAAATATTTGCAACCACCTTCCCCTCCTGACTCTTTGTCTTAAACATATTTGCATTCCCATTTCTTCCATGTCACACCTCATACCCTATACTTAGACCTAGAATATTGTAAGTGATTTCAATCCAGCACTTTACCTAAGTCAACGCCTAGCATGTAGTGCACAACTTTAATCCTTATCCTTAGTTCTTTTATTCTGAACGATGTACCACTCATATCACACCCCTCTCTTGGAACCCCCCCCCCCGGTCACACTGAACCAGGAATCAGGCTTGTTTGCAAATTTAAAATATTTATTTATGTATTCCCAATATAATCACACTATGTTTAATGGGTACACAATAATCACCAATGGGGTGAGGTAACACTAAGCAATATCTATAATCACAAGGAGTAATCGTGAGCAAAACAATTCAGCACAGAAATAATACTTTTGTGTTTGTGTGTTCCAATCAAATAGCAATGTGGTTACTATTTCCCCCTGCCCACCCCTCAAACCCCCCCAACAGGCAATGTAAAGAGATCGGAGGAGAGGGGCAGGTAATCAGGAATGCAGAATTCAAACAAAATGTCAATCCCAATTTCCCCCCAGCAAACACAAGAGAGAAACAGAATTGATTGGCAAACTGTCAAAATGGTTTTAAAGTTATCTTTAGAATGGATTGGGTAAAAACACAATATATCGGCTAAGTTGCTGAAATTGTTTAAATTCTTATGGGAGCTGCTTTAGATAGTTCCAGACAAACACTAGCAGTGCTTCTATACTAAGGAACAATGTGAAATCTGAAGAGGTCAGGTGCAATCAAAAGCTGTTTTTACACATGTCAGAAATTTCCTAAAACAATATTCTGCTACAAACATTTCAGCATGCAGTAATCGCGATTGCGGGAGAACTATATGGATTTGAGCAGAAGTTGAAATTTTGTTTCTAGCATAAAAATTGAGAAAGTTACGAACGTTTTATTGGAGGTCGTTTTTCTGAGATAGGGAAATATGAGAAAACAGGGATGCACTTTTGAAAGACAAACAGGATTTTTTACACTAGGGGATGGCTATGGAGAAGCAAATACCACACGGAAGCACAGCCACTGGATCAGGGCGACCGCCTGCCGAGGAGTTTGCCTTCTTCAGATGAAATATATCAGCGCAAAGATATTTTTCACAATACTAGTACAGAAGGAAGATAGTAGGGATAATATAGAGAGTTCAGGCAATTCAAAAAGATTTCTAGCAATGTAGGTTCTGAAGAAAAGAAAGTATGGATTTAGATAGGGATTGGACTAAGCCAAGTACAAATGCTAGTGACACAGTTCTATTCTATAGATACTCACTATATATGTTTTGAGCGGAACCATCGGGAATTCTGGTCTGGGATTCTGCTCAGAGATTCTGCTCAGGGATTCTGCCGGACACACCGGACTGGACTGGGTCTGTTCACGGCACAGGACTGGATCGGGTGTGCAATGGCTCTGGTGACAGCAGAGCACAACTGGATTGGATCTTTTGGTTCTGATGATAATTCTTTTAGCAGGAAAGCAGTTACAGCACAGCCCGGCTGTTTCTTTTGTTCCCCTTAGGTTTCTGGGGTGGGATCTGGAATCTTAAGGCCCAGCTGAAAATGGTTCAGCTATGCAATGAGCCTTTCTGCTTGCCAAGTTTCTGGAGTCTGGAGCAAGGAAGATGGGTGGTTCTCTAGCAGGGCGCTCCGCCAGCAATCGGTTAGTGGATGAATCTGTATGTGTCTTTTCCTGTCCTGAGCTGTCTCCATTTATGCTTATGATAAAGGGTTGTGAGTGCTTGTTTATCCTAAGCGCGCCCCTTAGGCAGGCAATTGGCTAGAGTCTCCTCTCTACCTTGATTGGAGGAGAAAAGAGGGTGCCACCATGATGATGTGGGTTTACAATGCCTAGAGTCCACCCCTCGGCCCCTTGAACATAAAACCTACTTTTGGTACAATACATATTTACAAATGTGCAACCTCTATAACCATAACATATATAGACTACATATTTTGTGTAGCAGGTACTCCTCCAAACCTCGTCGCTCTAAGATCTTGTGTCTGCTTTTTACAGAATGTTTCCCTTTTTGTCCGGAACACAATATCCAGTTTATCAGAAAATGTGTACAAATGTGTGCATTGAATAAGGGCATAAGTGTATGAAGTTCCATGCTTTTGGCATAAATAAATTTGGTGTAAAACCATATTTTCCGTGGTTACTTCTCAGAACATATCACAGAGTTCTGGTACCTCTTAAAACGTGCCGCCAAAAATTAGATTCACAAATCCGTTGTTTACATATTTTTCACAATTTTACACAGTAAATTATCAGTTTTTTTTTAAATGAGCTTTTGGCCTTTGGTAAGCAACAAATTGTGTTTTTTCTCCACCTCCTTCTTCTCCTGGCAGCTAAGAAGCAGTCTCCTCCCAGTTCCTTCTGGGCCCAGGCCATTTATGAGTCTTCACACTTCACAATTCCTTTCAGCCAGAGGATGGCCATTGTCCCCTTCCCCTGCAGGCCAAATTCTCCTCCCCTAATCTAATCATCACATAGGTGTGATTTCCTGGTGGAGAGAGAGGCCTGGCCTCCGTGGGGGAAGCTGTTGGACTGGTTTGGTGGCTTTGAGTCAGGCTTAAATCCAAAAGTTATTTCTGTTGTATTTTTTTCTTGGTTTAAAATAAACTTGTGATTTCAAAACAAGAAGCTAGAACACTGATTCCAGATTCTAAACCATGGGATTAAACAGTTACAACCTAGGTTACTCTCAATAACAGGTCACTTAGTTTTCAGACATTAGATTTCAGTTGTACAAGTTTAAATTCTATCATGCAGGCTTCTGACAGCTGTCATACAGGCGGCCACGGGTACTGCGCCCAGATTTTGACAGATTTCACATGCAGGCAAATTTTTGCTGTGAACGTTTTGATGACAAATTCAGATTTTCAAGACATCGTATGTTCATAATGATTTCTTGAACTAAGTGAATTGTAGCATCCAGCAAGAATATTGGATGTTTGAGGGTGTTCTGTGCCAGCATTCTGCAGTTTCAGCAACCAAGAAAAAGGATTTAAAAGCAAGATTTTTGATTTCTTTCAGCAAAGCACCACTTTTCCCTCTGCGCTCCATTTTTACTTGTTGTGAAACCCAGTGACATGTTTCAGGAGTGTGATCTCCGTTCCACCACTGACAACATGCATGGTAGATTTTGCAGCCATCTTTTTGTGTCACAAAGCGCGATTTTCCAAGGTTTTGGTGTGCACAAGGGTTTTGCGGCCATTTTGATAATTTTGGCACCACCAGAACACAGTGATGCCGCAGGGCAGAGCATAAGTGGGTTAATACATCCCACAATATTCAGGTGCTACTTAACTGTGTTCACAATAGTTCCTAAGAATTTTCTTTTTGTAATTGCAAATACATTTTCACATTTACGTGCATCTACCTCTTCTCCATTCACAAAGCCCCATACACTCCCAAATAAACAAAACACATCTGATGAAGCTTAATTGTAAAGGTCTTGGTCTAGGTTAAGCATGTACAAGTTACTAATCTCTGCGTATATTACTCCAACACACGTGACAAATTCAATTGTGTGTAACCTATGAATGCAGAAACATTTGCATAATATTACTTTTTCTAAGGGTTAGTCACCATTACTTCTGCAAAAAGCTTTGTGAATCGACCCCATAAACTGCAACTATATGTAAACATAAAATCTTTCTTTTAAGCTGAACCAGTGGTGGTGGCTGTAGCTTGCTATGTATTGGCATCCTTTTACCCTGATCTAATTAACCTCTGACCCATACCAGAGCATTCTGTTCTCCAAGTGTCTCTGTTGCCACATAATATGTCTATCTGATACCCTTGATAATTGATAATCCATTATCATTCATCTGCATCTCCTAACAGGGTGTCCAGTCAATTGGTCGACAGCAAACTGGTCGACAGGACATTTGGTCGACACCATTTGGTCGAATGCCAAATGGTCGAATTTTTTTTTTTATATATATATATGTGTTTTGTGGGTTTTCGTGTGTCGAAAAAAAAAAAATAGAAAAAAACGGGGGTTGGGGGGGGGACCCCCCCAACAAAAAAAAAAAAAAAAAGTGTAAAAAAAAAAAAAAAATTCGACCATTTGGCATTCGACCAAATGGTGTCGACCAATTGTCCTGTCGACCAAATTTTTTCGACCAATTGACTGGGAACCTCCTAACAGCAGTGTCCTAGACAAGTTGTGCTATATTTTGATACGTCTTCTTTCCAGACAGGGAGAAAAAAGCTGCAAAATACAAAATTTGAGTTCGGATCTTCTGGATGAGATGTTAACCCAGCCTCTTGTAGGCAAATGACTGAGAGCCATCTCTGTCACTCTGTCACTCTGTTTACAGTCTCTGAACAGCGTTGTCATTATATGTTATCAAGCACTTCCACCTCCTGAAGAAGTCCAACACACTGTACTTTTGGATCGCAAGGTCAATTTTCCAAGTCCCAATTTGTTGTTTGATTTCCTAAGGGGCCACAACATAACTACAAGACCTGACTATGTTAATAGATGTATGTGCTCATTCCATTGTACAATGCAGTGGGTGTGGATGTTTTATCCTGAACATTGGCCCTAGATAAAAGTGGCCTTTCATGCAAAAAATGCTTTCAGAAGTGGTTGCATATTTCAATGTCTTCCTCGTCTTTGGTACTTTGGAACCAAATTATTTTTTTTAAAAATGAACGTGGCTACGATTTTAGATGGTATCTCATATTTATGCAGAGTGATTTCATGCTGATTTGCATGTGGAAGTGTTCATCAATAATGGCTGAATTGAAAGGAACGTTATTAGCACAAGCGCCTTTTATAATTACATTTGCATTGACTAGTATTCCATTAATTAAATACTTCTAGCCAATAAGATCCTAGATCCCAGAGAGGACACAAACATGGCCCTAGATAATGTGCAATCCGAATGCATGCGGCATGATTAGACATCATGGCGTGATCACTGCAGCTGTAATTTATCACCCGTAGCATTTATAATTCTATTATTAAATACTCAATTAAGGACCTCGAGTGGGCTTTGAACACACAGTTTAAATGGCTTTTAAAAAAATGGTAATGGTTTGGAAACATGGAAAAATACTTTTTTTTTCCCCTTATGCATACTTGAGGGATACGGAGTCAGGCACTTTCTGCAGGCAGTGTCAATGCAGGAGACATGCAGCGAGTTCTGCAGTTTGGGACAGCTGCTGAGTTTGCTTGATTGAGTTTGAGTCTACCAGTGCAAACTTTGTTTCTAAAACAAAATATGAAATTGTCAGAGAATCTATCAATATCTTCCTATTGGAAACGTCCCCCTGTATAATTCCATCAGATCCGAATGTTTTTGAGAGGAAAAGACAAAACTAAGGTTACAGACACTTAACATAGGAACATTCAGAAATAGTTTCCTCTTTAACCTTTGTCCTTGTCCATTCAGGATCACAATTTTGGCCAAAAAATGTTCGTCCATATCTGAAAACACATGCCACATTTCTATTGAAAGGAAGGTATGTTTGGCATTAAGTTTTACATAAACTCAAATAAACGGCTTTTGGGACCAAAATAGTGAAATGGCTGGCTTCTATTTTTTGGATGTTCAGCATACACCGAGTCTGCAAATGGTTCACACCAAAACTATTTCGAAAATCGAATCAGGAGTGCTCGAGAGATTCACTTTTTAAAACAGAGAAACATCTAATATATGTTTTTGAAAGTGTGTCTGTTTGTTCGCCATAGAAATGAAGGGGGACTATCTAATGGGTCTAACAGTGCTAAACTTTTCACAAGAAATCTAATGGTGTGGTTTATAGTTGCTAAAGTAAGGCCCCTGGTGGATATAATTAACACAAATGCATATTTTGCTCAATGTTAGGTGTCTAAAGTGGCACCCCCTAGTGGATGAAACTGAAACTAATGCTTATTTTGCTTAAATAACGACCATAACAAAAGCTCGAAATGTGCTTAGCAAATGCACATTATAAAAGACAAGAATGCAGTAAGCATTAGGATTAGTAATCCGGGACAATTACTACAAGAAAATCTTAGGAAATGATTCTTATCAACACTCAAGAAGTACACATCCCCAGTGACAAGAAACCTGTAATTCAATCATCATGCCACCCAAGAGACGATCTACTTTTGAGAAGTTGTCTGATATTCAACGTAGAGAGGCAGCCAGGGTAGCACAGAGACAGTTGAACGACGCCTCAATGACTTCAAGCACAAGCAAGCAGACAGACAACAGGCTTATGCAGCTGTCTGATGCCCAGCGTAAAGAGGCAGCCTAGGCAGCTGTGTAAAACCATATGCAAAGTTTTGGAAAATTGATAGAAGGAAATTTGGGAAATTAGTCTTATCAACACAGGAGTACACATCCCCAGTGACAATCCATAATTCAATCATCATGCCACCCAAGAGACAATCTACTTTTGGAATGTCGCCTGATACTCTGCATAAAGAGGCAGCCAAAGCAGCATAGATTGTTGAACAATGTCATCAAATACTTCAAGCATAAGGAAGCCGACATGCAGCATTGACTGACACAACAATACACACCAGAACAGAGACAAGCCAGACAACAGGCTGATGCAGTCGTCTGATGCTCGGTGTAAAAAGGCAGCCAGTGCACAGTGAAAAACCATACGAAAAGGTTGCTTACTTTGTAAACCGGGCAACTCCGGGTATAACTGCTAATATGTCTATAATTTGAATTGCTTACAATTGTTGATAAAGAATTTCAATTAGTCATGTTCATACATATGCGCAGTACAGGGAAAGTTACACATTCATGCTTACGAAGGTGCATTACACCTGCTCACATGTACTAATAAGAAGACAATTGTCGAAAACATCCAGATTTTTCATCTAGAATCCACCCAATGAAACACATTCACACACCTGAGTTCGTAAACCTTGTCAACTTTGTGAACATTCACATCAGGAATTCACACCATGACACATAAAGCTCCATACATACATTTCACAGATGGCACATGAAACACTCAAAATCTTTGAGAGAGTTCAAACGTTTTTATTTTTGTTGTTGGACCTAGGACTCTCTCCCTCTCTCTCTCATCTTGCCACAACCCACCTCCCTAACCCAGATGTCCGTAAACTCTAGATAATACGACCGCATACTGGCCCCTATTATCTAAAGCTGTGTTTTCTGCTAAAGGTGGCTCCCTAAAATGCCAGCTATCTAGCCTCCCTCAGGAACTTTCTGACCCTCCTTACTTTAGCTGAAGATTAGTGTTCTAATGGGAGTTTGTATAGTGACTTGCACTTACTATTTTGGATTCAGGATAGTTCAGTTCAACCCACTCACCTCTTTGCTTCTACCATTACTACCACTCACACTGGCTTACTCTTACTACAAGTCCTCCATCATTCAAATATTTCACTCCTCCTTCATCTTGCCTTCACCCATTGATATTACCACTCCTCGAACTCCATTTCACTGCTCCTCCCCTCTACTACCATTCGTCTTCTTCCACTGCTACTCACTTACTCCCACTGCTTCTCTCCTTCACTCATTACTTCTCATCTCCACCCACAACTATTCTTGGTCTCTTACTATTACTCTCCTCCACCGACTACAACACTTCTCGTCCCATGAATACTCGCCTCCTCCTGCTCAAACATCCTCATTTCACCCAGTATTATTCACTTCACATTCACTCCTTACAACGTCTTCTACTCAAACACCACACAAACATGCACACTCTAACTGCAGAATCACTTTTACTCCTAAGCCTATGCATCACCTGCTCCAACAATCTCCACCACGATCCATCGCTCCTTTCTCCCTCCTGCTGGTCTCTTGGTTGTCCTCCGCCTCTGGCCTCACCCGAAAAACCGATACTTCCTGCTGTCTGTCCCCCTGTTTAAATGTCCACCCTGAAGCTATTGGCTGCCTTTTCACTGAACAATGTGTGCCCTTCTTTCCTCCGCGGAAGATGTATGCGCAGGCAAATGACTTCAAAACGTGGCTGAGCCCCACTCTCTCTCTTCACTTAATGACTATGGCGGAGTAGCAAGTTCAATGTTCCAGTTAATGTTTCAGGGTCCGTTCATGATGTCCGTTTGAGGCAAGGCCCTCATGCCCATTCCCCTCTGTGACTCTGGTGGTCTACGGGACCAACAATCAATGGCACGAGCATGCAAGTTGTCTCTGCCATGATCATGACACAGGTTTCTGTGCTACTATGGTGTGCAGCTGAAATTGCGATGTCTCACTCTCGGGTAGGTGAGCTGATGTGCTCCGGTCTCTGCAGGGCTGTGAAAGCTCTTCTCAGCTTCTCTTCGCTAAATGGAGCTTACTGTTCTGATGCTGATTCTCTCAGTAGGCCTTCACTGTTGTCCTTCGGCCTTGCTCTCTGGCTTTCTGAAAATAAAGAAAAACACTGGTGAGCACCTGAACCAGGAGCCAAAGCTGGAGATAAGAATCAGCAAACACACAGCCAGGCACTGGGGGGAGGGAGGGCAGGAATTGGGCCTCTCTCTGTTGCAACTATGAACCTTAAGGGTGGGACTGGCTCTGAATTTGACTGCCTCTCGATTCATTCATGCAAGGCCTCCACCTCAGATAAGAGGGGCTTACCCCTCCCCGGAGGCCTTAATTACCAGCTCTTCCATGAATCTCTGAATTCCGAATATGCACCATGACACACTCTTATGTTGTTAAAACGTTGTTCTTTTGTGAAAATGCAGATCACACATGTAGAAAACATGCACCTATCTAACCAATAAGGAGCAGTAATCTCCTCAGAAACCAAACCTGATGATGCAGTGTCATGGTCAAGGAATCAACAGAAATTATAACTCAAAGTGAAAATAAAGATGTGGTATATTCAGAGGAATCAAGGATAAGCAATTCCGGGTTGCTTAAGAACCATTCCTCTCTTGTCTTTGGCTCTGCAACCTGGCAGGCAAGAAAAAGTCACTTGGAGTCTTTGGAGATTTAAGAGCTCCAACACTTCTTTCTTGGCTTGGCTAACAATGTTCACTCTAAAACAAGAACCCTAAAAAAGTGCACTTCATCTTTTGGGAAAAACATACAGTGTAGAAAGGTTACAATTAGCACAAACAATTAAATCACTGGAGTGCTCCAAATCTACGGCAAGGTTTTAACCATGTTACACCTAATGTTTAACTATGTTGCACATAAGGGCTTATTTTAGCCATTCTTAGCTTTATGTTTTGCCTAATATATGCATTGCACATTTTTATATAGTTCCAATAGGTGGAAAAGTCAAAAACATACACCACAAGTATGGCATTTATCTCCAATCATAGGCCAATGTTCCGCATTCTTTTAGTGCAAACAGTCACATTGTCATTTTACGCATATTTAAAATGAGCAGGGACGTCATTTAGGAGTTGCCAGGGGTCGCCCCTGCAACCCCCGAGGTTTCCCTTGCTACCCCTTTGGCCTCCCTTGCTACCCCTACAAAAAAACAGAAAAACAATCTTTTTTGTTTTTTATTTGTCTTTATTTTAAATGGAAGGTCCTGGGCTCAGGCTAGCACCATGTGGCTCTTTGTTTCTGGAGTGGCTGGTTTTCTTATTCAGGACTCTTAAAAAAAACAGGGGGCTCCACAAGTGTACCACTTTGAGCCATGACCCTAAATAAGAAAAAATAGGACTAAGAAATAATGTGTCTTTCTAGAATTCTATACAATAATTGCTCGACTCATAAAAGGTTTATTTCAGGCACACTTAAGGGGATGAGTCACTGATTTAGTCTGTTCTTAAACACCTCAAATTCACAATGCGGACAAAAAGCATTCATTTAGGACTATGCATTTTGCTATTTGCAAGATGCAGTTGTAGCAGGTTTTTTTCTGCTGGTGTCTCTGTTATGATCATCACAGGAAGGAATGGATTTCCTTTCAATAGAGAGCCAACGTCCTCCACTACCCACTACCCCTATGACACACACACATCTGCCCTTCCTGCATCACAGTGGAAGTTCCTTAGGCCTCTCGTTCCAGCTTATTAAAGCAGAGAGAGAAGACATGCTTTCCGTGTACTGTTTCCTCAATTCCATCTGTGTTTCTGCAACGTGGTTAAAAGCCTTGTCTTGGTTTTGCAGCTCGCATAACTTAAATGTGTTGGTAATGTGTACCATGCTTAATGTTAGTCCAGCAGAAAAGCTTTTCCTGGTCAGATTTAGCAGTTTTCACCCTCAATTACTGAGGGATAATTTACCTTGTGAACAGTTTATGAGGAATAATTGGATGCTGCAGAATCACAGACAATGACGGCCAAAGAATAGACTAACTGGGAAACTACAACAGAAGAGTTATCTTATTTTATTTATTTACAGGAAGGAACAATGCTCTTTTGATCAAAAAGGAACATACAATACATTAGAAATCCGATTTGACTGCAAGCAGCATGTGTCTTACAATGGAGTAACTTTGAATGATATTCTGACCAGGTTGTGGCGGGGAATAAGTGGAACCGTCGCTGGGGACAAATCATAGGTGGATATACATAGATTAAGGACAACCAACATTAGAAATGTTTAAGCGCAGGTAGGTGGTACAGTCAGCTGTGATAGGGATGTGGCTGTGTTGGAAGAAGTGCTACAGTGAAGGCAGAGGAAGTGAGGGACAGAGGCAGGTTATATGCAATGGTAAATGTTAGCTAGAAGGCATATAAGAGGAAGGTTAAGAGGGTAACACAGAGATGAGATTTGTTGGTTTTGAACAAATCAGTGTGGTCTGTTTATCAGATGTCCAGGGGAAGAGTATTCCATGCAAGTGGAGCAAGAAGAGAGAAATAGCGTAAGCAAAAGGAAACACATGGAGGTGAGGAGCCACAAAGGTAGTCGAGGAGGCAGAGTGGCGATTATGAGAAGGCTTTTAGAGTTGAATAGATTAGGATAGTTACAGTGGTGCATTACCATGGATAGATGTATGAACCAGGAGAAGAAATTACAATTTGGCCCTGTTTTGCATCGTGAGCCATCCAGTCTGGTGACGGTACGAGGATGTAGGTGTTAAAGGAGGGAGTTCAAAGAGAGTCATGGTAGGGAAGTAAATGTTCTTGTCGAGAGAACAGAAAGCATAGTTGGGGAGGACAAAGAGGATGCCGGCACAGTAGTCTGGTAGTAGAGTAATAGAGAAGAAAGCAGTAGAGAAGACAACAGTGGTTAAGAGATGTTTGGTGGTGTTGAATAGAAGGAGGGGCCTGATTCTCCTAATGTTTAGAAGGTTGAAGTGAGCAGCAATTGCAGTATTGGAGATGAAAGTAGAGAAGATGTGAGAAGGAACATAGATGGCATTGAGGATTCTATCTGAAAAAGAGTCGCGGAGAGAGTCAGATGGGAACTGGTTAGACAGGGGAAGAGATGAGAGAGACTATTTGGCTGTAAAGAAGAGCACCTCTGTTTTGGAAGAGTTTAACATCATAGAGTGCAAACCCATTGAATATTTAATGGCAGAAAGACAGTTGGACATTTTGATAGAGAGATCAGAGAAGAAGTCAGAAAAAGAGAAAAAGATGTGGGTGTCGTCCATAGAGATCTGGCATGAGAACCCAAGGAAGGACATTAGTGACCCAAGCACACAGGTGTGAGAGTAAAGAAGACGGGACCCAGGACAGAGCCTTGTGGAACACCAGCAGTTAGAGGAGTCCGTTGGAAAGTGTTCTTGTTCCAGGAGACACAGAATTGATGAGGTGTCAGGTAGGATTTAATCCCAAGAAGAAAGGCTATTTAGGAGGTCAGAGTGATCAACAGTGTCAAAGACAGTGGACAGGTCAGGGAGGATTGTGATTGAGAATAGGTTGGAGTGCTTAGCCCAGGTGATGAAGTTGGAGACATTTATGAGAGCAGTTTCTGTGGCGTGACAGGAGCATAAACCTGCTGGCAGGGGGTCTTGAAGGTTGTGGATGTCTAAGACCCTTTTGAGTACTTTAGAGTAGTGCGGAAAGAGAGAAACTGGCAAAAGTTAGCTGGTAGGGTTCGGCCACCCCCTGGCTTTTTTAGGAGTGGGAAAACTGAGCTTATGGCCCTTGGAACGTTGCCTATGGTAATGGATGGGGTTACACCCGAATAATTCTGAGTTCAAATAACTGGACAAACTCAAGAAGATTGCAAGTTACTGTTTTATTAACAATTATCTAAAACAGGGAGTTTACAACGAACATCAACGGATGTACACTCAGTCTCTCAGTGATTTCCACAAAAAACATAATTATATACTCATTATGCGTCAGAGTGACTTCATACTATGTGGCAATAGTGAAAAACCTATCACGTGGCGGGAATGATTAAGGGAAACACCTAGATATACAATAATATAGGAGTTAGGATTGTAATTGACTGTACTTTATCAGGTGGACAACGTATGCCTACCTCTTCAAACAGGTAATTTAAGAAAACATAGTTACACTGTTTCATTGATCTTCTAAATGATAAGGTCCTTCATTATATGGACTAATACAATTGGTTGGCATGCTTGTACCAGGCCTGAACATTCGGTTCATTTAGCAGCATTTAACCCAAGAACCAGGTACAGGGAGCTAGGACATGAAGCTACTTCACCACCTAATTAGCCCAACATCACTCACCACCCATGCCTTCTGCTATGAAATTGTCTTTTTACTTGGCCTTACAGAGTACTCTCTTCCTGGGAATGCACGGGAGTGAGGGCTCTCTCTATCGTGTCTGGAACTCCAAGTTCTGACTCTATATCCATCCTTGGCCCACGTTACAAGATACCATGATTTGGTCCATTCTGCAGCTTTTAAATGCTTTAAATGAATTAAAATGTGGCATCCTGTGTGCTCTTCCTTGCACCTTAATGTGAGAGTATTCATCCTCTGCACACTCGTTCGCTTCAGAGTTGATAGCTGACCTCGATTTCTAGGATCTTGACATCAGGCCAGACAGCCTCTCCATGTAGGTTAAGCAGCCTGTTATTCATCTGCGGCACAGCTTTTCATTCCCCTTTCATAGTTTTTGGCTTACTATTTCATGATACCAATGTCCAATTTCTATACAATGGTGGCTTTGCTTGCATTCTATTCGCTACTTATAGCTAGCTTATATGATGACTTGATCCATCTTGCATTTCAGCATGTGTACATTCATTGAACTTCTGTTTTCTGCAGCACCTAGTTAACGTGTAATCTTCTTTTACACTTTAAAGTTCATGGGATTCTTTATTTTGTCTTTTCTCCTCTAGGATCCATACATCATCTTCATTAAGTATCTCGGGAAGTCGTGCACACTTTCTTATGACATCATCGTTCATTTGCCCGGCTCTTTCTCATATTCCTTCAGGGAGTTCCTCCTGTAGGTTGTCATTAACTCGAGGATACATTTGATAGGGTTGTCTCAATGGATATATCCTTCCAAATACTTGCTGCGGTATTTGTATGAATGCACGGTCTCATGTCTCCAATCCAAAGAAGGTAGGGGAGCGGGATCTCCTGAGTATGCATACAGCTGCTCCTCTACATAACTGTGAACATTTTGAAAATAGAGAAAGAATAAGCGCAGTTGAAGGACAAGGTGACGAGTTGTGAGAGGTGAGAGGCCACTAAAGGGGTAATATGCTTGAATTGCTCTAGAACAAGAAGGTCTGATGGGGTACAGGAGGGGTTAGCCTTCATCGTTAGAGGATGCCAAAAAGCTGTATCCCAGAAGGCTCATAAAAACAGCTAAAAAGAGAGCTATGAATAACAACTCAAATCAACTAAATGGACAAACGAAGCAAGACGAAGAGAATTCCACAATCTGTGTAACCATGTACCTCAATCAGCCATTATGAATTATAAATACAAATATCAAAGAGAGGGTTAGTAAAAGTGACATATATGAGAAGAATCGTTACAAAACAAGCCACCACTTTTTGCACCTACCATTAGTACCAAGAAGGCACCCATGCTGGAAATGCACCATATGACAGGAGACCCCAAAAAACTATAGAAAAAAGAGACGAAAAAATGTGGCAACAAAACACAACATACTAACTGCAACACAAAAATTGTTCTATATCTAATTACATGCCCACATAGTCCAAGATATGAAAGCAAGACTAAACAAGAAATTAATCATTGAATTATAGAATGTAGGAGCTGTACAATGAATAAAACAGCAAACAAACAATATTTTGTTAAAAAACATCATTGAGAAGTGTACTTTAAATGGACAAGACTCCAAAATATAACATTAATAATAATAATGATAGTAATAAGAGACTTTAAATCAGATTATCCCAGCACTATTTGTGGTGACTGAAGCAAAGAGTAGAGCATACATGGATCTTGAGCTCTCAAAGCCATAGAACAGTATACCAAATCGGTGGCCGGAAGGCACAGGACTGAACTATTGATTGAAGAGCTAGGTCGGGGCCTCCAACCTAGCCTCCTCTCTGTGAGGGCACAAGACCTTTTTAACGATATGACCCTCTGCTGGGTAGGACCAGGCAGAGGGACTGATCGCTCAAAAGGGTGGGGAGGACACGCCGCCAAGAACCCAGCTGTAAAGAAAAAACAAGAGGTGAGCAATGGAAATTTAAGAAAGATCCCTTTCCCTCGATACTTCTTTCTAGTAGTACCTGAGCTATGCCCTCCCCTTGCTTCAAGGCCACCGGAATCACCTACAAGTAAGAGAGGAGAATGTAACCTATCCTGACTATAGTTGTCAATTAGCTAAGGAGAATTGATAATCAGACAACAGAAAACCCTTACCACTGATGTGCTGTTGAGTCTGTGTTGTCCCAAAGAGTTCATAAAAAAAACGGAAGTGCAAAATAACAAATGGGTAGGTTAGTTAGGGAAACTGAACCCGGGCGGAACGAGGGCTGCACTAGAGTCGGGTAGGTGCACTATCCGCAAAGCGTCCCTGTGCACTACTGAAGAATGTCCAATGGAAGTCTGATTGTGGAGAGGATGGTAACAGCAACAATGAAGGACACAATTGAGTCGGAGTATTGCAGGTGATATAGTTCAGCGGCAAGGTTCAATGAGTACAGGAGATATGCTTGTTAGCAAGTGGTGAAAAGAAGAGTCTTACCGATGCCGTGATCACAAGGTTCCAAAAGCGGCAGGCAAAAGCAGTCCGTGAAGGAGGAAACAGGTCTGGTACACGGGTAAGTAGTTTTCCAAAAAGCGGCAGGCAAAAGCAGTCCGTGAAGGAGGAAACAGATCTGGTACACAGGTAGGAAAAGTAGGATTGAAGACGGAACTTCTAAATACCGGGAAGCAACTTTAATCAGAAGCAGCGTTTAGCCCGGTTCCGAGGTTTAAATCGGGAAGGAGAAGATGGAACTGGACGAAACCGAGGCTCACGCATCATCGTCTCTCAGCTGACAGCGGGAGGCGGAAAGCTGGGAATCGTAGTCCAAACTTGCCGCAGAGTGCTGCGGAGTGAGCCGAAGCCACTATTTTCCAGGGCAGTTGCCAGTGGGCGTAGAATGAGTGTGCAATATGACGCATACCCTTACGGAGGGCAATAACCTTCCTGCGGGCCTGCCGAGGCGTAACAGCATCCACCCCCAAAGGCGGCACCACCTCCCTACGGGCATGGAAGCGGCGAAGCAGGGCCGGGGCATGAATATTAGATAAAGGCTCCCAAGACCTATCCTCAGGTCCAAAACCCTTCCAGTCAACCAGGTAAAAAGGACGACCCCTCCAAAGTTGAAAATCCAGGATATCAGCCACCTCGAACTCATCATTGCCATCCACCCGCACCGGGGGTGGGCGGACCGGCAACCGCATGTTGGCCGGACAGGGCTTCAGCAAGCTGACATGAAACACTGGGTGCTGTTTCCAGGACGAGGGCAATGAAAGACACACAGCAACTGGATTTAAGACCTTAGTGACAGGAAAGGGACCCACAAACTTGGGTAAGAGCATTCGTTTACCAGGCATTCTCAGGTTGCGTGATGACAGCCAAACCTTCATACCCACACGGTAGTTGGGTGCAGGTGCCCGATGCATGTCTGCACATTTCTTAGCCTTTGCCTGAGCATGCAACAGGTGTTGACGAACGGCCCCATGATTGGACTTGAGGTCCCGAACACACGCATGAGCCGCTGGATTGTCAATGGGAAGGTCAGGATACAGGGGCAAGGACCGCGGATGGTGTCCGTAAAGTGCAAAAAAGGGAGTTACTCCAGAAGCGGCATGCAAAGAATTGTTATAAGAGAATTCAGCAGGTGGTAGCAACGCCAACCAAGAGGACTGGAAACGAAGTGTGAGGTAGCGTAGGTATTGCTCGAGAGTAGCGTTGAGCCGTTCAGTCTGCCCATCTGTTTGTGGATGGAAGGCAGAGCTGAACCTGTCATCAATGCCAAGAGATGCTGTCAGAGCCCTCCAGAAACGTGACGTAAACTGCGGTCCGTGATCCAAAACCACAATAGAAGTCAGACCAAAGAAACGAAATACGTTTTTAAGGAACAATGAGGCCAATGTCGGAGCAGAGGGCAAACCCGCACAAGGAATGAAAAGCGCCATCTTTGTGAAATAATCAATTACCACCCAGATGATATCAAAACCGTCAACCGGCGGCAGATCCACAATGAAATCCATAGAGACCATGTACCATGGCTTGTGAGGGACCGGGAGTGACTGCACCAAACCCACAGGTTTAGACCGGGAGACCTTACATTGAGCGCACACAGAACAGGAGGCCAAATAGTTAATCACGTCTTGAGACATAGACGGCCACCAGGCCCAACGACGGAGCAAGTCCAGAGTCTTCTTTTGGCCTGGATGAGCCGCTATCAAGGAGTCATGGGACAAAGCAAGGGCCTGGAGACGAGCTTTCCCCGGGGGCACAAACAGGCCGCCCTGAATATAGGGAAGTCCGTGTACCACGTCAAGATTTAGGGCTACACATTCCTCTTTATGTGTTTTCACCCAGTCCGAGATTAAAGAACGGAGCAAAGGGCATGAGGTACATGCACATACTACCCTAGAAGGCAGCAGAAGAGGGTAATCGGGATTGCTTTGCTCCGGGTGAGAGGGCAGGCGAGACAAGGCGTCTGCACAAACGTGGAGACGGGCTGGCCTATACGTGATGGTGAAATTGATCTGAGAAAAGAAAAGGTGCCAGCGGGCCTGCCGGGCAGTGAGACACTTCATTGACTTGAATGCCAATAGACTCCGATGGTCAGAGAAGACAGTAACCGGATGACGGTCCCCCAATAGGTGATGACGCCATTCAGAGAAAGCGTCCTTGACTTCCAGCAATTCTCTTTCCGTGATAGGATAGTTGCGTTCGTATGGTGTCAGTTTTCTCAAAAAGAACGCAACCGGATGAATCTCACCCGAGTCCTGACAGGGTTGCGACAGTATAGCCCCGATGGCCATCCCAGAAGCATCAGCTTCCACAAAAAAGGGTAGGAGCGGATCGGGATGTTGCAGCACTGGAGCTGAAGAAAAAGCCGCTTTTAAGGCCTCGAAGGCGGATTGCGCTTCTGGTGTCCATCGGTATGGCTGTTTTGAGCTAGTTAAACCCGTCAAAGGGGCCGAGATGGTAGAAAATGAAAAGATAAAGCGCCTGTAAAAGTTTGAGAACCCCAGGAATGACTGTAGGGCTTTGGTTGTAGTAGGAACAGGCCATTCCAAAACGGCCTTAACCTTGGACTGGCTAGTCCCGATGCCCCGATAGGTAAGGTCATAATCTAGAAACTCAACCTCCGATGAATTGAAGATACACTTCTCGGCTTTGACGAAGAGATGGTTTTCTCCCAGCCTTTGTAAGACGAATCTCACATGTTCGGTGTGTTCACTCTTGGATGAGGAGTAAATCAGTATATCGTCTAGGTAGACCACAACAAACCAGTCCAGACAATCGTGAAAGACATCGTTCATGAAGGTCTGAAAGGTGGCCGGGGCGTTACACAACCCGAAGGGCATCACCAGGTATTCAAATAACCCGTACCGGGTCTTGAAGGCGGTTTTTCACTCGTCCCCCTCTCTTATGCGAACTAGGTTGTAGGCACCCCGCAGGTCAAGTTTGGTAAAGATTATAGAAGAACCTAGCTGATCCAAGAGTACAGAGATCAGGGGAAGAGGGTACTGGTTCTTAACTGTGATTGCGTTTAATGCCCTGTAATCAATGCAAGGGCGAAGGTCGCCTTCTTTTTTAGGAACAAAAAACAGAGGAGACGCTGCCGGTGATCTCGATGGTCTGATGAACCCTGTAGCCAATGCCTTGTCAATGTACTCTTTTAGCACTTTGTCTTCTGGCAGTGTGAGCGAATAAACCCTGCCTGCAGGTATTTTAGCCCCCGGTACCAGGTCGATAGGACAATCATATGGCCTGTGTGGGGGCACCTGGTCTGCTCCACCTTTATCGAAGACGTCCCGAAAAGAAGCGTATTCCACAGGGATGCGAGGTTCGAAGGCATTGGTAATGGCACCTATCAAGGCCATTGAGGCCACCAGCGCTTGACAGGAAGTACCGGAAATGCTACTAGTCTGAAAACACCTTTCGTTACAGACAGAGGAAGGAAATTGCACCACCTTCCTGGCCCAGTCGATGTCAGGATTGTGGTGCTGTAACCACGGAATGCCCAAAATTACACGAAGCTGGGGGGCCTTAATTAGGTCAAATGTGAGTGTTTCAGTATGTCCATCGTCTGTCTGCATACGGACGGGAGACGTGCTTTGAGTAACCAGACCCGAGATCAGAGAAGAGCCGTCTACCGCATGTACGGCTTCAGGTTGTGGTTTAGAAACCACAGGAACGTTATTGCTCATGGCATAGTCATAATCCATATAATTCCCAGTAGCACCGGAATCAATTATAGCCTGAGAAGAGAAAGAACAGTCAGTTGTAGTGGTAAATACCACTGGCAGACTAACAGGTATGGTACTTGCCACATTCGAGTCCAAAGATAATACCCCCGGCGTAGGGACTCCTGCTATCGCCGGGTTCTGGCGTTTCCCGCCTTCTTAACGGGTCTTTTCGGACAATCCTTGAGTTGGTGCTCAGACGAACCACAGTACATACATAAATTGTTGGATCGCCGGTGTTCACGTTGTGCAGGAGACAACGGACCACGCACTGCCCCTATCTGCATAGGTTCAGAAGAAGCAGAGGAAGGAGGATTAAAGGAATCAAGGGAAAGGGGTACTGGAGTCACATTTTTCCGTTCTCCCTTCCTTTCAGATCGTCTAGCGTCTATTTGTAACACCAAATCAAGCAACTCCCCGAATGTGGTAGGAATTACTGGCACAGTAGCCAGGATGTCTTTTAACTCCTCAGACAATCCTTTGTAGAATACCGCAGATTTCTTCTCTTCTGGCCAATCCGTCTCGGCTGCCAACTGATTGAACCTAGTGAGGTATGTAAACAAGGAAGACGTACCCTGACGTAAATTCAAGAATTCTAGGTCCGTGGCCTGTGACTTGTACCGGGTATCAAACACCCTATTCATGGCTGTGATAAGAGCGTCACAGTCATACAAAACATAGCTATTGGATTCAAGCAAGGGATTAGCCCAGGCTGCAGCCGTCCCTCCAAGGTGTGAAAGGACAAAGGCCGCCTTCGTGGTGGGATTGGGAAAGGCAGAAGGGCGACAAAGAAAATGCAATTTGCATTGGTTGATAAATGTCCGGTACTGCTTTGGGTCACCAGTAAAATGTTCTGGAGGGGCCAATGGGAATTGGGTAGCCATCAGAACAGGGCCAGAGGTGAACCCAGAGGCGGAGGCTGAATGGGCTCCAGAACCTGAGGCAGTAGCACCGGACAGATCAATCCCCAGAGTCTGGGGTGCAGGAAAGGGCCTAATGTTGTCAATCCGCTGGTGTAAGGCATCATGCGCGGCAGTCATGTCTGCCCGTAGTTCGGATACCAAATGAACCAGAGTGGCCAACGGATCCGCTTCTTCCATGGCTTCTGATTTTGTTACTCACCGGACGGGAAGTATACCAAATCGGTGGCCGAAAGGCACAGGACTGAACTATCGTTTGAAGAGCTAGGTCGGGGCCTCCAACCTAGCCTCCTCTCTGTGAAGGCACAAGACCTTTTTAACGATATGACCCTCTGCTGGGTAGGACCAGGCAGAGGGACTGATCGCTCAAAAGGGCGGGGAGGACACGCCGCCAAGAACCCAGCTGTAAAGAAAAAACAAGAGGTGAGCAATGGAAATTTAAGAAAGATCCCTTTCCCTCGATACTTCTTTCTAGTAGTACCTGAGCTATGCCCTCCCCTTGCTTCAAGGCCACCGGAATCACCTACAAGTAAGAGAGGAGAATGTAACCTATCCTGACTATAGTTGTCAATTAGCTAAGGAGAATGGATAATCATACAACAGAAAACCCTTACCACTGATGTGCTGTTGAGTCTGTGTTGTCCCAAAGAGTTCATAAAAAAAACGGAAGTGCAAAATAACAAATGGGTAGGTTAGTTAGGGAAACTGAACCCGGGCGGAACGAGGGCCGCACTAAAGTCGGGTAGGTGCACTATCCGCAAAGCGTCCCTGTGCACTACTGAAGAATGTCCAATGGAAGTCTGATTGTGGAGAGGATGGTAACAGCAACAATGAAGGACACAATTGAGTTGGAGTATTGCAGGTGATATAGTTCAGCGGCAAGGTACAATGAGTACAGGAGATATGCTTGTTAGCAAGTGGTGAAAAGAAGAGTCTTACCGATGCCGTGATCACAAGGTTCCAAAAGCGGCAGGCAAAAGCAGTCCGTGAAGGAGGAAACAGGTCTGGTACACAGGTAAGTAGTTTTCCAAAAAGCGGCAGGCAAAAGCAGTCCGTGAAGGAGGAAACAGGTCTGGTACACGGGTAAGTAGTTTTCCAAAAAGCGGCAGGCAAAAGCAGTCCGTGAAGGAGGACACAGATCTGGTACACAGGTAAGAAAAGTAGGATTGAAGACGGAACTTCTAAATACCGGGAAGCAACTTTAATCAGAAGCAGCGTTTAGCCCGGTTCCGAGGTTTAAATCGGGAAGGAGAAGGCGGAACTGGACGAAACCGAGGCTCACGCATCATCGCATCTCAGCTGACAGCGGGAGGCGGAAAGCTGGGAATCTTAGTCCAAACTTGCCGCAGAGTGCTGCGGAGTGAGCCGAAGCCACCATTGTCCAGGGCAGTTGCCAGTGGGCGTAGAATGGGTGTGCAATATGACGCATACCCTTACGGAGGGCAATAACCTTCCTGCGGGCCTGCCGAGGCGTAACAGTACAGATGGTGAGACTAAATTGGCTTGGGCAGAGAGAAAAGATAAAATGTACAGCAAAGTACAAAATATGCTCGTAACTGAACAGATTAGCTGCTAACAGTGTATAATTCTGATCAAAGGTGTTCAGAAGATGACGACAGGTAACATCATGAGAAGATAATTGGATGTAATGCACAAACTATGCAAATAATTGTAGTTCCTAGTACACAATATCTAGTGTTTGACATATCAAATTAAGAGATGATCATAATACCAGAATAAAGAAAGCATCAATCAGACAAGGGTGTGACACACTGCTAATAATGTTTAGACACATTTGGAAAACGTTCTAGAAAGTGATAGATTTTTTGAAAAATAAATAATAATAATATCAAAAATATTATGAGAAACTAATGGTCAATGGTATTTCACAGTGAAAGAAACTAACATGAGAAACGTGTGAACCAAATAGAGGAGTAACTCCTGGGCTCACGGTAAGGTTGCAGCCAAGGTTTAAGCATGGTTCAGCCAACATAAATGGAAGAAGAATAATGATACAACAAAGGGAGAGAGTACAGTTTTTATTAAACGAGTGGAGATAAACAAAAGCATGCCAAGATGTCTGCTATGTTGTCAGTGATGTGAACCCAGTAAAACAAGAAGAAAAAAATGGACAACAAACATAGCAAAGTTTGATGCTGCAGATTCCAGCTTGCATAAAGTGCAAGAGCAACAACATCATTGAACAGTAAGTACATAATGAGAAGAAGAATGCAAACATGTATATGAGGCAAGGATAATGGTGTAATCAACTCTTTCTATTTGCCTTCACAGTAAAATAATATTCTGATGAAAAATGATGAATAAGGGAAGTGAACCAGGGCATTATAAACGGGAAATTCTGACTTAAGGTCACCAGAGGAGGCACGTCCCATGGAAGGTCAAATGGACTCTGTAGTGAGTAGTAGGGAGATTCATATTGGTAGATGGGGGGAACCCTACATACCATCTACTAAAAAAAGCATACCTTTATAGGTGGGTTAAACGGGCAGTGATCAGCACACTTATACTATAATGGTCAGAGTCAAAAGGAAGTCCATTACCACATTAATCACCCAAGGGCCTGATTCCTGGAAGTGTTTTATAATGGCGCAATCCCATAGGAAAACGTTCCATGAATCAGGCCCCAAATGATCAATACCGTAAATAATTTCTTGGAAAAAAAATTATTCTATATGTGTTTTATAGTCTTAAAAGTTGTGGTTAAAAAATGGAACAAGAGAAAAATTATGCTTCCAAAATGAAAGAAAGAAATCCAAGGTACAGAGTAATACGAAGTGAATTCCACAAGCCATGGCGTGGTACCAAAAAACACTGATCACCTCTAGTTTTACATTTGGAAGGTGAGATGAACAAGGGCTGACTCTGCTGGGACTATAATGGTCTATCGGAGTAGGAGCAGAGTAGGAGCAGTCCTGCAGTCACAATCCACAGTCTGTTTATGATGTTGTTGCTGTGGGAGAAGAAACCTATTAACACTGCCAGACTTCCGCAGAGCAGAACGCTGAGTAGGAGAAGAGTAGGAGCAGTCCTACAGTCCTCGGCAGTTCGAGACGTCAGGACTGAGGACTGACTCCATGGACAACACCACCCCTGAAGAGTTCGCGAAATCTTCACAAACTAACTATTCAGCTCAAGAACATTTCATGTCTGCGAAGAATCTGCAGCCTCCTGACGACGACCCGGGCCAGCGCTGTCTTCTGAGCCACGGGAAGAAAACTTCACTGCACTCCAAACAGAAGACATTTCCACAGCTACCCAGTGCATCCAGTGCCCTGAAAATGGCCCCAGCACCACTGGAGAAATCCCTGCCTGGACCTCGGGAGGCGGTCTCCTTGATTAAGCCTCCCAAACTCACGGGGGGCATGTGGTTTACAACAAACATAACGGACGCACTTTCAGAAAAAGGGGACTTACCCGCGCATTACAACTCAGCCCTATCCATGGTGCCCTCCAAGGAAGCAGGAAGGTTGCCGCTGATGCCGTCTCCTGGTCGCACTCTGAGAGGTGTACGGTGTCTCCCAGAGCCAGACTTCCCTATTGCTCCTGCTCGCCGCCCCCCATTCCCCGCTTCGGCGAGTGGCCCTACGCACGAACGGGTCAGATGACCCTTCGCGCGCGACCTGGGGCGGCTGTTGCAGTGCAGCAGGGAGGAGCACTGAGCGCCCTTCCATTAGCACCGTCGCAGCGCCGAGGAGGGGGCCGCATACGGAACGGGAGAAGGGAATATATGCCGCCCCATTTTTTTCTCGGAAAGAAAGTGTAGCTGAATGCCTGGCGATTCCAGCATTGTCAAGCCCCGCCCCAAGCATGAAAATGAAACTACAAGTAATTTCACACGGGGCGAAGGAGGCTCTGAATGAAAAAACAACTGCATCCAACACCACAGTGTTGATTCATGCAAGCCCGGACCCAGACTCAGATCAAAGCGATATAATTGGAATTTCTTTCTGTGATGAGGACCAGGTAACACATAAGATGAAGCCAACTATTTGCAATCCTTCCAACATGGACCCACATGGGGGTTCTCATGAAGATATGCCTCCTAATTTAAATTTAGGGGTGTCAAAGTCCCCTGACACCCTTTCAAGTCCAGCATGTGAAGATCTGTCAGAAGAATCGAACGAGCAGCCGAAGCAACCATCCCCCTCTGACCCCATGTTGAAAAACAAATCACACTCTCTAACAACAAAAAGAATACCGTATAAAAAAGAGGAAAGGGCAAAGTACAAGGTGGGACCATTCAAGAACGTAAAGTTAATAAAGTTACCAAAAATACCGGAAATAAACAGAAAAACAACAAAGTGAAACGAATTTCCACAAGCCTGAGCAAATAAAAAAATACAGATTTCGGGAAAACTACGCTACCGACACCCTTACTATCCAGTGTCTTCTTCAACTTTTATAAGAAACAAGGTAAATGTAAATTCCCCTTAGAAACAGGTCCTTCGGATGCCAAAATTCTAGAGACATTAGAAGACATCCAACCGATGCCAAAACTGAGGAAAACAAACTTCACCCCTAACAAGCAAAGGATATGCAAGAAGGAGAATTAAGAAGACCAATGACCGAAAGATCGGCCGAAAAAACACACTTCAATCACAACAATCCATCCAGGCCAGTCACAAAAGAAGTATTAACGCAAAACCCCCAAATGGAGGTTTCAAACTTAGAAACAGACCCTACCGACCTGCTAGGTCTACTTGCGCAAAATGAATATCCACAAGGTAGAGAGATGAGTCAACAACAATGGGCCAAGATCCATCTCCTTAGATATGACCTTCCTATTATCGTGTCAGACGGCCAAAATCACTTGACTGTAGCAAGACAAGTAAGGGGCGGGACTTCGTACGTCCTCGCCAAGACCACCTTCAGCAGGAGAAGACAACACTACAGCTGAAAAAACTCGGCATACGAACACAACTTACCAACAGGCAGAGCTTGCAGCAACTCCACCCAAAAGTAGAAGATTAAGCGTACTCCCGCTTGACTCACAAAAAGACTCACCAAACAACAGAAGGAACCTAACAACAATTATGCCATCTATAACAATTGCCATGGCTCCCTTCTGCAAACTCTACGAAAGTATCAGTGACGGGAATAAAGACAACACAGCCATCCTAGCATCAATTCAATCAAAACTAACATTCCTGGAAGGCTACATAATGCGAATCGATTTGAAATACGAAACCCTACAAAGAACCTGGGATTCTAAGCGAACATCTTCCGAAGCAAATTCAAAGGAAACTTCGCAAAACGAGCCATCAGCTCGAGCGGGCCAGACAAAAATTACACAGACGGCTCAACTCAGCCCAAATTACGGAACTGCTCCAATCTTCAACAAACCTCCAGCAAATTCACTAAGAGAAAAACCTCTCCAAATTAAGATCAACACACCAGCTGCGCAATCTAAAGGCAGCTCAAACCCCTTAGGGCAACAGCAAATAGCTCTAAAAATATCAGAGATAGACCAAAGAAATAATCTGCAACTATCTCAGTCTACAACTGATCGTGAAGCCAAAACAACAACTGGACACTTAGAGGACCAAACGACGGACGCCAATAGGGCAGTCACCGTTGATCTTACTAACTCACCAAGAACCGCGAGAGATTTTTGGGAATCTAGTTCCCTGATGAACTTAACCCAACATTCTGAGTCAGAACCAAACAGGACCGAAATACTGGCGCAGGCTGCCCAAAACCGCATTTCAAACAACGCCCGGAGTGAAACAACGACCGTTCAGAGATCTTTCAAACCTTCATTGGCTGACAGCCGGCACAAGACCAAATACACTCAACATAAAAGTGTGAACGAAGATATTCAACCTATGGCTGCCTCTCCAGTGACAAAAGAAGAAAAAACCATGGGTGCCCAAAAGTATCCTTTGATGACCCAAACCGAGAACTCTGGGTCGCCTAAACACATTCAAAAGCAGCAAGTCCATTCAAGAAAAACACTCGACCAAAATTACCACAAGACCCGGGTCTTCAAAATAGAGCAAACATCTGCAAAGGACAAATATATGGTGCTAAACCATGAAGCGGTCCTGAGAATATTGAAGAACACAGTCAACTTACAAAAACCAAGAACTGAAGACTTCATACTAATCGAGCCCGATCACAGAGAAAACAAAGCTAAAGCCTATCTTCACATCTAAGAAAAAGCAATTCAAGAAGTTACACAGGAAGCAAGTAAAGAGCTCAAGCTAGCAGGCTTCACGCTCTCAGAAATCCAGGTTCCAGGTACTTCACCCAGGAAAACAAAGTCGGTTTCAACAAAATCAATTGGCAAGAAATATTTCTCTAAAAGCGAAGTTTACCACAAGTGGCAGAGGAGAGACCCGAAGAGATACGCAGGGGACCACAGCAATCAAAGATCTCTTAACCACTCTCAGAAACCAAGTCTCCTCAACTCACCCAAGAAGATAATGAATGGACATCAGCAAGGCTACATTACCCTAGGTACCATAGACCTCAGGGCCGACAGCGTTTACAGAGCTACAGGGATACTGATTTTCATAGAAATAGAAACCATAGTCAAAGAGAGATCAGACGAGAAAGACCCACTGGAGAAACAACAGGCCTACCCGCTCGTCAACGCGAGAAAACCGCCCAGAGTGGTCCATGGAAATGGCTAAAAGCAGCACTTGATTTACTTTTAGGCATAGTGTTGGCTATTTGTACCTCATTTGCAGGATACCTGTGCGGTCTCTTTCTTTTTTGAGGTGTGGTGATTTTACTGATTTAGTGTTGATGTAATTTATGGATGGTGTAATGTTTGCTTTTTTAAAGGTTTGTAATAAACCGAATAAATAAATAAATAAATACATAAATAAATAAATAAATAAATAAATAAATAAATAAATAAGGCAGCATTTATCCCCAGTTCCAAGAAATAGCAACTACTGAACCCAGAGAGAGATAATCAATATAAAAAAGTCCCTGACCATGGCTTCATGAAATACAAGAGGACATGAGCATTTAACTAACCCCAACAGCCAAGATCTAGGCAAATTTGACATTCTGTGCCTACAAGAAATGTGGCTGCTAGAGAAACCGTCCCTTGATGGATTTGCCATTGTGATCTCTTCTGCAGTCAAAGGCCTACTAGGCCGCCCGTCAGCTGGCCTGCTCCTGGCGGTTCCCTTAGGACTGGTTATTGAGATCATCTAGAGGATAGTAGCTTCATACGGCATACTAGCAGTCCTTACCCAGTGGAACCATCTCTCTTCTTCTTCAAAATCATGGACAACGACTAATTTGCCAATCATCACAAACTACTGGAATCCTCAAAAAATTACGAAAACAGAATTCTGTTGTTCCGTCACGGACATCATTGACATGATCATCATCGATTTGAATACTACCTGCATAATCGTATGTGGAGACATGAATGCGAAGTGCATGAATTCGACAGCCCAAGATCCTATAATCTCTCCTACGCAGTCCGCGGAACGGGGCCTAGCGTGGCTAAACGTAATGACTTCGAGGAACTTTCACAATGTGGCATGGGTGAAAGACTGGCAGATGCAGATACCAACATGGGAAAGCGACAATTCTAAGGCCACCTTAGACTACATCTTTGTATCCAGCGCCATGCTTCCCTACATTGAATCTTTCGACGTCTTAAGAACAGATTCCAGTTATCACAATATGCTGTCCATGTCATGGACATCGACATGCCAACAAAGCAAATACTTTTCTTATTCTGTTGAGGTGAACAACCAACAAACAAGGTTACGACTAACAGCCGCGAGCATTAAAAACCTTACCAATCAATATATCGGGGAAGCCACTGACTCAGAAAGGAGGACAGTAATGTAAAGACCAAACTATCTTCTGCTACTGATCGAATACAGGATGAAACCTAAGACAGGTAACAAACCTACTACAAACACCAACCATATATTCAACAAAACAGTGGAGAAAAAATAGAAAACTGAGAAAACTGAAGAGAGAAGCCATCGCAAAGAACACTGAACCTATCTGGACAACTTGGATAAAAGAAAAAAAATGTATAAAGCGTGGCTAAGGAAGCACAAAGCCGATTTATATCAGAACGATGCAGAAGCAATGTTAAGAACTTTGAGCACTAAAAGATCGGACTTTAATCAACAAAATGAATGCAAATTTTGATACCCAACACGCCAACTCAGTTCCAGAAAAAACATTGGCGAGCTTCTTCTGAGAACTTTTCAAAGCCCCCCTGAACAGCGAAGCCCCAGGCTCCAGCAGCTCATATTTACCTTGGATCGACCTCTCGTCAAAAGAAGCCATAATCGGAGCAATCAAAAAGCTTAAAACATCCAGAGCCCAAGGTCCAGACGGGCTAACAAACATTGATCTAAAGTCCCACGGTGAGGAATGGACAGACTTCATCAGCTTCTTATTTAAACAGTGCAGAAAAACCAGACGCATTCCTGCTTCATGGATGAAAGCGATTGTGGTGCCGATATACAGAGAGGACCTGGCAAACTATCGCCCCATAGCTCTTCTGGACATAATTGACAAACTCTTTGCCTCTCTTCTGCAATATCATTTTCAAAACTGGGCAAAAACAGCGCCTTGCGTGGATCCTTTCCAGATGGGATTGCAAAAGAAAGGGAGTACCGCAGTAAACATCTTCCTCCTAAACATAATTAAGTCCAAGATCAAACAAGGAGCGCCCCCTGTATTCTTGGCCTTTGTCGACCTATCTCAGGCGTTTGACAAAGTAGACCGAACAATCCTATGGGATAAACTAAAAACCTGGAAATGCCCTGCGGAAGTGTTGGATCCTATTATAGCACTACACACGCAAACTTCACTACGTGTTCGCCTAAACCGACAAAGCCTTCTCGCCAAAGAAATACCAGCAGAACGAGGGGTCAAGCAGGGCTGTCCTCTTTTGCCTTCTCTGTTTATGGCCTTTTTAGGGGACTATAAAGACTCAGAACCACTCATCCGAAGTTTCCCTCCAAAATTAGGCAACACCCCGGTTTGCCGGATCCTCTACGCAGATGACATGATCCTACTCGATTAGACGCCCATAGGCCTTCAAAGGCAGCTAGATAACTTGGCAGAATACATGTCAACAAACAATCTTGTGATAAACAACACCAAGACGAAAATCATGATTCTCAGCAAATAAAATAAAAAATGCAAGACAAACGCAAGTTGGTTCTTAAACAAGGCCAAAATTGAAGTGGTCCCTAACTTCAAATATCTTGGAGTTATACTTGACGGGGACTCGAACGAACAAAAAATGCAGCAAAAACAAAAAATCTGATGTCCCAAATGAGAATCATCGACAGGAAATACGGAAAGTTTTCCTTAGTCCCAGCAATACATTTCTACAAGGGAAAAGTCATGCCTACGTTGACATATGGTATGGATGCCACAATTACTATGCCGGCCTCGATCTGGTCGAAGCTAGAAGGCTATTTGTGGAGGACAGTGCTCGGTCTCCCCAACTCTGCCTCGATAGCAGTCCTTAGAAGAGAACTCGGTTTACTGTCATTGGAGGCAACGCTTAATTCCACTTTACAGGAAAACCTTGTTGCAAGACTGCTTACCTATCTACAGGTTTATCAATGATGAAATCAAAATGAACAAATGTGAAATACTGAACAAGTGGGTGGAAGTTCAAAAATCCAAACTGACAGACCTGGCATGCACCGTGGACGAACTAAAGGGCAACCCGCAAAGGGTGGTCTGGAAGCTCGAACATCAAGACTGGATCAAAACAGGAGAGAAAGCTGCCGCCAACAAACTGCTAAGTCATCTCCCCCCCGACTTTCAACAAGTTAAAATCTCCCTTGCTTTACTGTCTGAAATTTCCGGACAAGAAACTACAGGAAACTTTTTTAAGAGCTCGCCTATATCTCTTGCACACTCGAGAGATCCTAGCAATAAGAAGGCAGCCAAAAAATATGATTTGCAGACTGTGCGAGGAACCTGACGCAAAGGAAACGGTGCGTCATCTGGTCCTCAATTGCCCAAAACTAACTCAAGAATGAACCACTTTCTTTGCCCCTCTTTGGGCAGACTCACACTTGGTAGAAGAGGAAACATGGTGGTTTCATCTGATTGCTGGAGAAAAGTCCAAATGGTCAGTTGTAACAGCTAAGCTACTTGAAGCAGCTTTTAAAAAGATCAATTCCCGTGACCCATTAACCGCCTTCTCTACATTTCTTTCAGAAAAGGGGTATCCCGTTCCCACGGTGCTCGACCCGTCGATCATCCCCTCGCCCAGCCATCATCTTTGTTTCATCTTCTTTTAGGACGACAATCCAAGGCGCCAAGCGCCTCCATCTAGTCTGGCGGCGTCTGCGTGACCTTGTAAAAGTCAATTCCTTTTCTTTTATGATGACTATATACAAGTATTCATTTAAATAAATGAATAAATAAATAAATAAATAATGGTCTGTTGAGTGAGTACAGGCAAATGTTATTAGATAAGTATGTTGGAACAATTTCATGTAACACTTAAAATAAAGGCACAAGCGCTTGAAATACATTACCTGTCCAATAGGCAACCAGTAATGGGAAAGCCTAGAAAGAGGCACAGATGCCCACGTAGGTGGATTAAAAATTAATTGCACTTCTTAGTTTTGAGCAATTTGAATGTATTTTTATTGAGAATCAGGAATACCAGCGTACAGATTTTCCATAATCAGGCCGGAAGGTAACTACGGCCCAAACAGTGCCTGAATTCGCTTTTTCAGGCCAAACCGGAAGATTTGGTGAAAAAGTCAAAGCCCCAAGAATACTGATTTCACCACTTTGTTACTTTTGATTACGAACCAGGATCTTCTTGCTGAAGAAGCCCACATGTATATTCTTAGTGTTATAAGAAGTAGGATCTTGTAACAACATAGGAGAATGTGGGTATTGAGTTTGATCTTAAAGTAAGTGTTTCACTGCTAATAACACTCCTTCAGTTTAGTCTAGATTTAGTTGTAAACCAATAAAGGCCCTCCAACACTTAATTTTGTCAAGACATGATATTAATTCCTGAAAGTCATCATTAGGACCTGTGACCACAAAATACATCATTGTGTCATTTGCATTGGCATGGTAATCAAGTCCATAAGTAGTCAAGCCAAACCATCAAGAGTGTAAATAAGGGCAATCAAGCGTTATCTATTCTGTAAAGTATCTCAGAGGAATGCAGCTCAGCAGGAATCATTTGATTTCTGGTTATGAAAAAGTTTACCAAGAACGAGAGAGATTAATGGATTAATATAACATGTGAGAATATGTAGGGAACTAGGAATGCTGTTTTTTCATGGAATGCATTGGTTAATAAAAAGCCAACAGGTCCAACTTGGGTCCTTCCTCTCCGATATCTTTTTCTCCACCTGTGGTGTCCCCCAGGGATCTAACCTCTCTCCCTGGCTGTTCAATCAATACCTGGCACTCCTTGCCCACCGCATCGCTACTTTCTGTCCCAATTTTCAGTGCTATGCGGATGATACCCAGCTCATTTTCAGGCTACCCTCGGCCTCCTCCTCTCCCTCACTCATCTCTGGCTGTATGTCTGCTATCCAGGAATGGTGTGCCGCCAAAGACCTCTGCCTTAATGCCAATAAGACTGAGATTCTACTCATCAGCACACCCACTCCCTCCTTCCCTGCAGCTCTTTGGCCGGCCTCTCTTTGCCCTCTTCCTGCTCTCACCTGCAAGGCTAAAAACCTTGGACTCACCTTCTACTCCACACTCTCCTTCTCTCCTCACATCTCTGACGTCTCTAAGAAGTCACACTACCAGCTGCACCTCCTCAAAGGTATTCTTCCTTTCCTCTCCTTCCCCCAGAAGCTCACTGTCTCCAGAGCCCTGGTTCTCTCCAGGCTGGACTACTGTAACAGCCTCTATCTAAAACTGCCTGCCTCTACTCTCCGCCCACTGCAACTTATCCAGAACAGGACTGCGAGAGTTGTCCTTGGTCTAAAGCCCCGGGATCGAATCTCTCCAGGACTGAAATTTCTGCACTTGTCCTAATTCGGATCCTGTGTCTACCTTCACCTCCCTCTCTTCCATACCCTCCTCACCTGAACCGTTGGATTCAGAGTCCTCAGAATGAAGGCGCCGTCCGGTCAAGTAGTCCTTCTCTTTTCTCGGTTGAATCTGGCTGCCACCGAAGGAAGCCACAGTGAATGCTTGTTAAACAGCAGACCTGTGGCTTCGTTCCCGTGATAAGGGAAAAAGCCGAAAGGCATAACAAACCCTTATCCGATGAAGAACTGGTTCCTTCTCTTAATAATGTGGTTCCAGCAGCTTAGAAAAATTCCCTGGCCGGAGGAAACGTAGGTGAACGCGTGAAACAGGGCAAGACGGTGTGGCTGCAGTCCTGCGTCCGAGGGAAAGCCAAGAGAAGCGGAGCGTAGGCAGGTAAGAGAAGGGGAGTGGAGGAGGCGGAGTCACTGAGAGGCGGAAAGATAAGTAGGAAGGAGGGAGGAAAACAGGAATAGAAAGAGAAAGGGAAAACTAGCAGGTTCCGGGTTTTAGCACGACAATCCAAGACGCCAAGCGCCTCCATCTAGTCTGGCAGCGTCTGCGTGACCTTGTAAAAGTCAATTCCTTTTCTTTTATGATGACTATATACAAGTATTCATTTAAATAAATTAATAAATAAATAAATAAATAATAGTCTGTTGAGTGAGTACAGGCAAATGTTATTAGATAAGTATGTTGGAACAATTTCATGTAACACTTAAAATAAAGGCACAAGCGCTTGAAATGCATTACCTCTCCAATGGGCAACCAGTAACAGGAAAGCCTAGAAAGAAGCACAGATGCCCACGTAGGTGGATTAAAAATGAATTGCACTTCTTAGTTTTGAGCAATTTGAATGTATTTTTATTGAGAATCAGGAATACCAGCGTACAGATTTTCCATAATCAGGCCTGAAGGTAACCACGGCCCAAACAGTGCCTGAATTCGCTTTTTCAGGCCAAACCGGAAGATTTGGTGAAAAAGTCAAAGCCCCAAGAATACTGATTTCACCACTTTGTTAACTTTTGATTACGAACCAGGATCTTCTTGCTGAAGAAGCCCACATGTATATTCATAGTGTTATAAGAAGTAGGATCTTGTAACAACATAGGAGATTGTGGGTATTGAGTTTGATCTTAAAGTAAGTGTTTCACTGCTAATAACACTCCTTCAGTTTAGTCTAGATTTAGTTGTAAACCAATAAAGGCCCTCCAACACTTAATTTTGTCAAGACATGATATTAATTCCTGAAAGTCATCATTAGGACCTGTGACCACAAAATACATCATTGTGTCATTTGCATTGGCATGGTAATCGAGTCCATGAGTAGTCAAGCCAAACCATCAAGAGTGTAAATAAGGGCAATCAAGCGTTATCTATTCTGTAAAGTATCTCAGAGGAATGCAGCTCGGCAGGAATCATTTGATTTCTGGTTATGAAAAAGTTTACCAAAACGAGAGAGATTAATGGATTAATATAACATGTGAGAACATGTAGGGAACTAGGAATGCTGTTGTTTCATGGAATGGATTGGTTAATAAGAAGCCAACAGGTCCAACTTGGGTCCTTCCTCTCCAATATCTTTTTCTCCACCTGTGGTGTCCCCCAGGGATCTAACCTCTCTCCCTGGCTGTTCAATCAATAACTGGCATTCCTTGCCCACCGCATCGCTGCTTACTGTCCCAATTTTCAGTGCTATGCGGATGATACCCAGCTCATTTTCAGGCTACCCTCTGCCTCCTCCTCTCCCTCACTCATCTCTGACTGTCTGTCTGCTATCCAGGAATGGTGTGCCGCCAAAGACCTCTGCCTTAATGCCAATAAGACTGAGATTCTACTCATCGGCACACCCACTCCCTCCTTCCCTGCAGCTCTCTGGCCGGCCTCTCTTTGCCCTCTTCCTGCTCTCACCTGCAAGGCTAAAAACCTTGGGCTCACCTTCTACTCCACACTCTCCTTCTCTCCTCACATCTCTGACGTCTCTAAGAAGTCACACTACCAGCTGCACCTCCTCAAAGGTATTCTTCCTTTCCTCTCCTTCCCCCAGAAGCTCACTGTCTCCAGAGCCCTGGTTCTCTTCAGGCTGGACTACTGTAACAGCCTCTATCTAAAACTGCCTGCCTCTACTCTCCGCCCACTGCAACTTATCCAGAACAGGACTGAGAGAGTTGTCCTTGGCCTAAGGCCCTGGGATCGAATCTCTCCAGGACTGACATTTCTGCACTTGTCCTAATTCGGATCCTATGGCTACCTTCACCTCCCTCTCTTCCATACCCTCCTCACCTGAACCGTTGGATTCGGAGTCCTCAGAATGAAGGCGCCGTCTGGTCAAGTAGTCCTTCTCTTTTATTGGTTGAATCTCGCTGCCACCGAAGGAAGCCACAGTGAATGCTTGTTAAACAGCAGACCTGTGGCTTCGTTTCTGTGATAAGGGAAAAAGCCGAAAGGCATAACAAACCCTTATCCGATGAAGAACTGGTTCCTTCTCCTAATAATGTGGTTCCAGCAGCTTAGAAAAATTCCCTGGCCAGAGGAAACGTAGGTGAACGCGTGAAACAGGGCAAGACGGTGTGGCTGCAGTCCTGCGTCCGAGGGAAAGGCAAGAGAAACGGAGCGTAGGCAGGTAAGAGAAGGGGAGCGGAGGAGGCGGAGTCACCGAGAGGCGGAAAGATAAGTAAGAAGGAGGGAGGAAAACAGGAATAGAAAGAGAAAGGGAAAACTAGCGGGTTCCGGGTCCGCGAGGACGCGGAACACCTCAAGGAAAAAATCACAGCGTGGCCACAGACGAGTGAGAGAGCTCCGCAGTGAGATAGCCAGGAAGCCGAGAAGGCAAGGAGTAAAAAATGTCACAAGGACAAGGAAAATACTAGCGTCGGACCCAGGAAGCGGAAAGAGAATCCAAAGGGTAGCAACGCAGAAGCCTTAGGGTGGAGGAGGGATAAGAACCTCCCTATGGGCGCCACGTGAAAACTGTGACCATGATGCATGTACAAGAATCTGACACTGGGAGATCCACCACAAAATCTGTGGAAATCAGCCCCCAGGGGCGAGTGGGTAATTCTGTTTGTGTTAACAGGCCGAGGGGTTTGCCAGATGGATATTTCGCTCTGGCATAAATCGGGCAAGCCTTAAGATAGTCCGATACCTCCTTCTTCAACTCTGGCCAGAGAAAAGATCTTGAGATGCGTTCCACAGTATTGTTTTGACCTCTATGTCCAGCAGTGAGCGAGTTGTGGCACCAACCTATGATCTTCTGGTGTAAAGAGCGTGAGGGAATGTATAAACGGTTCTTGTAGAATATCAATTCGTCCTTCTCCTGGTAAAGGGTCCTACGGTGTAGTGGTAATTGTGGTAGCTCCGAAACCAACGCCGTCTTTACCTCTTGAAGGAAGGAGCTCACAAGAATGAGAATCTGATTTCTGGGGAACATCGATTCTCTGATGTTGGTAGCGCTCTCCTTTGTTGAATCTTTGCGGGACAACGCTTCCGCCAACCTACTACATGATCCAGCAAGGTAAATTATCTGGAAATCATATTGGGAAAAAAGGTAGGCCCATCGAGCCTATCGTGAATTGGAACATTCCATGGCTTTAAGTACTTTTAAATTCTTGTGATCAGTTCTGATGGTGAACCTGTGCCAAGATCCCATCAACAGGTGGTGCCATTCTATTCGTTTTCAAGGACTGAGTAATTGAGTTGACTGATAGTAAGAGTTTTAGACAGATAGGCCACCGAATGTTCGAGACCATCCACTGCTTGCAACAAGACTGCTCCGATAGCTATGGCTGATGCTTCCGTCTCAACTATGAATGGTTTGGTCTGGTCAGGATGTCGAAGTATCGGGGCGGAACAGAAGAGCTTCTTGAGATGGCAAAAACCTTCTTTCTTCGGACAATCCTAATGGGCGAGCGTTCTTCTTGAGCAGACTGGTAATGGGACGAACCACTTCAGAAAAAATACGAATGAACCTTCTGTAAAAATTAGACAGCCTGAGGAAACGCTGTACCTCCCGTACCGAAGTGGGAGCGGCCCAATCCAAGATGGCCAGGACCTTGTTCTGGTCCATGGCGATTCCGTCTTCAGATAAGATGTACCCCAGTTACGGTACAGAAGGAGCCGCAAACACACACATTTCCGATTTGACCAGTAGCTGATTCTTGTGAAGGCGCGCCAAGACCTGGGTGACGTGAAGAATGTGTTCCTTCATGCTGGAAGAGAAGATTAGGATGTCATCTAGGTAAACGATTACTGAAACCGAAAGCATGTCAGAAAACATCTGGTCCATAAACCGCTGGAATGCCGCTGGTGCGTTCACCAAGCCAAACGGCATCACCCTGTACTCAAACAAACCGAATGGAGTCCGGAAGGCTGTCTTCCACTCATCCCCTTTGGCAATTCGAAGCAAGTGGTAAGCATTCCTAAGGTCCAGTTTGGTGAAGATACAAGCGCCTTGGACTGTCTCTATGATGTCTGATATTAAAGGCATCGGGTACCTATCCTGAACATGTGACTTTATTTAGGCCTCTGTATTCAATGCAAGGCCTAAACTCTGTTGAGTCTCGTTTCTTGATGAAGAACAATGAAGCTCCCGCTGGAGACATAGAGGGTTGAATCAGACCATTTTCTAAATTGGTGTCCAGATAGCTTCGTAGCACTTGCTTCTCGGTTTGTGTGAGAGAGAACATCCTGCCAAATGGGACTAGGGCATTGGGTTCCAGATCTATGGTGCAATCCTCGGGGCGATGCGGAGGAAGCGTGGCATGTTTGTTGTCTTTAAAGACGTCTTGATAGGGGGAACAATAACGTGGGAGCGCATGTACTCCAACGTGTGTTTCTGTGCAGACTATAGCTGTCTGAAGGTCAAACCAGCTAGCCAAGGGAAGACAATGGGGGTCATTCCGAGGTTGGAGGTAAGTATTGGTTTTTACCGGCATGGTGGAAAGAGCGAGTCCGATCTGGTACCACGCCGCTATTTACAGGCTATTCCGATCTTGCGGGCACAAGCTTTCCGCCATGTCGGTAAATCCCCTAGCGGCATACTGCTAAAGGGCCCTTTACCTTACCGGCATGAAGCGAGACGTTCTTAACAACACCGCTATCGAAGCTTCGCCGTCCGTAATTAGCGGTGACCGTAATTTACGGATACCGTAAATTATGGTCACCGCTAATTAACGGATACGGAAATTACGTCATCGCACAGGAACGGGAAGGAGCGCGGCAGCCATCTTTAAAAACACAATCCATTGCCATACTCTCCAGGCAGCACCCTTGGGACGAACCTGAACCTCGGAAAAAGGCCTACACAACCGCCAGCTGTGCCCAAAGTACTGAAGAAGTCAGCGGACCGCCTCCGCAAGCAGCGCTTCAGCCCCGAGGAGCTGCAGGCCATGGTGGGCCACCTGGAGGAGCACGCAGACGTAGTGTTCAGCAGCGACATGCGCAGAGAGGCAGTGGTCCGGAAAAAAAACATATGGGCAGAACTTGCCCAAAGGGTGAGCGCAGTAGGCACCACCCCCCGCACCCCCAGGGACTGCCGCAAGCGGTGGGACGACTTGCGGTTGAGGGTGCGGAGCATCCTCGCAGCCAACCGCAGCCAGGCACTGCAGACTGGAGGTGGACCAAGTTCACCAATGAAACTAGCGCCATGGGGGGAGACATGCGCTGCATTGATTGGCACAGAATCAATCGAGGGCGTCGGTGAAATGGAGTGTGGGGCTCCGTCATCTGCTGATGGAGGTGAGTGTCCATGTCCAAAGTCAACACCGTCAATGGCAAATACATGCTGAATACACTTCCAAGCCCCGTCCAATGCACCTTGTCATACTGCCCTCCACCCATTCTGATAATGGCAAGACAACTGACTCCAAGGGACAAGTGCTACCACATAATGCCCACCAACCACCCACAGTGCAGTAACTAGCACATCCCAATAAGCACACTGTGCAGCAGGCTTGGCAGTGTGCGAGTCAGACTGCACATGACCAGGCCAGGATTAGTGACTCCCACACCTGCGTACATATCCGACACATCCGTAGAGACCAGTGCTGTAGTAACGGCCAAAATGCCACCAATCCAAAATGACTGAAATGTGAATGCTGCCATTAATGACATTAGCGTCTCACACAACCACTCATGTTGTACCTTTGTTCTACACCCACAGGCAGTGAGCATGAGGGCGATGAGCATGAGAGAAGCCGTCCCACCACATCCAATGCCAAAGGCAGGGACCACCGCGTACCTGCCAGGAAGGACAAAACCACCACAGCTCCTCCAAGGCCCATTGAGGTTGCACCACCCCCATCCCTCACTGCATCAGCGCCTGCAACAAACACCAAACCAAGGTCAGAGGAGTCCAGCATCTCTGGGGAGGTGGCAGCCACGGCCCCTCTGCAAATCGTGGACAGCCCCTACTCCATCTGTGGGGCGTCAGAGGAGGACTCCTACCCCACTGTAAACACCCCCGAGCCCTGCAATGTCCCCCAGGTGTCGTGCAGTGACTCTGGGGAGGGTGACACACCAGTCCGAAGTGCACGTGGCGATGCACCGGGAGACGCAGATCCTGTTCCCAGTAGCCCATTCGAGGCCCTGTCAGGGCATGTCGACCCAATCCCCTGGAGGGATGATACGCCATCCCAGGAAGCACTATGTGCAGGACAGCTCACTGCCCTCATCACTGACTTCAATGAGGACAACCGCCAGAGCAGGTTGGAGTTACTCGAGGAGCTCAGGCAAATGCGTCAGGTGTTCACGGAAAGCACCAACTGTGTGTGTGAGGCACTTGGACGCATTGCAGACGCCCTTGTGGCAGCACGTCCCATTCATGCAACTCAGCAGGAGGACACCCCCTCAACCAGTACCCCCACCCCGGAAAGCCCAGCGCGCCGCTTGCTGCGTTCTCAGCGGCGCAGGAACATGCCCCCCCCGGGCACCGGCAGCATGGATCAATAGACAATGCTGCCACATGTGGCCTCAATGTGCCACACGGGACTACTGTTGCGGAGTTGGGGGGCAGGGGGGTGAGGGTGTGTATGGGAGTTGGGGGGAGGGGGGGAGGGTGTGTATGGGAGTTTGGGGGAGGGGGGTGAGGGTGTGTATGGGAGTTGGGGGGAGGGGGGTGAGGGTGGAGGTTTTGTTGTTCACGTGTGAACCTACTAATACAATACACCGGTTGTGCATAAAAAATATCAGAGTGGACATTGATCAATGTGCATGTGTCTTTTAATGACTCACAGTGCATGGTGTACATGTATCCCCACAACCAGTGCCCGATGCCCTGTCATCCTGACACCCTCAGCTGACTTGAGTGTCAGAAAAATTGTCCAATCAATGATTGCCACATGGCACATCCCTCTTGTGCATCTGCACTGTGATGCTGTCCTGCCAATTTTTCATCCACCCCCTCATCATCATCTGGTGGTAGCAGTCCCAGGTCAGGGGGCAGTGGCACGTTCTGATGGATGCACATATTGTGCAGCTTTACACATGCCATGGTGATCCTGGCCACCTTCTCGTGGCTGTTGATGAGTGCTCCACCCGAACGGCTGTGGCAACAAAATGGTGCCTTCAACAGGCCAAATGTCTGCTCTATGGCCACCCGTGTACGGGTATTGGCTTGATTGTAGTCCTCCTCATGCCTGTTCTGTGGGTTGCAGATAGGGGCCAGGAGCCACGGCTTCGAAGGGTAGCCACCATCACCTGCATGGAAGGGGAATGAAGGTAAGTGTTTGTACATTGATGGTGGCGAACTGTAGCAGTCTTGCATGGCAGCTGGTGATTCCTGGCCATACACACATGTCCCTGGTTGCATCAACCCCATTACTGGCCCGGCTATGTGTCCTGTGCCATGGAATGATGGAGGGGTAGCTTCTTCAAGATGGCTTATGGTGTGCACTCACATCCTGTTGCACGTGCACTGTATATGCTGCAGCAGTGTTGGCCTGAATTAATTGATGTGTTGGGTTCTGTGAGATTTGGTGGCAGGGGTTGTTGACTGTAGTCAGTAGCATACTTGTCTTAATGCACTGATCAGTACCATGTTGACTTGCACCACTACTATGGGTGTGCGGAACCAGTGACACGCTGCTGTATCCCTGTTGGGCTCACTTCTTTGCACTCCCAGGGACATCTGTCTTGTGTGGTGGGATGCAGGAGGCTGCGAGATAGTGCATATGCAGTGCATGGTGCAGGATGCCCTTACGGTGTGTGAGGTCTGCTGATGAGTGGTGCTTGTGTTGTGGTATTGGTCCAGGTTACCTGTCGGACGAGTAGTGTTGTATTTTCTACATTCTAGCATCGCTGTGAGGTTAGGCAGTCATGTGCCATATCGATTGCCTTGGGGCACTGTTTTCTGTGGGGTGCACATCGTGCACCGGCGTCAACATTCCGACACAGGTGTAGTATGCACCCCCCCTTTCCCACCAAGTTGGGGTATGCATCCACCCTACTCATGGCCCCAATGCGCTGCCATGGCCCAATCAGGTGACTCACCAAGCAGCCAAGCACGTTGTCCAGCATGTTGCTCCATATAGCGTTGTAGCGTGGAGTTCCGCAGGACCAGGGGGTCATGTGTTGATCGGTGGTATCGGGCACAGCAATGTGTGATGGCTTTACTGGCATTTCATACCATCTGGACGTCAATGGAGTGGTATTGCTTGCGGTTGCGATACGCCACCTCCATTGCATGTGGAAAGAACAATTCCACGTGGGTGCAGTCGAGGGCACCTATGCAATTTGGCATGCCTGCCAGTGCATGGTAGGCAACTTATGTATCCAATATCTCCTGGGGTGTCCGGGGTAGGGATATGTAGTCCCTTGTGTGTTTGATGAGGGTATCCAGCACTTGGTTGAGTATCTGTGAAAATATGGCCTGTGGTATGCCATGCATGTGCCCCACTGTATGCTGCTACGTGCCTGTGGCAAGGAAGTGGAGAACAGACACTACCCTGAGTAGAGGGGGGGATTGCAGTGTGGATTTCTATGAGGCTCACTATGTCATCATGTGTCAGGTCCACTATGGTGGTGATGGTGTCCCGGTCAAGGCGGTACAGGGTGTGGATCAGCTCTGGTGTGAGGTTGAAGGGGAAGCTCTGATGCGAGGGAT
Organism: Ambystoma mexicanum; assembly: GCF_040938575.1. Classification (NCBI taxonomy): domain Eukaryota; kingdom Metazoa; phylum Chordata; class Amphibia; order Caudata; family Ambystomatidae; genus Ambystoma; species Ambystoma mexicanum. The sequence continues at coordinate 757,189,034 of NC_090929.1, read as the reverse complement.
TGGGGGCTGCCGGTGTGGTAATGGTGGCTGCACCGGTAGGGCATGCTGGGCCTGTCTCACCCTCCTTCTCCTCCTGTGTATCCTCTGTGGTGGGGGCTGTGGTTGTTGTTGTTGCTGTTGTTGTCTTTGCTGCCTTGCAAGCAGGGCCTCCAGCTCCAGTAATCCTGCTACAATGGGTATCATCTTGGTGTGGGAGGGGGTGTGATGAGTGGGTGTGCTCCTTTTGTGCTGTCCCAGACTCCATTGCCTCCACCTGTGCTGATTGAGTGCACCTGTGCCTCTTGGAAACACTGCTCAGGGTTCTTAACACCTTCTCAGCGATGCCGGTAATTACTCCATGCCGGTAAGGTACTTTGCGGCCTTGTAGAGGCCGTTTTTTGCATGTCCGCATGACTTGGGATCAGCTCCGGTTTATGCCATGCCACTAATTTCGGCATGGGGTGTCGTGCGCGCGCCACAAGACCGCTATTTACGGCCTCGTACTTTACGGCGCCGTAAATAACGGTCCAGAGGATCAGAATGGCCCGTAAAGGTAAACAATGCCGGTAATCCTTTACCGGCATCGTTTTTCCCTTAACGCCCAACTCGGAATGACCCCCCAATGTGTCTTGCAAAACGAGGAACAAAAACATAACTGGTTGTTGGCCAAGTCAATACGAGGATTGTGCCTATGCAGCCAGGCGATCCCTAGAATGATAGGGAAGTGAGCGGCTCTAATTATGTCAAACTTCAGAACCTCTGAGTGTTGGTAAATGTGAACCGATAGGTCCTCCTTGGTATTGGTTATGGGACCGGAAGATAAAGGGGAGCCATCTACCCCTTCAACCTTTTGCCCTTCCTTGCGAGCTACTCTGCATAGACCCCCTCTATTGGCCCATATGGTGTCCACAAAATTACCAGTCGCCCCACAGTCCAAAAGGGCTAAGGACTCAACTGGCTTGTCCTCAATGTTTATGGACACCGGAATCATCATCAGTCTGGAATCTTCCTTGGAATCAGGAGCAGAAACCAAAAGGGAAACATAGGGACTATGAGAACTTGTTAAGGACCCTCGGAGACCTGTCCCTACTGAGGAGGTGTTGATCCGACCCGCAGTAGGCGCATAGTCCCTTCTCTTTCTGCATCTTTTTTCTGCAGCTGGGAGAGGTCCTCTGGTAGAACCAATCTGCATTGGTTCGTCAAGAGGATAGGAAGGAGAGGGAGAAGGTGACGGACGAGGATAAGATTCAGATGGAGAGGAGTTGGATCGTTGTTTATGGCGTTCCGACCTTCTTTCTTGAATCCAATATTCAATATGCAGAATGGACAAGAGTAAGTCCGAGAAAGTCTGCGGGCGAGGAGATCTGCCAAGCTCATCTTTTAATTCTTCCCTTAGACCCCTCCGGAAGATGGCATATTGGGCCTGTTTTTGCCATCTGGCTCTGGTTGCCAAAGTCTTGAAAGTAGATATATAGGAAAGAACGTCCAGAGACCCCTGTCTGACGTACAGTAAATCTTCACAAGCTGTGAAAGTCAACTCAGGTCTTTCGAACGTCTGTTTGAGCAGGGCCTGAAAGCCAGCGAAGTCCTGAAGGCTAGGATTGGTACCAGTAACCAATGGGGTTGCCCATGCCAGCGCATTTCCGGACATATTAGAAATTAGAAAGCCAACCCTTGCTTGATCCGTAGCGAAGGTACGTGGCCTGAAGGTAAAGTATACAGTGCAGGCTTCCAAAAACTCTTTTACTTTTTTTTGGGGAACCATCAAACTTCCGGAGGAAAGCGCCATGCGAGGTAACTCTGCCGGAGTGGGAAAGCGTGCGGAAATCATCTGCTTGAGAACGGCATTTTCTGCCTTTTCTGTCTGCAGCTCTTGATACATAGATTGGATGGCTTTCCAGAGCTCTTGAACCTACTCCTCAGCTGACATTCTGTCTTCTTTTGGCGTTGCAAACTGTCATAATTTGGATCCTGTGGCTACCTTCACCTCCCTCTCTTCCACACCCTCCTCACCTGAACCGTTGGATTCGAGGTCCTCAGAATGAAGGCGCCGTCTGGTCAAGTAGTCCTTCTCTTTTCTCAGTGGAATCTGCCTGCCACGGAAGGAAGCCACAGTGAATGCTTGTTAAACAGCATACCTGTAGCTCCGTTCCGGTGATCGGGCTTCAATAAGGGAAAAAGCCGAAAGGCATAAAAAACCCTTATCCGATGAAGAACTGGTTCCTTCTCCTAATAATGTGGTTCCAGCAGCGTATAAAAATTCCCTGGCTGGAGGAAACGTAGGTGAACGCGTGAACCAGGGCAAGACGGTGTGGCTGCAGTCCTGCGTCCGAGGGAAAGCCAAGAGAAACGGAGCATAGGCAGGTAAGAGAAGGGGAGCGGAGGAGGCGGAGTTGCCGAGAGGTGGAAAGATAAGTAAGAAGGAGGGAGGAAAACAGGAATAGAAAGAGAAAGGGAAAAATAGCGGGTTCCGGGTCCGCGAGGACGCAGAACACCTCAAGGAAAAAAATCACAGTGTGGACGCGGACGAGTGAGAGAGCTCCGCAGTGAGATAGCCAGGAAGCCGAGAATGCAAGGTGTAACAAATGTTGCAAGGACAGGGAAAACACTAGCGTCGGACCCAGGAAGCGGAAAGAGAATCCAAGGGTTGCAACGCAGAAGCTGTAGGGAGGAGGAGGGATAAGAACCTCCCTACGGGCGCCACGTGAAAACCACTAGACCGCTACCCTTTGGAGATGAAGGAAGCATGATGGAGCGCTCGGGGCCGCACGCGGCGCTACAGTCTCCAATGAAGAAGTAACCGCCACTCACGGCGGGCGATGACAGCACTGGCTCCCAGTGGCTGCGAGTATTAAGTTCAAAACCCTCTGCATTGTCCACAAGGCCTTCTGGGGCCTGGGGCCGCAATACCTTCAACTCTCTCTTCCTAAATAGCTTCCTTCTCGAGCTCTTCACCGCCTCCTACTCCCTCAGGGTCAGTCGCTTCTCCAAGCAAAGGGTTGGTGGTAGATCTCTCTCTTCGGCAGGTGCCTCCCTCTGGAACAGCCTTCCTGCCTCCCTTAAACTTGAGGAGAACCCTCTCTGGTTCCGGAAGCACCTCAAAACCTTCCTCTTTGCTTCTGCTTTCTCTCCCCCTTCACCCTGCTGAATTCCTAGCTGATACTGCATAGGTTACCTGGCCACCCTTCTGATCTCGGGACCAGGCCCCACCAGTTGCACACTTACACTGCCTCCCCGGCAACCCTTGCACCTGGGGACTTTTTTCTGTATCCCTACAGTCCCCCTACCAGCACCTACATATGCACTTACCTTGCACTTGCCACCTCTGGCCGTTTTACTATCTTATTTATTCTACTATCCCATGTAGTGCACTTCCACCCTGCCTTCTCTCTCGCACTTTTCCCTTTCCCCCTTCCCATGCACTTGCGCGATCTGAATGCCACTGGGCCTAGTAAGATCGTTGTCTGTCGTCCCTTGTTCCCCCTCCCTTGTCCCATTGCGCCTTGAAACACTTGTGTATAGGCGCATTATAAATGCCATATCATATCATATCATAACATGTTTTTGAAACATTTTTTATACGTTTTGTCTAATTTAAAAAGAAAAGAAAGTTAAGATAGGGTATGTTTGGCATATAAAATGCATGCACATATTATACTGAGCTAAGGGGGGTAGAACCTAAGTGGTAGATGGTCTCTCAATGTTGCCGATCCACAGGTAGGAGCCAGTAGGATTCAGGCTCCAATCAACCACACCCAATATACAGTTCCCTGCACAACGTGCACTGTTCTAGATGGCTTGCTACAGAAATGGTTGTGTTAAAGGCTCCACGAGGACTATATCAAGGACCCAAGACCGCAAACTTTACTGACAATAATATAGGGTTTAACTAGAAGCTTGGTAGGCACTTATTGTGCAAGTCTGATGCTAGTCTAACTTCATTGTACCCATTAAGTGGTGTAAATCTCTTGAACAAAATAGATCTGCCTGTATAAAAAAGAATAAAAAGGTGCATTGATGTGTGGGTAGATGTATCAGAGGATGAAAACAAAATAAAGTAGGGTTTCAAGTAGAGTAGAAACTCATGTATGAGTGGTGCATCAAGTATGGGAGTTTTCTGGCAATCTGTTCAAGCAAAATGTCCTCTCCTATGTTACTGCCAGCTAGGCCAATTAGAGAAAGCCAATAGTAGGCCTCTGAGGCGTTGCTGGGGGGGGGGGGGGTAACGGGGATATAGCCCCGGGTCTTTTGGTTGTAGCCCCAGATAAAAGCTCAGTTGCTACAACCAAAATGCTAGCTAGCCAAGAGTCCCTCCAGTCCCGACATTAGCTTAGCCCCTGATCTTTTCCAGACCTAGCAACACCGCTGGAAGCATCACTCAGATCCTTCCCCCTGTAATGGTCAACAGATAACCCCATACAGCAGAATATCTGATCCCTTTTTGGGTTCGGGGTAAAATGCAACTATGTTTATGGTGTCAGAAATCTTCTGGGAAGCACAGAAGGTTTTTGTCCAATTGGACTTGTGCCTAAGGTGCAACTTTATGAACTTTCTCCCTGGAACTTGGTAGAGATATCACGCATGCCCCTAACCTGGATGCATTCACAAAACTGTTCCTGCGAAGGCTTTGGTAATTGCATTCATGTTGTGGCACTAGAAATCTGGAAAAGCTTTAGAGAATTAAACCCAATGCCATGACATTGTCTGATAAATCGCTCTTTGAACTAAACAATGTGCAAAGAACGCACAGCTTTCTTCCCATAATGTGTACTCAATTTTCACACCGTTTAATGAGGTCAGATAGAAATTAACATTTTAGACCTTGGAATTTGGTCTAAATGCTGCATAAGTTACTATGTTTTAAATTATTAAAAAAAGCTGTCAGAAATACCCCATTCACAGAGGGTATACATTTATTTTAGGGAACTTATGAGTCTGAACTAACGGGCTTTCTTTGTTGGACTTCATTTTCAATTTCACCTCAAGTTCTTTTTGGAATCACTGATTCTTCCACCTAACTTCATTGTCCTTGCTCTCCAAAATGGTTGAAGGCTTGCACTCAGCGCCCTTGCTTTCTGAACTATCAAACACAATTACAACATTCGAGGATGAGAGACTTGCTTTCGGGCCAAAGAAATGAATTGATCCTTGACAAATAATATTTTGAATCTGCAGAGAGAGTTCTTTTCTTAAATGCCAGCATTTAGCTCCTCATTGACTTATCTTTCTCTCAGGTGAATAAGCCCAATGCGTAGGAAGCTCTTTACTTGACAAATGGAAAATCTAGAGCCTTTTATTGTTTTTTACACATACAAGTGATTTGGAATTCCAGACAAAATCACAATTTGATACGTTTTCTGATAGATCATAATAGTTGAATAGGTCATGTGTGAAAATAACTTTGCTGGGTTTTCGTCAGCACTGACAGTCAACAAACAAGATCTCCTCCTAGCAGCATGGCCTATTTGAGGTTTGTTCACCTGTCTAGAAAGAGCTTACACTCTCTGCCAGAAATCTTGAAGCTATATTTTAGAGAGGGACACTGATGCCAGTTAAATGCTCCATGATTCATATCCAGAGAATCCTGCTAAAGGTTCAGGGGTAGGCACTTTGATAGAGCAAGCAGAACAGTTTAGGTTTGGGCGAGATTTGTGAATGATGCTTTTAAAAGCATGCTTTTCCACTGCTGATTGCTAGATTGATGAGTTTGCAGCGTAATTCATTTTCCTGTAGTGAGGAATGCTGCATGCATGGGTTGTGCATAGCACAGCAACAGTGCAGGAACACAGGAGAAGTGCATTTGCTAGTGCCTTAGTAATTTGGCTCTGCCCCCGAGGAGGGTCTGCCCTTGGCTGTGGTCCCACTTATCATCGCGGACAGCAGCCCCATCGGGGGTCCTCTACTGCCCCTTCCTTGCTGTGCCTGACCTGCCTTGCTGTGCGTGTACAATCTTCCAGCCTTCAGACATCCGGATCGCCTTACAGATCACCAATCTACGTGATCCTTTATACTCACTTGAGTCGGGAGCTTTCGCTCTGGGGCCCTCCACATCAAAGGGTAACTCATCAAAGGGCGTTGTTAGTCCTGTTTGTTCCTGTTCGCCCATGCGAGCTGTAGGTTCATATTGTGACTCAGCTGCATACTATTAGATATGGTCTAGCCATTTCATCTGCTTGGTGTATCTCTACTTTCTTTTTCATTTCGCTCTTCTGGATATGCCACAATGCATACCTGTTTACTCTTCTGTTCAGACTACTTTTGTTGTGTCATCATGTACTCATGATTCTACTAATCTACTTTATACTCCTTTATCTTCTGTTAACTCTCTTCTGCTATCTATCTGTCTTTGGAATGTTATTTCTTCGTGGTAAAAATCTTATTCTAATTTTGATACCTTTTTTCGTTCTAATATTCAGTTTCTATGTCTCACTGTAACATCTCCCCAGACAATACTGTTACTCCTTCTTTTCTTACTTCCTCTACTAGTTGTACACAGTATCCTCGTGATCATGAAAAGGGGTGGTAGTATCTTCAATTTCATTCATCATGGTCTCTCGCTCCAACAATCTCACTTTCTTCCTTCTCTTCGTTTGAATATTATTTGCTCAGTTTTCTCACCCACCCTCAATTGCTTTTATTACTGTTTACCGTCCTCCTGGTCCTCTTAAGTCCTTTCTAGCTGATCTTGATTAGTTTATTTTATTTATTTTAATATTTATAATGCGCCACATGCCCATGGGCCTCAGAGTCCACAAGAAGAGGACAAGAAAAGGACGGACAGGGAATCGGTAACCAGGGGGTAGAATTTCAGGAAGTCCCGTACTTAACCTGGGTTGATATAGAACAAGTGAGTTTTTACTTGTTTCTTGAACAGTGCAAGATTGTTGTATGGACCCAGGAAGCACGTTCCAATGTAATGGAGCCTGGGTATCAAAAGATGCCCCCCGGAAGCACGCCAGCTTGAATCTGGGCTGAGCAAGGATGGGGTAGGTGGAGGACCGGAGTTGTCTCCCTAAGGTGTGGGCCATCAAACGGTCCTTAAGAAATTTTGGGCTAGCACTGGACTGGTATTTAAATGACAGCATAAGAATCTTGTGGATGATCCTATGTTTTACTGGTAACCAGTGCAATGTCCTACGCGCATCAGACACATGGGTGCATTTGGACATGCCAAAAATGGCACGAATTGCACTCTTCTGCATGATCTGTAGTGACTGCATGTTTGAGAGTGCGGGTCCAGCCAGCAGGCTGTAACAGAAGTCATGTCTGGAATTAATTAATTCTGCAGCTAGAAGAGCGCAGTTCTTGACTGAGAGAAATGGGCGGATGTAATTAAGCAACTTGGAGATGAGGCCACAGTAGGGTTGAATGTAAGAGATGTGTGGTCTCATGGACGATTCAGCATCAAGGATGACCCCCATAGCCTTTTAACTTCCTTGGACACGTTGATGAGGTTGGTGGAAATACAAACGTTGGCATAGACAGGGTTCCGTTTTTTTAAAACGAGGACTGGGTGCTAGTGAGTTGTCTGCCATGCAATCCTGAACTGCATTATGGATTTTGTTTATGTCAACTGAGTCCTGTTCATAATTCCCGTTTAGCTCAAGGACGACCTGGGTGTCATCAGCATAATTCGTATACTGTACACCCAGGGCGTCCAGTAAGTTGAGGAGTGGCCTAATGTAGACCTTGAACAAGGTAGGTGAGAAACATGAACCCTGGGGGACATCGCATGTCTGAAGAACAGGGGAGGAACTTGCTTCACCCACTGCTACCCTAACAGATCGAGGCCCAAGGAACAATGAGATCCATTGTGTCACCTGCTTGGAGCAGTGTGCCAAATCCAGCCAGCAGGCTGTTACAGAAGTCATGTCTGGAATTAATTAATTCTGCAGCTAGAAGAGCGCAGTTCTTGACTGAGAGAAATGGGCGGATGTAATTAAGCAACTTGGAGATGAGGCCACAGTAGGGTTGAATGTAAGAGATGTGTGGTCTCATGGCTGATTCAGCATCAAGGATGACCCCCATAGCCTTTTAACTTCCTTGGACACGTTGATGAGGTTGGTGGAAATACAAACGTTGGCATAGACAGGGTTCCGATTTTTTAAGACGAGGACTGGGTGCTACGATCAGGAGTTCGGTTTTCTTGCAGTTTAGAGCAAGTGAGTTGTCTGCCATGCAATCCTGAACTGCATTATGGATTTTGTTTATGTCAACTGAGTCCTGTTCATAATTCCCGTTTAGCTCAAGGACGACCTGGGTGTCATCAGCATAATTCGTATACTGTACACCCAGGGCGTCCAGTAAGTCGAGGAGTGGCCTAATGTAGACCTTGAACAAGGTAGGTGAGAAACATGAACCCTGGGGGACATCACATGTCTGAAGAACAGGGGAGGAACATGCTTCACCCACTGCTACCCTAACAGATCGAGGCCCAAGGAACAACGAGCTCCATTGTGTCACCTGCTTGGAGCAGTGTGCCAAAACCCTGAGTCTTGCCACTAGGAGAGAGTGGTCCACTAGATCCAGAGAGATCCAGGAGCATCAGCAGGGTGGGATGACCCCTATCCACTATGCTGGCCAAGGTGGATTTGAGGTTCAGCATAGCAGTTTCCATCCTATGCCGAGCTCTGAAGCCAGATTGACGTGACTCCAAAATGTGATGATCTTCAATGTGTCTCTGTAGCTGCACGTATGCCAATTTGTCCATGATCTTAAGAATAAAAGGAACATTCATGATTGGTTGATAATTATGAATAACTCGAATCCATGCCTCCTTAAGGGGAGATGGGACTGAGCCTTTGTCAAAGGAGAGATTGATGAGCTTTGTCATCCAGGGGACCAATAGCGCTAGTGAGCCCATAAAAATATCTGCTGGACAGTAATCGCTGAGGCAGAGTGTTGGCTTAAAATCATAGATATCCTCGAAGACTTGGGGCCTCATTCCGAGTACGGCGCTAACCAATGGCGCTATTAACGCCTTGGTTGACGCCGTACCCGGACCGGCAGCGCCTTGGTGGTTGGCGGAATTACCGCCCCATTCCAAGGTTGGCGGGGCGGTAATTCCCCAATCCCCATTTACCCTTCCCCATTCCCATTCTCGCCCCATAGGGCATAATGGGAGTGGGGAAGGCGTCAATTACGCCACCGTAAATTACGGTGGCGTAATTAACATCAAGGTCCCTTAGCGCCATGGTATTTAACGCCTGCTAAAAGCAGGTGTTAAAAGCACCATGGCGCTAAGGGAACTCGGAGTATGGCGGTAAGGGATTACCGCCACCGCTCTCGTTAGCGGTGGCCGCTATCCCTTAACGCCATACTCGGAATGAGGCCCTTGGTCCTCTGTGCAATGGACACATTTTAACGTAGGCACATTGTTGGGTACAGGAACAGAGTCCTGAAGGTAGTTGCATGGATGGGACGCCCCTGCAATAGTACCTGCAATAGTATCTGCATATTGCTAACTGTCTGTTTGTGAACTGAAATCTGGGCTAGTAACCCACCGTGAATTTCCTGACACCATTTGGATTCCTTGGTCAGGTTGTGGTTAGAGGGCCGGGGATCCTGAAAATCAGTCAAGATTTTAAAAAGTTCACTTGACCGAGCATTATTGATCCTATTATTAAAATAGGTACCTTTGGCATAGTAATAGCGATTTAAAATTCCTTCACTGCCTGTTTATATTGGGCTAATGTGAGGGGGCTGGGTTTCTTACACCAGGCTCTTTCACGTGCCCTCTTTGTCTGTCTGACTATGATGATGTTGTCTGTAAACCACGTATTCTTAAGGGCCTCTTGCTTAATTATTTTGCTTTTAAGTGGTGCCAGAGTTGCAATGACATGTTTTATGGTGGTGGTAAAATGTCCCACCAATTGGGTTGAGTTAGAAATGTTCACAAGCGGCTCGAGACCAGATGAGAGATGTGTTGTAAATTGGGCCGGAGTGACATTTTTAAGGTTTCTTGAGAGCTTTTTACCCTTGGAACTGTGTCCAATCTCGCTGGTGGTGCCAGAAGGTGCACAGCAGCATGAACCAAGAAATGGTCCGACTAAACACAGGACGTGACTACAAGGCTGGACACGTTAGAATGATGGGATACTACCCAGTCTAGCTTATGACCCCCCTGTGTGTGGCTCCTTCACCCATTGTATAAACCCAATAGTGTTGAGGGGGTTCATGAGCAAAGATGCCTGCTTATTTGAAGGGTCATCTGCCCAGTGGTTGAAGTCACCCAGGATGATCAATGGGGTTTTAGCCTTGGTGATATGAGTAAACAGCCCCAAGAGTTGCTTCTAGAAACACAGCATATCTCTAGGAGGTCTATAGATGGTCAAAATACTTAGGGGGTCTTAGCAGAGATCTTAATCTTGACCCATAAAGATTTACAGTCATCAGGGCTGCTGTGGGTAAATGTGGCAGTCGAGGTAGCTTTCACACTTCATAGCCAGCCACCACCTTTGTTGTTCCGATGGTCAGAGCAATATAGTACATAGTCTGGAGGAAGGGATAAGGTTGCATCAGTCGGGATAGAGGGATTAAGCCATGTTTCAGTTAACGTGAACAAATCAGGGCCGCATTCAGTAAGGTAATCTGCACCCTCTACTCCATGCTTAAGCAATGATCTTTTGTTAACCAGGGAGACTGTGAGGGTGGAATTAATTTGTGTCAGTATTGGTAGGTAAGGAAAGACCTGGTAAACAACAGTGTCATCTGCATCATTAGGGCAGATGGGGATTTCAATATGGGCAGGCGGAACAATGGAGCACATTCTGCTAATGAGATAGATAGGAAGACAAAGTGCTACCTGTATTGCTGATGTTGAGGGTGGTGCACCGTGCGCAGCCCTTGCGCAAACGGGCGACAACTGGCCTCGCAGAATGCACCGGCGCTAACGCGCCACAATTGGCGTTAAGAACCCTTAGGCTTCAGGAAAATGTACTTCAATAACAAATATAAAATGATTCGGTATGAAGGGCTCAGCACTGATCACAGAATTCTGTGTTAATGGTCTAGATGGAGAAAAAGCAAAGCTAACCGCAAAGCAGTTTTCAGCCACCTGTGTGTGCTGCTATGCCGTGAGATGCACAAAAGAGCACTGCAAACACTGAAGTTACACAGGGAAAAGAAATGAATCGAGCACTAGAGTAGTAACCCAATGAATTACTCAGAACATGTACAATAGCATACCACACTTCTGCATACCTACACTCACGTTCTCCTTATATGCCGGTTATAACCCACCTCGCACAATGCGCCAGCGCTGATGCACCGCTGAGGGGGTAAGAACCCTTAGACTGCTGGGGAATGTAGTTCAATGGGGGCCAAGCGAGGAAGGTCATCGGGACAGCAAATCTAAAAGGATTTGGTATGAAGGGCTCAGCGCTGATCACAGAACGTTGGGTTAATGGTCTAGATGGAACAAAGGCAAAGCTAACAGCAAAGCAGTTTTTAGCCACGCTAGGTGTGCTGCTATGCTGCTAGCTTATTTCTCATCTTCCAATTTCTTTCCCTTCACACTTCTTGGCGACTTCAATCTTCACCTTCTTACTACCCATGGTTCGTTGCCTCTACTTCCTCTTCTTTCTTGATTCCATTTAGCTCATCTTTCTACCCCTCCCTCTAATATTTCGGGTTCTGCATTTGATTTATTGTTTACTTCTTTTTCCCCGCAGACACTTCTGTGGTCACACAGCCTATTTATTTATCTGATCAATGTCTACTTTCATTTCATCCACTTCTGCCAGACTCTCACTCTTGTTATTTGCCTTTCTGTTACTCTTTCATGTCGTGATCTTCATTCTTTTAATTCCACTACCTTTTCTTATTCTCTACCTTTTATACTTCCTCCGCCAAGTCAATTCTCTTCTCTTTCAGTTGATTCTGCTACTAAGTCAATTCTCTTCTCTTTCCGTTGATTCTGCTTCTACTCATTTAAATTTTGCTCCATGATATGATATATGATATGATAGGTTATTTATAATGTGCTTAATACCCAGAGGTTTCTAAGCGCGGACCCAGGGATCGAACTTGTGGTGCTCCGTGTTGTCTTGCTTCCAACGCAAGCAAGTTGCCCCTGAGCTATCCTGCCAAGACAATGCTTCACAATGGATCAATTTCACCCTTCTCGTCCATTTTCTCCCTCCAAAAAACCTTCTCAACCATGACTTACTCCTGCACCTCGTTCTCTTCGTTCAGCCTTCAGTAAGGCTGAACATTGTTGAAATAAGAATTGTGCTCCTGAAGGCCTACTTACTTTATCATTTCTTCATTCTTCCCATTATTATTCTTCTCCCTTATCTGCTAGGAAACAGTATTTTTCTTCTCTTTCTCATCATTCTCGCTGTCTGTTCTAATAACTAAGCTCTATTCTTCCCCTCGTCCTCTGGACCCTTCTGTCTCCTTTTCTCTCGCGCCTACAGATTTTGCTGACTTCTTCACTTCTAAAGTGACCTCTCTCTGTTCATAATTTACTTCTTCTGCGTCTCTTTTTCTATTCCTTACCCTCTCTCTGTTACTTATCCTTCACTTTCTTCTTTTTCTCTTCTTTCTGATTCAATACTTATTTATTCTTGACTAGGCCAAACCCTATTGCATCCCCATTGGATCTCATTCCCTCTGCTTTGATTCCTTCTATCTATCCTCTTTTGATCCCTTGTCTTACTTCTTTCATTCATTGTTCATTTGTATCTGAGTCTGTTCCATCTTCCTTTAAACATGATGTTATCATTCCTATTCTCAAAAAACCTGCTTTAGATGCTTCTCTTCTATCAAAACGTCATCCTTTTCCTTGCTTCCCTTTATATCTAAACTTGTTGAGCAAGTTGTATATACAAAGTCTCTTCCTTCCTTCATCTTTTCCCTTCTTCCTCCCTTGCCACCTGGCTTCCGTCCTGCTCACTCCACTGAATCTAACTCTCTACTTTCTGCCAGGCATAATAAGCAATCTTCTATCCTTATTATTCTCGATCTTTCTGCTTCTTTTGACATTTCTGATCATACTATTTTAGTTTCTTCTCTTTAAACTCTTCCTTTATCTGGGTCTGTGCTCAGATGGTTTAATATTCTTTTCTTTTTCTACATTTTTCACTTCACTTCATAACACTGTTTCTTCTTGTTTACTTGCTGTTAAGTCTTGGATATCCTCTCGATATCTTCATCTTGCTCCCTCTAAAACAGAGGTTATTTTCTTCCTTATTCTTCACCTTCTCATGTTCCGCCTCCTCCTTGTCTTATTTTTCCTCCATCCCTTCTCTCCTTTTCTTCCTCTGCTCGAAACCTGGGTGTCGTCTTTGACCCCTCACTTTTTCTCTACATATCTTTGTTGTCTTGTCTCTTTTCACTCTCCCCCTCTTTCTCTTCATTCCCAATCTCTTTTCCTTATTTCTGTTCCTAAGCCACCTTGTGCTTCTTCTCGATTTTGTTCTTTTTCACTCCTTGCACCTGAGCATTGGAGTAATCTTCCACTATCTATCTGTCCTTCTACTTATCATATGTTTCATTCTCAATTAAAAACTCACCTTCTTTTTTCTCTTTCTTCTACTTAGTTCCTGACTGTTGACTTTGTCATCATTGTCATTTTTATTGTACTGATGTAACAAAGTTTGTAAAGTGCATTGGCGAAAGCTCTCTATAAATCAAATAAGAATAAGAATAAGAACAAGTGAAGGGAGGTGACCCCAGAAGGGGAGAAATCAAGAGGGATTTTGCCTAATCCATGAGCGTGCACAGAGCCATGAATATTCAAAGAAAGATAAGATTGCCTTATGGAAGGTTTCAATTACATTCTCTGTTCCTAAATTAGGTGTGTATTTAGACTTTGGCTTCAATTCTTTGAGATTAAGGTGTCTGGTATTAACACCAAGTGATAGGCAAATAGATTCAAAATCTGCTGTACTTTCTTGGGCTAAGGTGGTCAAGGTGGTGATATTGTGAATATCTGAAATAGTATATGAGCTAAGTGGGCTCAGAGTGGTCTTAGGTTGAAATATTTGTACCTGAGTGGCAAAGAGAGGGTAAGTTTCAACTCCATTTTCTAATGTTGCATTTTGAATATTCACATATCCTTTGGTCATGTTGGAATGGTGTCACAGGGTGATAATCGGTAATCTGTGTAACCAATATATTGGAGTTGAGTTTTATTGTGAAAATAGTTGATAACTGGATGTTATGTTGAACACACATATTTTTTGAGGAAAAACTAAATTATTGTTTTATGTTTATCTTTCTTTGAATATTCATCTTATATCTTGACTATGGCGTGAATTTTCCCATATCCTGACCTGACATGTTGGCACCATATGGTATGGTTTTTGAATTTTCTCTTTTCTATTCCTTTTTTTCGATATATTGAATGAATGTAATAATCTGTACAGCCTTGATAACGACCAAAGGTCGAAACACGTGTCGGCTGTTCTTTACTTTGGAAGATAAATTAAAATATATTGAACTGACAAGCGTTGTGTAACTTGAAGATTTTTTGAACCTATCCTGAGGAATTTTAGCAACAGTGATAATAGGTCTCATAAAAAGTTGTTGGTGTGAGCGCGAGATATCCTCCCGAACTCTGATATTGTTGTCTACTTTGTACAAACTTTGTGGGAAGTTTGAGGGAGTGATATCACTTGCTGCCGACCCCATCTTTCTTACATATATTTTTTTGAAGTTCGAGAGTGGAAAATAGCGCACGCAATTTGATAGCGATCCCACAACATTTGGTATTTTACGTTTATTATAGGCCATAATACATTAAACACAAATAGCCACAGTAATATAAAACAGTTACCAAACACACCTTTCACTATTTAACATATATAAAGTTACATTTCGCCTAAAGCGGTAAAGGGGAAAACACAGCCACAACCTGTAACAGAAGGGTAGGTTAAAACAAATATATCATTGGGCAGTTCTTCAGAATCGATCCCTAAGTTAAGCAGTCCAGCCCCATGAAGTGGGGAGCCTTGTGCTCAAAGGTACAGTAGTGCATTAAAAACGCGCTGTCATGCTTAATGAGTGAAAGAGGGTCCTATTCAGAGAGATGTATCAGTTTAGGAAGAAACTTGAAGTAATGTTAGATAAATCTTTTGTGTGCCTGTGTGGAGATCTTAATCAGGACACACAATCAAGGAGACATTGGCTTACCCCCCACTGGTTTCCAATCATGACATTCCATAAATATTAATAATATATAAAATACAAAAATACAAATACAAATAAATACAAATAAATACATTCCCAGCCACTGAACATTCCGTCAGATTATTTTACTCCAAGGAATGTGCAGTTGTGAAGAAGAGAGTCTAACCAATTTGGACTCGTTAGGCCCTCCATCAATTTCAGGGCTGCATTGAGTCCTGAGTCTTTCGTGAGTTTATATGATAACATAAAGGATATAGTGCAGGGAAACTCCCTGAAATTAACAACGACTAAACGAAAACTGGAAATATTCATTGATCCCCAAAGACAAAAAGCAAATGAAAATAGTAATGCAGTCAGCCTTGTATCTGGGAATTTAATTGCTGACTTGGATGAATGTTATTTGACCAACAGCCCCACACCTCTGCTCAAAGGAAATGGATGATTAAGTTGCTCACCAGACCTCTTTGGAACAGACCACCCACATTCTCCAACGGATGTAAATCCTCTGCTGGATGTCTATGTTACACAGGGGGAGGATCCGATGTTTGAACCTTGTTTAGCCCCGTGCCAAAGTGTGGTTGAATTAGATATCATTGAGGAGGGTGTAACTGTGGATGAAATGTTGCAGGTCAGGAATCCTAGAAAGAAAAAGAAAAAATGTGCTCAATTGCCAAAGAAGTCTAAGAATCAGTCGAGCATGAACAACAATACAAGTAGGTCTTCAAGAAAATGTCTTTGTTCCCTACCAACGGTTGATGAAATTATTGATTTAAACACTCAGTCGCCCAGCCCGTCAAGGGTCACCAATAATAAGGAATGTACTGCTCTGGCTGCTCCTATGAAAAAGACGCATGGTCATAATGGCACTAGAAAGAACGGCAAACAGGGGTACCTTAAGCAACAAACAAGTACTTCTGTTTTGATTCCCCAAGCCTTCCCACCACATAATATGGAAGTAGAAGATCTCAAGGCAGAGGAGGTTGCCGCCATGCCCCTGTCTAAATTGTCTATAGGAGAGTCTGTTGTGGAGGAGATGATCAATACTGGAATTGTACTTGGTTGTGGAGCGGGTCTAAATATCATGACTAATCAAAGAGTTTCTCTCTGCAAGTTCGGTGGGGGTATTTCAAGGCTTGAGCATGGGTTTTGATGAAAGGCCTGGAAAACATCACACAGGAGAATGGTGAGATGCCATTAAACAGAGCAAAGCTGTTATTAATTTTTAATAGGATCCCGGCATTGAGATTGATATATATATGAGGGTTGAGATCTTTGATAATGGCATAGATAAGCTGGTCACCCATTTCCATTCGTACATAGTGTCTCGAATTGTGTGGAAATGGAAGGATGTTCTCTAATGCAGTCCATATTGCAGTCTCTCTGTACAATTCCCCCAGAAGTATGATGGGGTGGACAAAAAAAGACCCTCCCCACAGCTGATTAACCGAAAGGTTTCATCCACGAGTAGATCAGTGGCTAACATCTGGACCCGAGCAACTTCTACTGATCCTCAATCTGACTGGTCTTGGTTGGCAGCGACTTTAAACTTCACTGCCAAATCAAAGACGTTGTTTTCACATCTTTAGTGCAGATAGACTCAATATGTTATCTTGGTATTCTCGTGACCAGAAAAATATTGTTGGTCCCTGATCTCTAAACTCAATTTCTGTTGATAAACATTTTTTTATGTTGTAGAAGACTATGTTTCTTGACCCACTTTATTTAGATGGATTCATAACTTTTTCTAAAGTGGTAACGAGAGGTTCTGTTGGTCGACCAGTGGGTGGTATGGTGGTAGCTATTGATATGGACATTGATATGGTTTGTTTTGAAATTATGTCCCCACTTTATTTAGATGGATTCATAACTTTTTCTAAAGTGGTAACGAGATGCTCTGTTGGTCGACCAGTGGGTGGTATGGTGGTAGCTATTGATATGGACCTTAATATGGTTTGTTTTGAAATTATGTCCCCAAATGAGGGTTTCTTGGCAATTGGTCTTTTTGCAGGAGGGTCTACTTATCAGCTACTTTTCATAAATATTTATTGGAATCCTGCCAAAGAAACCAGTGCTGTTTTACAAACCGATCTGGATAACATTTTATAGGATTGGTTAAGCATGTCCTTTGGCAACACTGTGATAGTTGGTAGGGATTATAACTCCTCTTGTATTGTGGGATTGCTTAACAATGAGAATACTTATCATAAAGGGGGTAAAGGAAAATTGTGATCTTTTGAAAGAGGAACCCAATGGAATGTGTTTATGTCTGCATGGAATCTCCATGTGTTATAATCTGAGAAATGAATACCTGCTGCTAATACTTCAACTTGGTAAAGTTATCAGTCTTGGATTGATCAAGCTTTTGTTTATTCAAATCTACTACCCTTGTTTTCCACACTCTTTATTAATAGGTACAGTTATAGTGATCACTCCAGTGTCACATTTTCTATTAATATGCAAATACCAAGACAGGATCAGAATCTGATGTTGAGAGCTGTAGTGGATACAAGTGGTCTATCAGTGAAGTGGAATACATTCTTGTGCAATACATTTCTAAGGGAAATTAAGAGGGCATTGTGTGACAGTCGTAGTAAGTCTCTTTGAGAAGCTTCTCAATTTGAAGGTATAATACCAAAGTTTATAGATGTTTGGAAAGCATTTATAGAAGAAGTGGGATGGTGACTCCTAGAAGACACATTCACTGTTATGATGAAAGAATTGCTAATGAAAAAAAAGTAAAAAAGGAAACAACTAAACAATTTGATAGCCATGTGGACAGTGAGCAGCGATGAAGACAAAGAATACAACAGACATGTAGGAAGTCTCTAACAATCCAGTTGAACCTAAGCAACCTAAGCAGTGTTAAGTCTTTTATGCAATACACGTAGTGATACATTTTAGGAGCTAACTAATTCTACTTTCAAAACGCCTGTCCAATTTAAGAAAAAGTTTGGGTAACTTTTTATGTGAATTCATATATGAAACACAAATTTGTCGCACCAGTGGCTTATGGCATGGGAAAATATCTTTTTCACCCTGAATTTGATTGGATGAGAGAGGATGTACACTCAGTCATCATTAAAACCAGAGCCTCTATGGCAGCAGGGCCTCACTGCCTTGCAACAATTACTATTAAAAGTGATCCAGAGATGTGGTCTGGTATTTTGTTTTCATCTTTTATGGAAATATTGCCAACTTTAGACTTTCCCTCTACTTGGTACACATCATACATTATACCAATTTACAAGAAGGGGGATCATTCAAACCCCTCATACTACAGACCGATAGACATCCTGGACACTTCTATTAAGCTCTTTGAGTCTTTATTATTGGAAGATCTTAACAGATGGGTTGAAAAACTGTGTCTCTTCTTTCACTTTCAGATAAGCTTTGGGAAATCCTTAGGGTCCTCTCTTACTGGATTCATTGTTTCCCATTTATTGTTGGAAATAAAGAAAGCATCCAAAGGACATATTTATATTGCCTCTATGGACATGAGTAATGCTTTTGATCGGGTTAGCCTTGAAAAACTTTAGGCTAAACTCCTGCGATGGGAAATTCCAGACTTTCTGGTAAAAATGGTATCATGTCTCCACCGGAATACTTCCATTAGAGTCTGTTTAATGAGAGAAGGTGCATTATCAAGGCCGGTTGTCACACACATTGGACTACAACAGGTTTGTGTATTATCCCCGACCCTCTTCAATCTTTATTTAGCTGACTTTGGGGACTTGTGGGGAAATTATTATTTTATTTGTATTTTTTTTATTGTGTAGAATTGTTCAAACAAAGCATTTTACACATCATACATACATATAAAAAGATATAAAATGAACTATGTCATAAAAATAAAAAGAGAATTAAAGAGTTTCCCTCTCACATTAACCTTTAGACCTGAATACAAGCAGGATATCAATAACATAAATCTCAGTTAATAGAGGACATCATAATCAATGATGAAATACAGCTTAATAGCGCATCAATTGATACCGTCTAGGCATAGTCAGCCCATTTCATTTAGTATTTAATGGAGAATGCAAAATTCATCAGAGTAACATAAAGACAAACCCAAACACCTCATGGAGGAATTACAAATGCAGACTCAGTATCCCCAAACTAAAGATTTGCAACTAGATTCACCTCAGCTTCGAATTTAAGTAGGTGTTTTTCTTCACATTTCCACACCTGAGTCATGGCAATAGTGAGGCCTTGATTTTTTCCCGAGATACTTCTCAGCCAAAATCCATCCCTACTAATATCTTCGAGATCATTGGCATACTTCTTCAAATAGTATTCATAAGACAGCCTTAGAATAGGACAGGAAGGAAGCACATGCCTTGCAGACTCAATACATTCAACATCCCTGCAGATCCTGCATGTCCTTTTTTTCCAATGGTAGACCTAACCAAGCACCCGTAACCCCCAATACCTTCAATCTATTAAGCCACAGATTCAGGAATATTTTTTGTGTTTCCGGAGAAGGAAGTAATTTAAGGTAGGATTGATGCTCCTTATATATAAAGTGCATCCTGGAAAAGGTGCTTAAAGATTTCATCACAGCAATATGTTCATGGCAAAGAGCACCTTTTCCAAAATCCCAATCAGGGCACCAACCTATCTCATCAAAAAATGTCTTGTTCATTATTTTAAATTTTCCCATGGCTTCACTGTTACTTTCCATCATTGCACTTTTTATTACCATCAGTAAGGATTGTTGATTAGCATACATAATTTTAATAAACAACTTCCCTCTGTTTCTGTCAATCTGGGTAGCCAAGGAGATCAGACCTAATTCTAACCTTATTGCTTCAATGGGGGTACAATTGTTAATACCCAAGATTCTTCTCCAAATCACCCCCTCCAATCTGTCCGCCCAGTCTCCCATTCAACATAGCACTATTCCAAGCCATAAAGAAAAGATGCAACTAGTTTTTGCTTAAAGATATTGAGTATACCTACCAGGGAGTAGCCCGCAGTCTTTTAGCGAAAATGGTGATAGCGGCCATGGTAGATAATGTCTTTGCTTTTTTATTTTGTTACACTATCACATTTCTCCTTTTTTTGGAGGAGAGTTCATAGCCCAGGTACCTATAACATTATGTTCTATTAATAGGTCATAGCGGGCTATAAATATGTTGTCTATTTGCACGTTTCTGGCCCACTGCCATAAATTGCATCTTCAGTAAATTAATTTTAGCCCATTACTTTCAGCATATTTGCAGAGGGCCTGGGCACTACGTGATATGCCAATGAACGTATTGTCCATGATTATTATATCGTCAGCATATCCGATCCATCCCATTTTCTTATTTCCTATTTAAGAAAATGCATTAACCTTTTCGAAATCTGCAAAGAACTAATTAAATAAAGTAGGTGCAAGCGCACAACCCAGTCTAATAACTTTTTGGAATGGGGATCTGTTTGGAGAGATTACCTTTATTACTCAAGCTCACTCTGTCAAAGTTGTTTATGTAAATCATTTTGCAAGCATACAGGAGGTGTTCAGGCATGCCCATTTTTTGCAATTTAGCCCATAGTAGAGGTCTATGTATAGTGTCAAAAGCTGACGAAAAATCTACAAACAGAATATATAATGCCAGATCTTTTCTTGATTTGGCTTCCTCCAACAGGGTGTTTACAACAACAATGTTAGTATTTGTTGAACATCCCTTTCTAAATCCTGTCTGAGAAATGCTATAGATGCTATAGATATTTTCCTTTGCTATCCAAAGGTTTATTTCTTTTAGGATTAGTGTGGCGAATATTTTGCTGGGCACGTCAGTCTGGGAATTTAAACATTCCCATGGTGACCAAAACGGCGTCGTATCAGAGCACGTACGCCTTGGGTCCCACCACCGTGGCGTCACGGGAGGCGGCACTCATTACCATGGAAACGTAATCCGTAGAACGGATGCTTACTCATGCAGGTGTTTCAACCTTTGTAACTTAGGCGCACAACATTCTCGTGTATCTGAGCGGTAAAGCGAACAACATTATCGTGTGTGTTAGCAGCTGTCACATAGGTATGTAGCAATATATTATGAAAATACACAATAAACAAAGAAACAAATTAGCTCAATCAGTGCAATTATATCGAAATGGTTCTCGTGCTGCATAAACTGGCGATGCATATCTTGGTCAAGTAGTGAAAAAGCATAAAGTGGAACATTAGAAATGTGTAACCACATATAACATTAGAAGTTAGTGAACAGAAATGCAATGTAGTTCAATGTTCTGCAATCAAATGGAAACTGTCAGTAAATATCTTCGTAAAAACAGCCCACTGTATCATTGGAAATCCATCACGGCAAATTTCAAGGAAAAAATCTTAACAGAAAAAAAGGAATTACAAATAACACATATAGTTTATTTCTTCGTTGATCCCCTTAGGTGCCAGGGTCCCCAAACGATCAATCCAGTAAGTTTCACGTTGATCAAGTTTCTTTTGCAAATTTTCATATTTGTTATACCTTTGCACCACTTCTAGGATAACAAATTTAATCTGTGCCAAACTGTGGCTTTCTCACACCAGTGTCTTGCTACCACCGAGGTAACTGTTCGATTCCTAATGCAAGATCTATGCTCATTCCAGCGTATCTGCGCTGTACGTTGTGTTTGTCCGATGTAAAAATGACCACAGGGGCATTTGATACCATAGATGGTATTTTGGGTGTCACACGTCGCAAAATCTTTTAATTTGATTGTTTCTCCAGAATGGGGATGGTTAATGGTTGGTCCTTTCATGATGTACTGACAATTGCTACAATTGAGGCACGGGAATGTGCCAATATGGTCTGTGAGTTTCTTCTTGCGTGGAGGTTTGGTGTTTACCAACTTGTCTTTCAGATTCTGACTGCGTTGATATGCGAAGGTTGGGAATTCCCTGAACAGGGAATATGAAACCGCACAAACTGAAAATGATCAAGGATTTGTATGGAGATGAATCTATCACAATTAGATCTGCAGACAAAGGGGGCAGTCTTGTACTACTCAATAGTCAGGACTATGACCAGGAATGCATCAGACAATTGAATGACACCAATGTATATGCTCTACTTGATATTGACCCCACAGAAGAAATTAAAAAGAACTTGGAAAGCCTACTTATTAAAGCAGAAGAATTGAGTTGGATTAATCATAATACGAGAAAGTTCCTGACTAACTCCTATCCACGTATTCCACAATTTTACATTCTTCCCAAAGTTCATAAAGATCCTCTGAAACCACCAGGGAGACCCATAGTAGCTGGGATAGACAGTATCCTTGAACCACTGGGTAAATATATTGATTTCTTTTTACAACCCATCATTCATAAGACTAATACCTACATCAAAGATTCTACACATTTTTTACAGCTACTTGAATCTATACCATTCAACTCCAATAACATTTGTTTCACCATAGACGTCAAGAGTCTCTACACATCTATTCCCCACGATCAGGGTCGAGAAGCGGTGGAATGGCTACTTTTACAAGAAGAAGACATACCAGCTCAGAAGGAGTTTATAATGGCATTACTAGAATTTATCGGTAACAACTCCTATTTCCAATTCAAAATCTCATTTTTTCTCCAAATAGCTGGTACTGCAAAGGGGGCGACAATGGCACCTGCATATGCCAACGCATTCATGTATAAATTTGAAACCAACTTTGTTATGAAAATAATCCAATGGAATAACAACATAGGATTGTGGATCAGGTATATAGATGACATTTTTGGCATCTGGACAAGTACGGAAACCGAACTGCTAGAATTTTTCAACTATCTAAACAACATTGACCCCAGGATATAATTTACTCATGAACATTCTAAAGAAATCATAAATTTTTTGGATGTTGAAATAAAGATCACAGACCATGGGTACCAAACAACCATTTTCAGAAAAAGTACTGATCGCAATAACCTTTTGCAAAGACTCAGTTTTCACCAACCGAGCTTAATCAAAAATCTTCCCTACAGCTAAATGCTAAGGGTCAAAAGAATAGTTAGTGACCCTACTGATTATGAAAAAGCGGTGAAAGACATGGGAGACAAGTTTTTGGAGAGAGGCTACTCTGAAGTTGAAATAGAGGCGGCGACAGTCTGCACAGCGACACAAGACAGAAAGGAATTATTAAAACCTCAAACAAAAAACAAATCAGCACCCCCTCTAGTCTTTGTATCTAAATTTTCCAGACAAAGCAATCGAATCAAACAAATAATCAAGAAAAACTGGAACACGATAACTTGTGATCAAAGAATAGAGCATCTGTTCAGGGAATTCCCAACCTTCGCATATCAACGCAGTCAGATTCTGAAAGACAAGTTGGTGAACACCAAACCTCCACGCAAGAAGAAACTCACATACCGTATTGGCACATTCCAGTGCCTCAATTGTAGCAATTGTCAGTACATCATGAAAGGACCAACCATTAACCATCCCCATTCTGGAGAAAAAATCAAATTAAAAGATTTTGCGACGTGTGACACCCAAAATACCATCTATGGTATCAAATGCCCCTGTGGGCATTTTTACATCGGACAAACACAACGTACAGCGAAGATACGCTGGAATGAGCAGAGATCTTGCATTAGGAATCGAACAGTTACCGCGGCGGTAGCAAGACACTGGTGTGAGAAACGCCACAGTTTGGCACAGATTAACAGGCCGATTCATGGAATTCCTCACAAAAGTGTCGCACGCGGCTGGCGCACAGCGTGCCCGTGCAAATGTCTGCGCCAGCCGCGTGCGATAAAATCAATTTCCGCGCACAGCGTATTCATGGATTCTCGCCTCCAAAAGCAGACGTGGCGCAGAGTGGTGCAGCGACCCTGCAGCAGCGCCAGTTACGCCCCCAAGAACGCCCTCGCGCAAGGAAAAGCCATCAAGATCGCAAAACCATTGCAAAGGGCTGCGCCAACCCTGTACCAGTTTACCGGACTGGCAAACAGCAAACGCAAAGCGGGGAAAGCGTATTACGGGTTTCGGGTACACGCGTGCGTGAGATGTTTCACACGCGATCTGGCCTGGGGGAGCGTGTGCGTGTATTTCAGGGGTGCGCGAGAAGTTCAATACGTGAATGGCCTGGGTGCGTGTATTTCAGGGGTGCGCGAGAAGTTCCACGCACAAATGGCCTGGGCACGTGTATTTCAGGGGTGCGCGAGAAGTTCCAATGCGATTGGCCTGGGCGCGTGTAGTTCAGAGGTGCGCGAGAAGTTCCACACACGATCGGGCCTGGGGGAGCGTGTGCGTGTATTTCAGGGGTGCGTGAGAAGTTCCACACGCGATCGGGCCTGGGGGAGCGTGTGCGTGTATTTCAGGGGTGCGCGAGAAGTTCTACACGCGATTGGGATGGGCGCGTGTAGTTCAGGGGTGCGCGAGAAGTTCCACATGCGAATGGCCTGGCGCGTGTAATTCAGAGGTGCGCGAGAAGTTCCACACGCGATTGGCCTGGGCACGTGTATTTCAGAGGTGCGCGAGAAGTTCCACACACGATCGGGCCTGGGGGAGGGTGTGCGTGTATTTCAGGGGTGCGCGAGAGGTTCCACACACGATTGGCCTGGGCGCGTGTAGTTCAGGGGTGCGTGAGAAGTTCCACATGCGAATGGCCTGGGCGTGTGTATTTCAGGGGTGCGCGAGAAGTCCCACACGCGAATGGCCTGGGCGCGTGTATTTCAGGGGTGCGCGAGAAGTTCCACAGGCGATCGGGCTTGGGGGAGCATGTGCGTGTATTTCAGAGGTGCGCGAGAAGTTCCACACGCGATTGGCCTGGGCGCGTGTATTTCAGAGGTGCGCGAGAAGTTCCACACGCGAACGGGCCTGGGGGAGCATGTGCGTGTATTTCAGGGGTGCGCGAGAAGTTCCACACGCGATTGGCCTGGGCGCGTGTATTTCAGAGGTGCGTGAGAAGTTCCACACGCGATCGGGCCTGAGGGAGCATGTGCGTGTATTTCATGCGAGAAGTTCCACACGTGATTTGCCTGGGCGCGTGTAGTTCAGAGGTGCACGAGAAGTTTCACACGCGATCGGGCCTGGGGGAGCGGGGTACGTGTATTTCAGGGGCTTGCGGGTGGTTTTACACGCGATCGGGCCTGGGGGAGCGGGGTACGTGTATTTCAAGGGTGCGTGAGAAGTTCCACACGCGATTGGGCTGGGTGCGGGTATTCCAGGGCTGTGCGGGAAGTTTTACACGCTCGCCTACAACACGTATTCATGGAATCGAACGTGGCCAATCCGGAAACACGTACGCCAGCAGGAAGTAGGCGTACGTCCAACCGCACAGCATAAAAGTGCACGCAAACAACAAACAAGCTCAGACGCCAGGATGAACATACCGTTCCTAGCAGCAGTGGCCGTGGGATACCGCAGGAGGAGGAGGAGGAGGAGGATGGTCCGGGCCAGAATTTTTACACCCAGAACCAGCCTTTTTGGGATGCCTGATGACCATGTGTATGGGAGGTACAGGTTTCCACCTCACATAATACTCGACCTGGTCAGTGAGTGGGAGGATGACCTCACATCAACCACCCTGTGCTCCCAAGCACTCAGCCCCCTGGAGAAGGTCCTCAATGTACTGCACTTCCTGGCCACTGGATCATTTCAGCGGACAAGTGCCATAGTGGGGGGGGTGTCACAGGCCACGCAGTCACGCTGCCTACACCAGGTCTTGGCCATCATCACTGCACGCCCATCAGTCCGCAGGCACATATACCTGCCCAGAACAACTGCAGAAACGCAGGCTGTTGCCCAGGATTTCTACAGGGTGGCACAATTCCCCAAAGTGCTAGGCGCCATTGATTGCACCCATGTGGCTCTACGTCCCCCCAGGGCAACTGAGCATATCTATAGAAACCGCAAGCACTGGCATTCCATCAACGCCCAGGTAGTATGTGATGCCAAGGGAATCATCACCTCAGTATACGCCAACTATCCAGGCTCCACCCACGACAGTTTCATCTACAGAATGTCTACCCTAAACCGGGACAAAGAAGCTGGGCGGCATGGCGATACATGGCTGCTCGGTGAGTATAAATGCCACTGCGCATGCATGCATGTCAGATACTGAGTAATGTCACAACCCCACTAATGGTACCCATCACCACCTCCCCAGGGGACAGTGCCTACCCTCTCAGCACCCACATGATGACGCCAATTCGGAACCCCACCACGCCACCCCAGGTAAGATACAACACAGCCCACATTGCAACCAGGGGCATCGTGGAGCGCACATTCGGAGTGCTCAAGTCACGCTTCCGCTCCTTTGACCGTTCTGGCGGACAGCTGTTATACGCTCCCCCAGTAGTGTGCAGGATCATAGTGGCAGCATGTGTCCTGCACAACGTTGCATGCCCACTGCGCATGGGAGGGGAAAGGGCACGGGGTGAGGCAGCCCGTACGCAGCTCGTGGCTAATTACTTCACATAAAATCACACCCCTGTGGAGTGCACACAGCCCTGGCACATACCAGCTGACAATTAATGATGATTGTAACTGACAATTATGATGTGTCAATGGACAGTCAACTGTCACAACCATACCAGCCTGAGATTGTACATCTGGAAGTGTTCCATTGTGTGCTTCCCTACCTACACAAACACCACCAATGCTGTGTTCAAAAGACACACTTCTATGCTGCTAAAATCATTACCCCCTTGCAAGACACAACATGACAACAGTGCCATGTCACCCAACCCCTCCCCTGCACCGCCACCCAACACACCTTGGCATGACATGCCATGTGAGAGCAAACAAAGTCATCCCCCAAACATGACACGTGTCACAAAGTACAGTGTCCCTAATGGAAACTGGCCACACACAATATGCCCACATAAATGTAGAAACAACAACACACATGACCTAATACTTACCACAATACAATCGACATAGCATAAACATGACAGTACTAAGGCAAAGGATACGTAGTCTTACAACATGAGAATGCCAGCACATCCACCACCTCCAACCGTACAGTGTTGTTGCCACGCACATCTGGAAGTCCACTGCTCACAACATGAGCTCCATCTCCAAAGTGGACGGCCTTGTGAAGACATGAGGAATGAACCTGCAAATTAGGAAGGAGACATGGATGCACAAGCACACATCAATACACCATGCAGTGCACAATACAACAACAATATGCACTAGGAATGTATACACAGCATTGACTACAGACTGCCCACACATGTCGTGGGAGTCCAACGTCACTGTGTAAGTCACTGTCACTTGGGCACACCCTTTGCAAGCCCATGGAAACGGGAAGCAGGAGGGGTGTGTGTCTCACGAACCCAAGCATCTAACCCAAACTCAGGACAAGCCTGCATGTGCCCAGCCGGATACAGTGGATGCCCACGGGAGACACACAAGGCAACACACTGCAACAAAAAATCAAAAATCAAAAATCAAAAATGGCCATGTGTGGGCCAGGGAGGGTGGGGGAGGCCACCCAGGAGGTCCGAGGACAGGGTGCCCACAACAGCAACCTGCGTGAATGTTGGGAAAAAAAAAACACCTCCATGGGCTCATGGCCTGCACGGCTACTAAATTGTGGGAGATTCACTGCTGGATTCGCTCTCCTCAACCTCTGCTGCTGCTGCCACAGGAGGTGGTGGTGCTATGGGAGGCAGCCCACGCAAAGCCCTAGTTTGGTCCACCATGGCAGCAAGCATGCGGGTGTGGAAGGCCTCGTTCTGGAGGGATATGGTGCAGAGATCCCCATGCAACACCCGACGTGTTGCCTGGCCCTCCGCCCGAGTTGCCTGCATCTCTGCTGAGAGCGTACGGGTGACGCGCTCCAGCAGCTGTTCCGTCCTGGTGACAGTGGAAGCCTCAAGATCCACAAGAGTCTGCCTGAGGTGCCGGACCTCTCCCCTCAGGGCTTCGCTCTGTCCCTGGGCATCTATAGAAATTGATTCCCTCAGATTGTCCAGGGCCGCCTGTCTGTCCCTGTTGGACGCCAACATGTCCTCCCTGATTGATTGGCAAATGGGGTCTGTTGCCTGCTGTAGTAGCTCCATCTGCCTTTCTGGGGCGACAATGGAAGTGGCCACCCTCTCCATGGCTTGAGCAATCATTTCTGATGATGCTGCCTCTTGGTTGGCCATACCGCAAATGGATTGCTCCCATGCGGTATTGCCCGGTGGCGGACGGCCACCGTGTTGGCGGGCACCACACCTGTCTGGGGCAAGGCGAACTGTGCCTTGCTGTGTCGGCACTGCCTGAGGCTGCAGGACTGCATTTCCCCTCTGAACTGCTGGCCCAGGAACAGGATCAGATGTTGCGGAGTGTGGCCCTGCATCCGTAACCACCACAGGCGCACCTACCAACACTGACATCCCCATAGTGGGCTCTCCCCTTGGTGCAGGTGGGTCGGACAGAACAGTATCCCTTCCATGAATACATACCTGCGAATCCACATAGGTCTCATCCGAATCAACACCTGAAAAGAGTTCTGGGGAGGTGTAGCCAGGGACACCCCTGGACAGTATGGCCTGCAGCAAGAGAGGGTTCTCCCCCACCAGCAAACCACGTCCCCCACTGGTGCCTGGTCATGCTTCAGATCCCCCCTGGGCCTGCACCATCTCCTCTCCCTCAATAGCATCAGGTGCGTCATCCTCTGCAAAAACATGAAAGACAAAAAATGGAAACAGGCATTAGCACCATGGCACGCTATTAGGCCAGACAAGCTACAGTACCAGTACTTGATTTACACATGTCCCACATGACTATAACCCTCCCATGCATGCACTGTCCATGAGTTGGAAGGGGAGGAAAATGTCAGACACTGATGACACCAAGATGGGAGAGCAACACATCAGCTGCATGCTGGCTCGCAGTGCCATCACACATTGGCCTGTGAGTGGCATGTCCAATACACATACATGACACATGCCATCACACAGATGGCATGTACCATAGGCATGTCATATATGTGACAATAGGGCAGAGTGATGCGCAGTAGAACCAGGTGAATTTCTACAATCAGCCTGAATGAACACAGCTAAATACGGAACAATGTTGTAGCAAGATGCCACTTCAAGGGCAACTGGCGCGATGTAGTGCAAAACGCCTACTGTGGGCAGAAGGGATACTGCAATACCCAAATTCCGGGGCGCCGAATGCATTGGATGAAGCACATGGGTGGCCCAAAACACTCAGGCACACACACCCTGACCTGGCACTCAACCAGAACCCCTCCCACAAACAACATACACATGGATCACACACACATGCATGTGCACTCACCGGACAATGCCTCGTAATCTGGCAGTTCTCCCACACCTTGGATCTGCTCCTCTGTGACGTAGGTCCCAGCAACATGCTCATGTAGAGTGAGTTCAATGTCCTCTTGTGGAGACCCACCTCCAGTCACCAGAGTTGCGGCATGACTTGAGGCCAGCTTTTTCTTTGCCCTACGCTTAAGGTTGTTCCAGCGCTTGTAGCACTCAACAGCTGTGCGCCTCATAAACCCAAGGGCACTTATGCTGTCCGCGATGGACTTCCAGTGTGCCTGACGTCGAGCAGGTGTAATCCTACACCCTGAAGTGACCAACATTTCGGCGTCATGTTCGGACACATACTGCACAAGTGCATCCAGTTCGGCATCATTGAAGCTAGGCTTCCTTGGCGTGCCGGACCGTGTAGCTGTGTCGGGGACATCAGCCTGTACTGGAAGAGCCCTCTTCCTCTTTCTTTTTGTGGGTGGTGGGGATCCGGAGTGCCCTACGCCGCTCTGGACACTAGAGGCAGGAGCACCGATGGACTGTGTAGTAGTAGTGTGCGATGGCACACTGACCACATGACTTTCTGCAGGCATTAGCTGAAGTGTGATGATGGCAGGGGGAAACTCAGTCTGATGTACCGGGACCAACACTGTCCTGGCTGGGAGAGTCAGAGCTGGGGTGGACGGAGCTGCAGCTGCCCCTGCAGCCTCCCCACCCCGCCTACTCGGGGCAGCAGATGACATGGCTGCCCCTGTACCACGTGGCCTGGTGACACTGGCTTGCGCCGCCACCCGTGGCCTAGACTTGGCGACCTGGAAGTAAGCCTGGGAGTCACCCTGTGCTAGGTCAGGTGCCACAACGGGCCGGTCCAACAAGGGCTGACCAGGGATGGTGTCAGCCACGTTTCCCTCAACCATGGGGGGGGGGATGTGTGTCCCTGACTGGTCCTCCACATGTGGGGGGGCTAGGGGGAGTCTGTAAATCCTGGCCACGTCCCCTACCGCGCCCACCACACCCACCTCTTGAGGCTCGCCACCTTTGCCACCCTTAGCACTTGCTCGCCTCCCAGCCATCGCACTGATGGAGTTGTGCGTATGGGAGTTGCAGTGGACAATTGTCCTGGGCAATTGGGGGTCAAAGGGGTAGGGTACTAGATGGAATTCGTACCCAAGAGCTCTAGCAAGGCTCTATGGAACCCCTGGGGAAAGATGACGGGTCACGCAATGCACAGGCACCCCTAAAACAGAAAATGACGTGCACGCGACCCCTCGTAGACCACGTGCGTGGGAAAAGGAACCTGCACTACGCTGTGGCACCCAGAAACACAAAAATGAAAGTATGCGTGTCACACGCAGCCTACAATGACCTCTGAAGGGGTACGCTACACACGGGGCTAGCACAGTTGGTAAATACGTGCGCGACTCACCGTCTGCCTGGGAAAAGAGCGTGAAAAATATGCGCGTGTGCGCGTTGGCAACACCCCCGCCAAAAGAAGATTTGTACACTGTCTGAGGAGACAGGACAAAAGGAGAAGTCAACGCTGTTTGAGGAAGAAGGTCAAAGAGAAAATCAGAAAAATACTGACAGAGGTAACAGGGAGTACGAACTAGAAACGCTGTGAAGTAAATCGCGTGTGAACCGACAAGAAGTACAGATTTCACCCACTCGCTCTCCATGGGAAGCACGTACAAGGAAATGACGTACTACACGTACCTTTTAAACCACACCACACGTCCAACGTCACTTCCGCGTATACGCACTGAGGCACTATCCTCCAATTACGCGGGCTGACACTCGGACGGGCAGTTTTTGGTCTTGTAACATTCCCCCGGGTACAGGGACACGCCCGCGCGAGTCACGTCACAGACGCGCCTGCGCTGTCAGGGCCTTTGGTCCAATGGAATCGCGTACACAGGCCAATCGCGTGTGGAACTTCTCGCACACCCCTGAAATACACGCGCCCAGGCCAAATGCGTGTGGAACTTCTCGCGCACGCCTGAAATACACGCGCCCAGGCCAATCGCGTGTGGAACTTCTCGCGCACCTCTGAAATACATGCGCACGCTCCCCCAGGCCCGATCGCGTGTGAAACTTCTCGCGCACCTCTGAAATACACACACACGCTCCCCCAGGGCCGATCGCGTGTGGAACTTCTTGCGCACCCCTGAAATACATGCGCCCAGGCCAATCGCGTGTGGAACTTCTCGCGCACAACTGAAATGCACGCGCCCAGGCCAATCGCGTGTGGAACTTCTCGCGCACCCCTGGAATACACGCGCCCAGGCCAATCGCGTGTGGAACTTCTCGTGCACCCCTGAAATACACGCGCCCAGGCCAATCGCGTGTGGAACTTCTCGCGCACCCCTGAAATACACGCGCCCAGGCCAATCGCGTGTGGAACTTCTCGCGCACCTCTGAAATACACGCACACACTCCCCCAGGCCCGATCGCGTGTGGTACTTCTCGTGCACCTCTGAAACACACGCGACCAGGCCAATCGCGTGTGGAACTTCTCGCGCACCCCTGAAATACACGCGCCCAGGCCAATCGCATGTGGAACTTCTTGCGCACCCCTGGAATACACGCGCCCAGGCCAATCGCATGTGGAACTTCTTGCGCACCCCTGAAATACACGCGCCCAGGCCAATCGCATATGGAACTTCTTGCGCATCCCTGAAATACACACGCCCAGGCAAATCGCGTGTGGAACTTCTCCCGCACCTCTGAAATACACCCACACGCTCCCCCAGGCCCGATCGCGTGTGGTACTTCTCGCGCACCTCTGAAATACACGCGACCAGGCCAATCGCGTGTGGAACTTCTCGCGCACCCCTGGAATACACGCGCCCAGGCCAATCGCGTGTGGAACTTCTCGCGCACCCCTGAAATACACGCACACGCTCCCCCAGGCCCGATCGCGTGTGAAACTTCTCACGCACCTCTGAAATACACGCACACGCTCCACCAGGCCCGATCGCGTGTGTAGCTTCTTTTCATGATCCCTGCTTCCAAGGGGTCAGGACTTGCCTCACATCCTTGGAAGCAGGCCCATAACCTTGATCCTGGGTACCAGCCAGTCCCTATCTGGACCTTTTGGACCTTGTCCTGGCGCCAGTGGCACCAGGCTCATAAAGATGACCGGTCCCGGCGCTGGAAGCGCCGGGCTCATAATGCTTAAGAGTGCTTGGGTGGACCTACCTGCAGCAGACCATGCTGCTTACTTACCAGCTCGATGGTCTTCTGATCCTTCTCTGCCTGGAACTACTTTTCCTGTCTGGGTGGGGCAGGAGCCACTCCCTGGAATCAGAACACAGGAACTCTTTTCTTACCTGTGCGAGGCTGTGGAAGAAGATGCCTAAGCACTACAGAAGGCTATTTAAACCACACCCGATTGATGAAACGTGCTTCGCGTTATTCTGCATCTGCAGCAGGACGCTCACCGTGTCAGCTCCAGTCTTCCTGAGATGCTTCAGCTCCAGTTCCTGTGAAAACGAATTCCTTACCTGCTAGAGATCCGATCCTCAGCTGCACCTGCCAAGACAAAACAACAGGTTAGCAGAATTCAATTCGAGAGCAGCGCTCTTACTTACCAAATACGGCGGCATCTTCCAAAGCCTTCTGCCGCTTTCTTCGGCTCCCCATCGACATCTGCAAAGAAAAGGACTTGATTAAGCATTGCATTCTTGAATTGCTTACCTGCGCTCCGCAGGTTCTGAACTTCAAGAAGCGCTGCATGCCGGCATCTGCAAAACAAAGGGAGACATTTTAAGGCGCATTCTAAACCAACCATAAACTTTCTACTTACGTGCTCGCACGTTCGCCGGCATCCATCTAGCAACGCTCTCTGCATCCACGATCTGCAAGGACAAAATAGACATTAAGGCGTGCTTTTGAAACAAACAGCAGTCATTTTACTTACGTGCACCGCGCTTCATCTTCTTCGTACATACGCGCTTGCACGATCCTGGGCACTTATTCATCAGCGTCCATTGCACCTAAACCTGCAGGACAAAGAGAGACATTAGAAAGGGTGACAGCAACCGGTCATCTTTCCTACTCACCTGCTCGCCGCATCATTCCTCTACAATTTCAATCTTGACACCCTGAGACTGAGCAAGGGACTAAATTAAGGGTGCTCCAATAACTATCAAGAAACCGCTTGTGCGGTAAATGGCGGTATCTTCCAGCATCAACCTCTGCAATCAAGAGGATTGTCAGTGAACCAGTGAAGTAACTGGTACTTGCGCCCCTGCAAAGACGCAGGATGGAGAGCCCAGCCTTAATATATCTAAGGTGAGCAAGCCACGCCCTTGGTTCGAATAAGAGGACTGAGGAAGGAGAAGTTCAGTCAATCCAGTTCCTAAATCCTTGTTCTTCCGTCTGCAGACACCTCACTCTACATGTCCGGTACATCGTGAGAAGTGGACCAGCCCTAGGAGAAGGCCGAGATCTACGAGTCACACTAGAAGACACGGCCACAGCTCAGTCCAGCCCAGCGCCTCCGTGGAAATCAGGTGAGCGTTACAGAACGCGAAGCCCACCACAAATCCTCCACCCAGGCGCAATGGAAACCTCAGATACTGAGCAACTAGCCCAGTTGCTAGGGGAATTAAGAGCAGAAGTACTAGCAGCGCCCCAGGAAACGAACGCCCTAAGGAGGGAGCTAATTGTGTCCAAAGAGCGCACAGATGATCTTGCTAGACAGTTGTTACAAACGCAGGCGGGGCAAACACCGCTGCCGACCCCAGGGGGGGTAATATCCCAGCGACCTCCACTAATCCTGTACAAATTAATCTACCTGGAAATGTGCCTTTGGCTCCACCCGAACGCTTCTCA
This sequence comes from Ambystoma mexicanum, assembly GCF_040938575.1. Classification (NCBI taxonomy): domain Eukaryota; kingdom Metazoa; phylum Chordata; class Amphibia; order Caudata; family Ambystomatidae; genus Ambystoma; species Ambystoma mexicanum. The sequence continues at coordinate 757,154,884 of NC_090929.1, read as the reverse complement.
GGCGATCCCAAAAGGTTTGCAGTGTTCATCAATCAATGTCGTCTGCACTTCCTGTGTAGGCCAGCTGCATTTCCCACTGATCAGGCCAAAGTGGCCTTCGTACTTTCATATCTAAGTGGCAGTGCTGCAGACTGGTCAATTCCCCTGGTAACCCAGGATGACCCGATTCTTCGTAATTTTCAGGCCTTCCAGTCCAGTATGGAAAGACTATTTGCCAGACACTCTGAGGGACAGGCTTTAGATAACGAACTCCTCTCTTTACGACAAGGTAATCAGGATCTTCTGGCATATATTGCATCATTTAACAGACTGGTAGTTGAAGCCAGATGGCCCGAGGATAAAAGGATTACGCTGTTTTATAGGGGGTTGCGTGGAGAACTCAAAGATGTCCTGGCCCAAGTAGTAAATCCTCCGCAAGATTGTTCTGAATATATTGACCTGGTGGTTCAACTGGATCACAGGTTACAGAATAGGAAGGCTGATCGCTCCAGATTAAAAGCTCAGGTTTTTTCAAGACCACAGAGTTCCGCCAAAGGAGTCGATACCGTAGAACCCATGCAAATAGGAGTCGTGAAAGGGCCATTAACACAAAAGGAACGAGAAAGAAGAAGACAGCTGCAATTGTGCCTCTATTGTGGGAATTCAGGACATTTTCTTCGTGAATGCCCGGTGAAACCTGCTAAGAAGACCGTGGGAGCTTCCGACAAAAGCATCGAAAAGCCAGAATCGGGAAACGACCTCGCCCGACAAGTGTAGAGGTCCGCTTGCCGAGCGTTAAAACCAGTTCTTTGACCTCGCATTTCATCGTGCCCATGGTCCTTATAAGCCCCGAGAAGCCAGATCGTTTGCATGCCATCAAGGCATACATTGACAGTGGAGCAATCGGCAATTATGTGGATCGCGAGATGGCATCCAGGATGAATCTACCTTTCTGTCCTAAAATGGTTAAAGACGTTATTACCACAGTGGATGGTACGGAAATAGCTTCCGGACCAGTTACCCATACCACCGAGGGAGTGACGTTAGTAAGCCAAAATGGACATCGTGAGGAGATCGTGTTTGATGTGATCAAGGCCCCTCATTTTCAAATTATCCTGGGGATCCCTTGGTTAGAAAAACACAATCCTCAAATTGATTGGCGAGCAAAGACGATTCAGTTTCCGGAATGTGCCTCCACTTGTTATCTGAAGTCCGACATTAAGCTGGCAGCAATTACATCCGAGGGTCCCCAACTGCCTCCTGAATATCTAGAGTTCCAAGATGTCTTCCAGAAAGAACAAGCCAACTCCCTACCCCCGCACAGGTCATACGACTGTCAGATAGACCTGGTACCTGGGTCCACTCCTCCATGTAGTAGGATCTATGCTCTCACCGAACCAGAAAATCTCCACCTTCGGCAGTATTTGGACCAATACCTGGCCAATGGATTTATTCGTCCTTCTAAGTCTCCAGCCTCTTCAGCTCTGTTCTTCGTTCCGAAAAAGGAAGGGGATCTCAGAACATGTATCGATTATCGCGCCCTGAATCAGATTACAGTTAAGAACAGATATCCTTTGCCATTGATCCCTGAACTTCTAGACCAAGTCAAGAATGCTCGCATTTATACGAAGTTGGATCTCAGAGGAGCTTACCACTTGGTCCGAATAAAAGAGGGCGACGAATGGAAGACGGCCTTCCGCACCAAGTATGGATTATTTGAGTATCAAGTAATGCCCTTTGGACTATGTAACGCCCCGGCCGCCTTCCAGTACTTCATGAATGACGTCCTCAGAGAACTAATTGACGTGTGTACAGTTGTCTACATCGACGATATCCTTATATATTCGTCCTCTGAGGCCGATCACCGGAAACACGTCAGGGCAGTTCTTGAGAGGCTTCGCCAACATAAACTCTTTGCCAAGCTTGAGAAGTGCGTTTTCCATGTCACCGAGGTCGAATTTCTGGGATTCATTCTGTCACCAAATGGAGTCCACATGGATTCAAGAAAGGTAGACGCTATCATTAAATGGCCATCACCAACGTCGGTCAAAGGAGTCCAAAGCATGTTGGGTTTCGCCAATTTCTACCGTAGATTCATTCCAGAATTCTCCCGAATAGTCCAGCCCATTACTGCCCTTCTAAGGAAAAACAAACGCTTTGTGTGGTCTACCGAGGCAGAGCAAGCCTTCCAAGAGTTAAAAGCCAAGTTTATCTCCGCTCCTGTTTTGAGACATCCCCGCCCAGAGCTTCCTTACATCGTAGAAACCGCCGCCTCCAGTCTTGCGATGGGTGCAGTCCTATCGCAAAGAGATCCAGAAACAAACCAGTTACACCCCGTGGCATTTTGGACCCGCAAATTCTCGGCTCCTGAAATCAACTACACCATTACCGATAAGGAACTTCTGGCTATTAAGTCCGCCTTCAAGGCCTGGCGACACTATCTTCTAGGTGCCAGACACACAGTCACAGTGATTACAGACCATCGCAACTTACAATACCTAAAGACAGCTAAAGCTCAATCCTCCAGACAACTCCGCTGGGCACTATTTTTTGCCGAGTTTGACTTCGTCATTACCTACCGACCAGGCAACAAGAACGGTAAAGCTGATGCCCTTTCCCGGATGGGAGTGGAAGAGCACATGGTCAATCCTGAACCCGTACCTATCATTCCCGAACAAAGAATCCTAGGTCTAATCGGCACACAATCCATCGAAGAAGTTGAAGCCAAAGTTAAACAACTTATAACTCCAGCAGACATACAGAATTGGCATCTTCAGGGAAAAGACTTCACGGTGAAGAACGACCTATTGTACTTCCAAGAACGGTTATATCTACCCTGTGCTAGTTTACAGAATCAAGTCATCTCTTGTTATCACGACTCCCTAATGGAGGGACACCCCGGTATGGCCAAGACCTCGGAAAAGATCAAGCGTCACTTCTGGTGGCCGTCTTGGAGAAAGGATATCAGAGACTTTGTAATGTCCTGTGGAGTGTGCGCTCAAAATAAAAGTCAGAAGGGGAAACCAGCAGGCCTCTTACGCCCACTTGACATCCCACCTCGTCCCTGGCATACTCTCTCCATGGATTTCATTACCGACTTACCTTCATGTTCCGGATATAATACGATCTTAGTAATCGTGGACCTATTCTCCAAGATGGCGCACTTCATCCCACTGAAAGGTCTACCGTCAGCAGCAATCCTGGCCCGGGAGTTTCTCGAAAACATCGTTCGGTTGCACGGCTTTCCTTCAGTTTTAATCTCGGATAGAGGAAGTCAATTTGTCTCCCACTTTTGGCAGAGTTGCTGTCGGTTGGCTCAAATTGATGTAAGGCTTTCAACCAGTCACCACCCCCAAACCGACGGACAGACCGAGAGGACCAATCAAACTTTGGAACAGTACTTACGCTGCATGCTGCAACAAACAGAAAGAACTTGGAAGGACATCCTTTGGATAGCCGAGTACGCTTACAATAATTCAGTCCACTCTGGAACCGGAAAAACCCCGTTTTTTCTTTTATATGGTAGCCATCCTCGAACCTCTAATCTGGATCCACCTCAGGATCTAGGGACACCAGCAGTAGACCACCTGCATTCTGCAATCACCCAAGCCTTTAAGGAAGCCACTTCTCATCTGCAAACGGCTAAGGAACAATACAAGAAAGGAGCAGACCAACATCGGAAGGAGGCCCCTCAATATCAAGTAGGAGATCAAGTCTGGTTATCCACCAAACATTTACCCCTAAAAGGACCGCGCACCTTCAACCCAAGATACCTGGGACCCTACTCAATCACTACCATAATAAACCCAGTGGCAGTCAAGTTGGACTTGCCCCCTCATATGAAAATGCACCCAGTCTTCCATGTCTCGCTACTAAAACCTGTGCAGCCAGAGACCCGATTGACTAAATCTCCAGAACCTATCCTAGTTGATGGAGAACTCGAGTTTGAAATCAAAAACATCTTAGATTCCAAAATCTCCAAATCAAGGCTATACTATCTGATTGACTGGAAAGGTTATGGCCCCCAGGAAAGGTCTTGGGAACCTGCAGAACATGTCCACGCACCTCGTTTAGTCAAGAAATTTCATCGAACATTTCCTAACAAACCAAGACCCCCGGAGAAGTCAAGCTTGGGAGGGGCCTTGAGGGGGGGTGCTGTCATGATCCCTGCTTCCAAGGGGTCAGGACTTGCCTCACATCCTTGGAAGCAGGCCCATAACCTTGATCCTGGGTACCAGCCAGTCCCTATCGGGACCTTTTGGACCTTGTCCTGGCGCCAGTGGCACCAGGCTCATAAAGATGACCGGTTCCGGCGCTGGAAGCGCCGGGCTCATAATGCTTAAGAGTGCTTGGGTGGACCTACCTGCAGCAGACCATGCTGCTTACTTACCAGCTCGATGGTCTTCTGATCCTTCTCTGCCTGGAACTACTTTTCCTGTCTGGGTGGAGCAGGAGCCACTCCCTAGAATCAGAACACAGGAACTCTTTTCTTACCTGGGCGAGGCTGTGGAAGAAGATGCCTAAGCACTACAGAAGGCTATTTAAACCACACCCGATTGATGAAACGTGCTTCGCGTTATTCTGCATCTGCAGCAGGACGCTCACCGTGTCAGCTCCAGTCTTCCTGAGATTCTTCAGCTCCAGTTCCTGTGAAAACGAATTCCTTACCTGCTAGAGATCCGATCCTCAGCTGCACCTGCCAAGACAAAACAACAGGTTAGCAGAATGCAATTCGAGAGCAGCGCTCTTACTTACCAAATACGGCGGCATCTTCCAAAGCCTTCCGCCGCTTTCTTCGGCTCCCCATCGACATCTGCAAAGAAAAGGACTTGATTAAGCATTGCATTCTTGAATTGCTTACCTGCGCTCCGCACGTTCTAAGCTTCAAGAAGCGCTGCATGCCGGCATCTGCAAAACAAAGGGAGACATTTTAAGGCGCATTCTAAACCAACCATAAACTTTCTACTTACGCGCTCGCACGTTCGCCGGCATCCATCTAGCAACGCTCTCTGCATCCACGATCTGCAAGGACAAAAGAGACATTGAGGCATGCTTTTGAAACAAACAGCAGTCATTTTACTTACGTGCACCGCACTTCATCTTCTTCGTACATACGCGCTTGCACGATCCTGGGCACTTATTCATCAGCGTCCATTGCACCTAAACCTGCAGGACAAAGAGAGACATTAGAAAGGGTGACAGCAACCGGTCATCTTTCCTACTCACCTGCTTGCCGCATCATTCCTCTACAATTTCAATCTTGACACCCTGAGACTGAGCAAGGGACTAAATTAAGGGTGCTCCAATAACTATCAAGAAACCGCTCGTGTGGTAAACGGCAGTATCTTCCAGCATCAACCTCTGCAATCAAGAGGATTGTCAGTGAACCAGTGAAGTAACTGGTACTTGCGCCCCTGCAAAGACGCAGGATGGAGAGCCCGGCCTTAATATATCTAAGGTGAGCAAGCCACGCCCTTGGTTCGAATAAGAGGACTGAGGAAGGAGAAGTTCAGTCAATCCAGTTCCTAAATCCTTGTTCTTCCGTCTGCAGACACCTCACTCTACATGTCCGGTACATCGTGAGAAGGGGACCAGCCCTAGGAGAAGGCCGAGATCTACGAGTCACACTAGAAGACACGGCGACAGCTCAGTCCAGCCCAGCGCCTCCGTGGAAATCAGGTGAGCGTTACACTTCTCGCGCACCTCTGGAATACATGCACACGCTCCCCCAGGCCCGATCGCGTGTGGGACTTCTCGCACACCTCTGAGATACACGCACACACTCCCCCAGGCCCGATCGCGTGTGGAACTTCTCGCGCGTGTAGAACTTTGGCGCACATTTTTTTCCTGCGCAGGGACGCTACCGCCTGCTTTCGTGTGGCGGACATGTATGGGCCTGTGCGCGTCTTTGGCCGTGCGCTGTTTTTCCCTATTCGATTCCATGAATACATGTTGTAGGCGAGCGTGTGGGCGTTCTGCGCACTTGCCTCCTCTACTTCCCCCGTAACGCCCACATTTTTACGAGTTGTTCCCCATTCTGCGTGTAACGCCCCGTGTTACGCCTACTTTTGTTATGTGCGTCGCGCTATGTGCGAATTCGCTGTGGCCTTATCGCACGGCGTTCGGTGACCTGTGCGCCAGCGTGCGCCAGCGTGCACCGCGCACTTTTTCAGCGCACATCCCACATTTTGCGCGTGCACGGACTTCCATGAATAGATGTGCGATTTTTTCTGTGCAACAATCGCACTTGCACTGCGATTTTTGCTATTTCACTTCGAATCGCACGTTTTCACACGCGAGCGCCGTTTTTTCGGCGCACATTGATTCCATGAATCGGCCTGTAAATTTGTTATCCTAGAAGTGGTGCAAAGTTATAACAAATATGAAAATTTTGCAAAAGAAACTTGATGAACGTGAAACTTACTGGATTGATCGTTTGGGGACCCTGGCACCTAAGGGGATCAACGAAGAAATAAACTATATGTGTTATTTGTAATTCCTTTTTTTCCTTTAAGATTTTTTCCTTGAAATTTGCCGTGATTGATTTCCAATGATACAGTGGGCTGTTTTTACGAAGATATTTACTGACAGTTTTCATTTGATTACAGAACATTGAACTACATTGCATTTCTGTTCACTAACTTCTAATGTTGTATCTGGTTACACATTTCTAATGTTCCACTTTATGCTTTTTCACTACTTGACCAAGATATGCATCGCCAGTTTATGCAGCACGAGAACGATTTTGATATAATTGCACTGATTGAGCTAATTTGTTTCTTTGTTTATTGTGTATTTTCATAATATATTGCTACGTACCTATGTGACAGCTGCTAACACACACGATAATGTTGTTCGCTTTACCGCTCAGATACACGAGAATGTTGTGCGCCTAAGTTACAAAGGTTGAAACACCTGCATGAGTAAGCATCCGTTCTACGGATCACGTTTCCATGGTGATGAGGCCCGCCTCCCGTGACGCCACAGTGGTGGGACCCAAGGCGTACGTGCTCTGACACGACGCCGTTTTGGTCACCATGGGAACGTTTAAATTCCCAGACTGACATTCGCGCGCGTACCTGTGCGAATGCGGCTGACACTGACTCAGCGTTGCTGCACCGTAAGGCTGACTTTATTTCACTCCCTTCTCGTTATACATGGCCTTAATTGTTAACTACTTGTTACTGATTAACCATCCTGTGGTTTTGCAGGAACTTAAACTACAAGTTGTTGTCTTTTCCACTGGATGGTAATACGAACATGAGCCATTTGGATATATAGGTACGAACAACATCATTTTATTATTTAGTTCTGCCTGATTTACGCTGTGATAGCAACTTACGCGTTTTGATGCTTAGTGATTGACTTAGAATTTCTCTCTTTTTTTCATATCATCCTCATTATGGAACATTTGGATCTGGTATGTGTTTGGAATTGCTATTGTGATAATCGTCACTATGACTGTTAATTTATTGATATATGTGAACAGATTATTGATTGAATGTGCCGCCCTGATGAAGGTTTTTTGCAACCGAAATGCATTGGCAAATGTACATATAATCCTAGCCTTATTTTGGCACAGCCTTATGGAATATGATACCAACATATTCATTTGAGTGACTTTCTAACTAAGAACTACCAAAGGAGATGTGAATAAACATTTCTTTGATACATTTAATTAATGTTGACAATTCATTTATTTTTTGGCAATTGGTCCATATCTAATGTGCAGCCCTACTTTAGGGCCAACTGAGAGCACCGGTTTTCTGATAGAGCAGTTCAACTCTATCTTTTTGCTTGTAGATATTAGACGTGCCACACACAGGCACAGAAGGATAAACTGATTTGTCAAGCATCACACACTTAAGTTAAAAGATGAAGCTAGGATTTCAGAACAGTACACCACTTAAGAACCTTACCACTTATTGTACACGCAAGATGGGAACACTGCTCTCGCTGAGCTGTGCAATGCAAAGGTTTGATTGCTGGTAGGGGATCCAAGTATAATAACTTTATTTCCCCAACAACACTGAGACAACTGTGCACACTGAAATCTGTAGGTCTCTCTCTCTCTCGCTGGAGCCATAAAACTGCGGACCGATACTCCAGGGGAAGAAACTGGAGGAATACCTCTCCTCGCACACCAGCTTTTCGACTTGCACCACACTGCGTTGTAGCTCCTGTGAGTGGATGGGACCCAGGAGTCCAAGATGAGCTGGGCAGCGTTGCCCAAAATGCCTGGCATAGGCCATATTCCCCTGACACCCTGGATGCCATCAAGGGCAGCACATCTCTCACTCTCAGATGAGGACATTGCCCAGCTGGGTCCATGAGCAGCCGTACGTCTGACGGGAGAATTCCGCAGGAAAGCTACATCACAACCGGAAACCCGACTTGCGACTTCCGAATCAGCGCTACGATCCCTATTGCCACCATCTCTCTGTGCACTTTCACTAGTACTCTAATTAACCTCACGAAGGGAGCAAACGCATAATGCATTTCCCCACTCCAGTCCTGTCCCTCGCACGATGGTGTCCATCCTCCAGCTGAAAAATCTGAATGTCTGAGCATTCAGCCTGAATGTGAATAGGTCCGTTTGGATCAGACCCCAAGCCGATCCAGATTTTGGAAGACATTCTCGTTGAGCTTCCAGTTGCTGTAGTCTGTCAATTAACAGGAATTTCAATCCACTATTATGTTGAGAGATCACGGGAGATACTCGGCTATCACTGATATCCCTGCTTGCAGGCAGTAGTGACAAAAATCCTTCCCCAGCTCCGCAAGGAGCCTGAACCTGATGCCTCCTAGATGGTTTATGTATCTCACTGCTGATATGTTGTCCATCCTCAAGAGGATGCAGAAGTTCGCCCTGTCCTTCGTAAAAGTGTTGATCGTGAAAGACCTAGCTAACTGTTCTAGACAGTTTATATGTAGCTCCAATTCTCCGGGCACACATTTCACTCCAGTCTCTAGGATGCTGCACCGTGCTCCCCAGTCTGCTCTACTGGTGTTTGATTCTATGACCAAGTCTGGTATGTCACCGAAGATGTTATGCAGCCACCAAAGCAGTTCAGTACGCAAACCTTGATCGAGAGGGACTGGCTGGTGATATCTCAGTCCTTGTTGAAGATGGTTGATCTTCAGTTTCTGCAGGGCTCTGCAATGCAGAGGCCCTGGAAATATTGCCCGGATGTAGTATGCTAATAGGCCTACTATTCTCGCTAAGGAGCGGAGAGACAGGGCCTCTTTGTTGAGGCAATCTCAGAGCTCCTCTTGATATCTTGAATCTTCCTCGCCAGGTGTCCAGCGTCGCCTTTCTCATGTCTACTACAAACCCTAGGAAGTCTATCCTTTTTGAAGGGGAAATGTCTGACTTCTCTTGGTTTACTAGAAAGCCTAGTGAAGACAGAAGGTCCTTTACCCATACTGTCTGGTATAATAAGGTTTTCCTGTTGTCCGCCATTAGGAGGATGTCGTCTAGGTAAATTATTATATGAATGACCTTCTCGCTGATGGCTGCTGCCACTGGCCTCATACGCTTGGCAAACTCCCATGGTCCGGACGCAAGACTGAAAGGCAGTGTTTTCAATTGCCAGAATCGCCCTTCCCACCAGAATGCTAGAACAGGGCGATCTGCTGACGCTACTAGGACAATTAGATATGCGTCTTTCAAATATATCCTTGCAAGGCAGTCGTCTTTCATGAAAATTTCTCTCAATTGATGAATGCCTTCCATCTTGAAGGGCCTATAGATCACCCAGCTATAGAAATCTGTTAAGGATTTCAATCAGGTAATACACTTGGGTCTCAGCCTAGCATGGAATGCACAAATCAAATACTTATTTATTGTGTCTATAGGTTCAATATTCTGAGTGATATACCACTCATATCACACCTGTTCTCAAAATACCCCCAGGTCACATTGGACCAGGAATCAGGCTAGTTGGTAAAGGTAATATTTATTTATGTATTTAAAATTCAAATCAAACATATGTTTTAATATATGGGGCAGCAATCACCAATGTGGTGACAATACAAACAAGGAAGTAGGTAAGGCAGTTGAATTCACTTATAGCAACACAGAAGATAAAACACAGAGAAAAGAACAGATTTGGCTTGTTTGAACGATAGCGCTCAAGTTAAGATTTCCCCCTGCAAATTTCTCAACTCACAAATAAGCAATTCTACACAGATGTAAGGGAGCAGCAGGTATTCAGGAATACAGAACAGTGTACAGAATTTAAAGATAACATTCCCTCCCCAAACCACAGAGAAAAAGAGTTGGGAAATGTTACACTTTTAAAATGACATTCGAAAATGGCTGTGTGAAACAATGAAAAGTGTGCAAAAGTCCTTAAATCAAGATAAATCTCTATTGGAGCAACACTGAAAAGATGCTAAGAATCATTAGCTATAGTATGAGCAAAATTACACACTTTGGGCCTCATTAAATGTTATGCGGTAAAATCCGGCCATTACCGGCATGGCGCTTTTATCGTGTCCGGCTTGGCATGATGCCGCTAATAGCGTGGCATTACAAGTACGCGGACACGAGCACAGCGCCATGCCGATAATGACCCTACCGCCATGCCACAAAAGACCCCAAAAAGTCCCTTACCGGCTTCGACGAAAGCGCTGATAGCACTTCCGACCTCCCGCTACATGCAAATAGCAGTCACCGCTAATAGTGGAGACCGCTATTAGCGATCACCGCTATTAGCGGTGACCGTAAAATTGCGGAATTGGAAATAGCGTCATCGCACAGGAACGGGAAAGAGCACGGCGGCCATCTTTAAAAACACAATCCATTGCTATCCTCAGCAGCCAGGACCTGTTTCCACACGACTCCAACACCAAATCATCCCAGAAACCCTGAAGATGCCAAAGGCCATCAAGAAAGGCACGAATCGGCAGCGCAAAGAAAAATTCACCAGCGAGGAGCTGATCATATTAACCAAGACCCTTGCTGCAAATGCAAATGTTGTATTCACCAATGACATGCGGCGTGAGACCCTCGTGAAGAAGAAGGCCATCTGGGCTGAGATTGCCCACAAAGTCAGTGCGGTGGACACCACCACCCGCGCTGTCAAGGACTGCAGAAAGCGGTGGGATGATCTACGGCTCCTGGTCCGCAGCATTCTGGCTGCAGATCACAACCTGGCTATGGCCACAGGAGGTGGCGCTGATTCACCAATAAAACTCTGCGAGTGGGAGGAGACCTGCGCCAGCACTATTGGCGTGGAATCCATCGAGGAAGTCAGAGATATGGAGCGTGGTGCACCCACTTCATCAGATGGAGGTGAGTGTACACATTAAACAATGCACTGTGAAGGGTGAGGGGCACCCCAAATCTGAGTCCAGAACCAGCCCATGGATCCAGCCACAAACATACATGCACACAACCCTACCAATGTGAGTGTCACACCCCAACACACACACATGCACGCATCACCACATACACATGCAGCACAGACCCATTCATGCATGAGCCTCCCGACATCCCCATTACCGGATTGCCAACTAAAGAGGTCCCAATGCATAGAGCGGCATGACGTAATCATTCTGCATAAGGCACGTAGAACCATCACCAATGATATTCCCTATTTTTGTTCCCCACAGGATCACAGACAGACAGTGATGAACAGGGCACTGTGACACATGCTCCCCCAGCCAAGAAAAAGGCCAGGACACAGGAGACAGGGGACACTGCCACCACCTCAAGGGGCACCGGGAGGAGTGAGCACCAGCAGAGGGGTAAAGGCAACAAGAGCGCCAGTTCAACACGGCCTGATGCAACGGCTGCTACAATAGCTGCACCCACGGCAGTGTTCCCCCCGCATTGGAAACAAGCACGGAGAGCCCGCTCTCTGCAGCCACCAGTTCCACTGGTGAGGCAGCAGCCACCGCGCCGCTGTCGGACGTTGAGGAGACCATTGACCTTGAAACGCAAAGGCAGACCCCCAAGCCACCGCAATCCATTGAGCCAAGCCCACGGCCACCATTCCAATCAAGTAGCCATGTACAATATGGCAACGACACCGTGGAAGGGTGCTGGAGCCCTCAGGTGTCCTCACCTGATGGACGAGGCATGGACCAGGGCGCAGCAGCCACCCCAAGAGCTGGACGCAGTCGCCATTACCTGTCAGCCATCAGCCAGAGGCAGGTGGAAATAACAGTGCTGGTTGGCCAGCATGTGGAAGAGGCAGCCTGTCTGAGGGAGGAGGTTAGGTCGAATGCAAGCCAGACAAGAGAGGGCATGGAGGCCTGCACAAACAGGCTATGCGAGGAGATGGCCTAACTGAGACAGGTCCTCACACGCATAGCAGACGCTATGGAGCGACAATATCCCCCCACCACAGGATCAACCGGGCACCTCCTCCTCTGCGAGTTCACGTCAGACAAGCCCCCGCCTCCGCTCCTTGCGCACCATGAGGCGCACGCCATCCCAACCTCCCAATGGCGGTGGAGGCCATGAGAAGTAGGGCCAGCAAGAACTAGCTGGCACATGTGCAGCAGAACACCTACGCACTACAAGCCACACATGGGGGTGTTCTGGGGGGAGGGTGAAAGGGTGTTTTTGGGAGTGTTGTGGGGGGAGAGGGGAAAGGGTGTTTTTAGCAGTGTTGTGGGGGGAGAGGGGAAAGGGTGTTTGCACAGTTGGGGCCATGCACTTTTTGTTCACAAATTAATCATAATACACTGTTGACAAGTTGAGACACAGGCTTGGTCTTCTTCATTGTGTATGTGTACTTTATTGGGGACAGGGTCCATTGTGCGCCTCACCACATACAGCAGGGCAACAATACCCATCTCCATCCAAAATAGTTGACCCTTGTGTCTCAGAATATTTGATAAATCAGATGCTAACGCACATCGTGTACCTCCTAACCATTGCCACTTGCATGTCCTGGTGGCCCATTTCCCCCATCCTCATCCCCATCAACATCATCTTCATCAGGTGGTTGCATGTCAATGTCAGGGTGCATAGACACATTCCGTCTGATACACATATTGTGCTGCATGACACATGCCATGGTTGTCTTCGGTACTTTGTCATGGCCGTACAGGAGAGCCTCACCCGGCCAGCTTAGGCACCGGAGCCATGTCTTCAGAAGGCGAAATGCCTGCTCAATCACGACGCGGGTACGGTTCTGTGCAAGGTTCTATTCCTCTTCATGCCTGTTCTGTGGGTTCTGTATAGGGGTAAGGAGCCAACTCTTCAGGGGATAGCCAGCATCACCTGCATAGCTGGAACAATGGGGCCTTGTTACTGGTCACCTCAATTGCAACCTGGACATTTCACACTAATTCTGTTAGCATCCAAGATTCACAGCATGTATGGAGACGATCAGTGTAACTGAGCAAAAACAAAGAGGTGATGGCTGGAAGGTTTAGAATTGATCTTAACCACTGGCAATGCTCTGGGCAACCCTCCAGACCACCGTTCTTCACCTGCCAAGCCATTACAGAAGGGGAAAGACCATATGCAAATCAGGCTTGGCCCCACCCCAAAAGGGGCAGTCCAGCCCGAACTGCTAAGCCACATCCCTTCTGCACGAGACCACAAGCATCCCCAAACATGTTTCGCCCTTGTTGGGGCTCATCAGTGAGGAGTAGCTTGGGTCTCTAGGCCCAGCAGACACGGGACCCACGTCTGGGCATACCCATCCCACTCGGGGTGACAAAGCAAAAACAAAGAGGTGATGGCTGGAAGGTTTAGAATTGATCTTAACCACTGGCAATGCTCTGGGCAACCCTCCAGACCACCGTTCTTCGCCTGCCAAGCCATTACAGAAGGGGAAAGACCATATGCAAATCAGGCTTGGCCCCACCCCAAAAGGGGCAGTCCAGCCCGAACTGCTAAGCCACATCCCTTCTGCACAAGACCACAAGCATCCCCAAACATGTTTCGCCCTTGTTTGGGCTCATCAGTGAGGAGTAGCTTGGGTCTCTAGGCCCAGCAGGCACGGGACCCACGTCTGGGCATACCCGTCCCACTCGGGGTGACAAAGCAAAAACAAAGAGGTGATGGCTGGAAGGTTTAGAATTGATCTTAACCACTGGCAATGCTCTGGGCAACCCTCCAGACCACCGTTCTTCGCCTGCCAAGCCATTACAGAAGGTGAAAGACCATATGCAAATCAGGCTTGGCCCCACCCAAAAATGGGCAGTCCAGCCCGAACTGCTAAGCCACATCCCTTCTGCACGAGACGACAAGCATCCCCAAACATGTTTCGCCCTTGTTGGGGCTCATCAGTGAGGAGTAGCTTGGGTCTCTAGGCCCAGCAGGCACGGGACCCAAGTCTGGGCATACCCATCCCACTCGGGGTGACAAAGCAAAAACAAAGAGGTGATGGCTGGAAGGTTTAGAATTGATCTTAACCACTGGCAATGCTCTGGGCAACCCTCCAGACCACCGTTCTTCGCCTGCCAAGCCATTACAGAAGGGGAAAGACCATATGCAAATCAGGCTTGGCCCCACCCCAGAAGGGGCAGTCCAGCCCGAACTGCTAAGCCACATCCCTTCTGCACGAGACCACAAGCATCCCCAAACATGTTTCGCCCTTGTTGGGGCTCATCAGTGAGGAGTAGCTTGGGTCTCTAGGTCCAGCAGGCACGGGACCCACGTCTGAGCATACCCGTCCCACTCGAGGTGACAAAGCAAAAGTGTAACTGCAATGTGAGAAGGTAAACTAGTCCCTGCAAGTGGACGTGCACCATGCATGCCTCCGGCAGTATTTCCAATGTCCTGGGTGTGGATAGGTCCTAGGTGTTCCTGGGCCCAGGCAACCTTTGTACGACACTGCTAGTGTACTGGCATTATGATTCCAATGTCCCCATGCTGTGAAGCGGCACATCAGTAGTGGTGTACGGGTGTGGTTCTGTACAATGGCTACAGGTGATCCCTTTGTATGCACTCAAGGGCACATATCTGTTGTGATGTTGTTCAACGCACATTTACATTATGCATATTGGCTGTATGTAGTAGCTTTGTGTCATGTAGGGTATGGTATGATGTGCAATGTGCATGTGGATAGAAGCGTCATGTATTGCGTTATGGATTGATGCCTTTGTTGTGCGTTTTACTACTTGCATGTGTCCTCTCCATTGTGTGCTGCGTTGGTGGACATTGGCGTACATCTGTATGTACCTTTATTGTACGGATGACAGTCCACAACCAGTTGGAGTATGCATCTCTCCCCCCAAACACACCCCACATCACACTGCCATGTGCCTGCCCTGCTACTCACCAAGTAGCCACAAACTTTGTCCAGCATGGCGCTCCATATTGCATGGTATCATTGAGTTCCGCAGGACCATTGATTCATGGGTTGATCAGGGGTATCGGTCACGACTGTTGTTCTCTTTTTTGAGTCACATACCATTTGGACATTGATGGAGTGGTAATGCTTTCTGTTTCAGTAGACAGCCTCATTGTGATGTGGGGGCACCATTTCCACATGGGTACAGTTGATTGCCCCGATGCTACTTGGGATGCATGCAAGTGAATAGAGGCCAACTTTGTCGTTGGAGATCTCCTGGGCTGTCCGTGGCAGGGATATATGTTCACTGGTGTGCTTCAGGGGGGCATCGAGCACCTGGGTCAGCGTGCGTGTGAATACTGGTTGTGAAATGCCATGCATCTGCACTACAGTATGCTGGTAGGTGCCTGTGGCCAGGTAGTGGAGCACAGTTACTACCTTCAGTAGAGGGGGGGTGGCAGTACGGATGTGTATGTGGCTCACTATGTCGTTGTGATTCATGTCCACCATGGTGGTGATGGTATCCCGGTCCAGGCGGCACAGGGTGTGTATCTGCTCAGGGGTTAGGTTGAATGGAATGGCTAGAATCCTGGAGATTGCTGGCTGCCTCTGTGGTATGACTGGGTGCACTGGTGTGGCTTCCTGGGCCAGTATCGCCATACTCCTCCCCCTGCGTCTCCTCTGTGCTGCCTGTTGTTGTTGGCGCTGCAATGCAATCATGTCCTCCAGCCCATGTAATGCTGCAAGTATTGGAACCATCTTGGTGTGGGAAGGGGTGTGGGAAGGGGTGTGGTGTGCTCCTTTTGTGCTGCCCCAGTCTCCATTGCCTCCACCTGTGCTGTTGTGGCCACCTGTGGCAGGTGGGGACACTACTCAGCTCTCTTAACGTGTGGTTCGCGATGCCGGTATTTTCTCCTTGCCGGTATGGGCTTCTTCGGCCAATACCATGCCGCTATTAGCATGTCCGCATGCCTTGTAATGGCGTGCTATTAGCGCCATGCACCTATTTCCGACATAAGGGGTCGCGCGCCCACGGACTGGCCGCTATTAGTGGCACCGTTCTTAGCGGTGCCGCTAATAGCGGCCAGTCCGGGTCGTGAGTAGCTAGGGAATTTACCGGTACCGTTATTACCTTACCGCCTAACGTGTAATGAGACCCTTTAAATCTTAATGGAAGCTCAGAAATAATTGAAATTGAAAATCACATGTTAAAAACTTTGCAGAAATGCGAATTCCCGCCTAAATTTCACTAAACGGTTTTTAAGAAAAACGGGAGAAATACACTATTTTTGGATTTGGCTACAGGTCTTATGTTTAAGTCAGAGTTGAAATGAAGTCCCTAATTATTAAATTGAGAAAGTTATGCAAGGTTGAATGAGAGGTGTTTTTAGAAAAATCGGGCAGTGAAAACATAAAAGAACTCAGTTTGCACAAGAAAATATTTACTATAGTTTACTCTATGACTAGAGCATTCCGGCTAGCATACCAAGGAGGGACAAAGTAAGCTTTGGAGTTGATTCATGACTTCAACACCAAATCCCAAGTGTCCTTTCCTGGTGGAACCAGTCGGATCACTTGAAGTAGGATGGATGGGTTAAGATTTACACAAGATGAAAATGACTAAAGAAATGGCGCTTAGCAAGATAGATCAAACACAGGATTGCAATAAGGATTCTGACAATATTATAGATTCTTAAGGTAAAGACAGGATGGATTATAGATTGGGATAGAAAAAGCCAAGATATGCTATGGTTTACTATGATTCCTATTTATACTTACAGTCCACTTTAATTTAAGGGTTGAGGTCACCCCACGGGTCGGGTCTAACAATGGACAGCAGGGCACATCTGGCGGTATAGGTCAGCTGAGCGGTTCTGGTCAGCTGGACTGGCACCTCGGATTGGACTGGACTGGATTGGATTGTCCCTTCTGGTTACTGGATGCTGTAGATCAGTGGGATGGCAAGTTTTGAGCAGGCAAGCATTTAGTGGTAGCAAGCCAGACTGGATCAAAATTGTTTCCCTTAGGTTTTGGGATTGTTTCAGAGTTTGGGCCTAGCTGAAAAAGGAGTTCAGCAATGCAGAGGCCTTGGCTTTGCAAAGAAATCTGGATCAGCAACAAGATGGAGGGCTCCATGCAAAAATCAGGATGGAGTCAGGAATCAGTGTCTTTTTGTTGTGAGGTACCCTTATTTATGCTGCCAAAAATGACATCACTCAGTTTATGATAGGGGCAGACTTACAACCCACACCCACAAGGCCATGATTGGTCAAGAGCACAGTTCCCGCCTTGCTCTTTGCTGGTTGGATGGCAGAAAGGGTTGTCATGTTTTATGATCTGATCTGGAATCCTCCCATAGTTATTGGGACCAAAATATAACTTTCCCACAAATACATATTTATGTACTTGTGCCCTCTAAGAAAATCGGATGCATAAATTACATATTTCGTGGGTCACATTTACATCCAACTCCCAAGTCGGTGGTTCCTGGTTCTGCCTTTCTGTTACATTTTGGCAATTTTAATCATAAAGGTTTGGCCTAACATTTCCTAATTCGGTACATATATGTGCAATCACCCCTAGAACATGGGTACACAATATTAGATTGGCAGCATTCATAGTTTCTGCGCAATTAGTCATTTTCCATAACTTCTGTTCCTTACGCAGTAAGAAATCCTACCAAGTTTTCAAATTGCTAACATAAGTTCAAATGTATATGTACTTTTCACTCATTTATATATTCTTGCTGCCAAGTTAAATGTCTTGCAGTTCAGTGGCAAAATAAGCATTTTAAACCCAAAAATCACATGTCAGTTTTGTTTTCTTCCAAATTGTGAGCAAATGGTGAGTCCTTTGAAGTTCAATGAGAAGCCTCTTCCTGGAGAGTGGAGCATCCTGCCCCTCCCCTGGAAGGATGAGTGTTCAAGCCTGCTATTGTCTTTTCCTGGGGCCCAGACGAATGTCTAATGAGGGCATTTCTCATGAGTATGGAAGGCCTACCAGTAGAAATTAGCCTTTCTTGCCAGCAGTGAAGTGTCAACCTTTCCAGGCTAAGGACTGTCAGAGCAGAATTGTTTTTTTTAAAAATAGTTAATTAACTCAAGATCGGGTTTAACTTTAAGTTTCCCTAAATCTTTCATTTAAACATATAAAATGAACACAGTTTATAGGTGGATTTTCACATTAGCAATCCTTTGACATTCTTAAGAATTAAGCCTTTAAACAAAAACATGCTTTCACAACAGGCGATTTTGCATTTCATTCATAAAAAGCACCTCAAACTGATTTCTTTAAATCCGATTTTCCTATGCAGCACATACACCTTTTATTCTGCATTAGTTCTCCCCTTGAGTGCTGGGATTGTTTGCAGTCTCGATACAGGTATCCTGCCTTTGTTTAGAGTTTCTCTCTGCACAGTTGATTCTGTTACTTTTTGCAAATTTTAGCCATGCTTTTCCTGTGGAAATGAAAACAAATGTTCCTGGGTTGATTTTCATTAGATACATTTTATAGAGCTGTCAGTCAATGAGGCCTAGTTCCTCTGAGCCACACTGGATGATCCTGGGAATTGCTATACCCTTTTAATCTCAATGATTCAATGGAAATTAATGGATCTAGCGGCAAAAACAGCACTTTTTAAGGTTGCAAAGCTCACATTTTAAAAGGTATTTTTGGTTTTCAGCACAATTCTGCTGCTTTGCTCCATGTTGAATGAGCTTTTCACCCCCCCTGACTGTGTGTGGCATGGTGTGCAGCCTTTTATTTTTGGTTGTGACCCAAACGCAGTTTCAAGATTTTGGCACGCACAGGAGTCAGTGCATCTATTTTGGGCTGTTTCTTTCACCATTTGTAAAGTGATGCAGTGGGGCACATTAAAATGGGTCAACATATCCCACAGCTCCTTTAGGTTTATAACAGGCCGCACCTTCTCTTTCCTGTGCACTAGGAACATATTGCTGAAAAATCAGGGGCCTTGTGAGTTGCAGCTATTGCACTTTTTTCCTGAGTTGCGCAAGCTCTCTCTGGAGGAGCGCTTCCTCCACCTGTGGCCTGACCAATAGGTTCAGCCATGTCTTTTGTGTCGGGGCCTGCACAAACTCTAACTTGAACCCCTGGATCATTTGCATCACCCATACATCGTTGGACAGCATGTGCCAGCTTCACCAAAATTGCAATGTCTTCCCTCTCACCTGAGATCGCTCCTTGAGAAGGAGTCCTGTTGTCTTGACTCCCAGTAGTGGGCTCTGATGCCCTGGTTCCTTCGGGAGAATGCAAAGCGATAGGCCGCTCAACTCTGATACTGACCGGTCCCGACAAAAACTCTACCAGGGAAATCGTATTTATAGAGGATTGTGCTTAGGGAGGCATACGTGCCTACAAACCTCCCCATCTCTTTGCCAAAGGCCTCTTTGAACAGAAGGACTTGCGCCACCTTATCTGCTTCATAGGTGGCAAGGTTGCTCAATTTCCAAACAATATTTAGGTGGAGGCTCCTACATCTTTCTGAGGAGATGGCACATTTATTGTTCCCCAGGAGGCAAACTGCGCTCTGTGGCCAACTAGCCACCGTCTCCACCTGCACCTCCTCACTGGTGTCTCTTGATGGCTCTGCTAGATCCATTATTTTTGCTATGGAACTGTGATGTCCAGCAATTTCTCCAGAGTGCATCACCAGGACCTGTCCATGCCCTTCATGAGGTCCTTCAAGGTCTTTGTCAAAAATGTCATCAATTTTTGATTGAGTTCGGGGGTTTTGACTAACTTCCCTGCCAGATCCAAACACAGGCACTGAGCTCTTATGTGCACCCTGAAACTGTTATCTAGGGCTTTCCTAATCCTATGAGCCATGCATTTGGCTACGCTAGGTGAGGGCTGCCAGTCTGAGGACCTGGGATTTCAGAGGTCTTCTGAGTCGAACATGTCTGGCATGTCCGTCTCCAGGGGTTGCAGGTGCTTTTCTTTCCTGGCCATCTTGCTCATGATGGGGGCTTGTTCACCTTCCTCTTCTTGGGAGGATGTGAATGCTTCTGGCGAGTCCCCGCCTGTTTCCTCATCTGTACTACCCATATTGAATTTCCCTAAGGAGGGGTCAAGGAGGTTTGACACTGCTGCCCTTTGTAGGAAGGCTTCCTTTAGGTTACCAAAGGCGTCAGTGACCTATGGAGCCTTTTGCTCTACTTCATAGTGTGGACCCGGGGGAGCAGAAGAAGAGTTCCTCTTCCGGGTCGTGTTACGCCCCTGAAGGCTCTATTTCGTAGTGGTGGCCTTCGCGGATGTGTTCTCTTTGTGACTCTGGTTGCTTATATTCTTCTGCCCTAGGATAGATTCTAGGGTGGCCAACCTTTCCTGAATGGGCCTTACTCCTTCTGCCATGGCTTTGACTAATCCCCAAGCACCTGTTTAAAACTGAGCGCCAGGTCGTTCTCCGTTTGCTCCACTTTGATCCATTCATATTCCGACATGCTGGAGGTTGGAGGGCTGCTCTATGGTGATAAGTGCCAGTGCTGGAACTACAGCAGGCTGCGTCACACATCCTCTGGGTTAATTCTGGTGTCAGCCTGGCTTGCACCCTCAGCTTCTAGCTGCCAATCTGTCTTAAAAATTATAACAGGTTGTCATGTACTTAAGTATATATTTCACTTAGTATTCTTTTTTTTCAAATTTATATATTTTTTTTACACTCCCCTCGTGGTATTCCAAGTGGAGGGGCTCCCCCTAGATTAGGATCTAGGTGATCTGGAAGTGCCAGCACTCTTCCACGTGCTGTTGCACTCCTGCAATCTCTGCACAGGAGACAGTGGGACTGCCTACGTGCTCAGGAGCTGCTAAAATATTTCAGAAAGCCCACTCGTGGGCTGCACTCATATCGGCACTGCCGGTATGGATCCAGGGTTAACCGGCATTCTCATAGAGTCACACCCGCTTTGTTGCTGTGCTGGCTCCGAATGTTGAATGCTGGCGGTGTTCTTTCTCGTGTGAGCCAAGAAGCATGTGCGCAACCCAAGTGACTCTAAGTGTGCCCAAATGTGCTGTTGGGCTCAGTCTCTGGTCGGATTCCGGTCTGCTTCCATTTGGCGTTGCTGCGGCTGTAAGGAAAAGAAGAAGCTGTCCATTGGAATAACAGGCAAAATACTGTAACGTGTTAAGGACTACGCTATCCAAAACTCTCTGTGTGTTGAAGCCCCTCCCCCTGGCTCCCGGAAGCACCACATAGCAGCAGGAGTGCGCACATTCCGCGAGCACATAAGTGTTCCCAAGTGTGCTGTTAGGCTCAGTCTCTGGTCGGATTCCGGTCTGTTTGTGGACTGAGGGTGTGCGCTGGACTCACTTGTGTTGAGGTCTAGGCTGGGCTTCTAACATAACCATCCGAATAGTGATTGACATTTACGTTTCTCATGGTAATCATGCTACGTTTTTTGCTCTATCCCTCAGACTCTCTGAGTATTGAAGCCCCTCCCCCTGGCTCCCAGAAGTACCACATCACAGCAGGTGTACGCGTATTCCGCACGTACATTCTAAGTGTGCCCAAGTGTGCTGTTGGGCTGTTAGGGTTTGAGGGAGTGTGATAGGACTTTGAACCCTCAGTTGGAATTGTGTTTTAATTGCGTGTTGGTCCATCTGTGATCACGTTGTACGAGGATTGAGCTACTTATTAAGCGGTAGCTGGCTCAGCAACAAAACATGGCACATGGCTTGCACAGTGGCAGATATATTTAGTCAGCATTGTCAGGTAATTTGAATATTGATTAATTGGTGTGTACAGGGAATAGTACCTATCCTGATATGAACACCATTGATTCTTTTTCCTGGACTGTATTGCTGACAGCAGCAGGGTGAATGTGGTACAGGATGAAAGTGGTCCATCAACGGTGCCCAAACTCCCAACTGCTGGGAATTCTGTAGAGGACGAGGCAACTAAAGGGCTTCTACATGCCGCCCTGGTGCATACATCTGCACCAGGTATTTTTGATTTAGGTAAAAAGTCTTTTATCCCATATGGGAACCCAGAGAAAGGCTTTAAAGAGGGAATTGCATCTCTTGACAATGTTATCAAATAGAACAAACTTATTGAATGCATCGTCAGGTAATAATGAGTCTGGAAACAATATATCTAAGATTGGACATGGCGTTAGGGCTGAGTGGATAAATGCGTGATATATTGGTCTCCTGACTCCGCTAATCCCACGCACTCACGGAATGGAGGGGTTTAGTGGTGCCAAGGATAAAAAGCCTCTGTGGTGTGACCATGGTAGTGGTGATACTGTTTCTTGCACTTAGAAGGGTATTTGTAGAAAACATGTTTGTGAGTGCCATCTGCCGAATGGGGATGAGGCTTTTAATACAGGGTCTAAGAAAGTAAACTTAAGTGATTCATTGACTGGAGGTGAAGGAGTCATAGATGCTCTCCCGTATGGAGTATCATCCAACAAATATCAATATGTCCTCCCCAGTCGATACAGAGGGACCTCCTACTTTCCCGGTAATTATTCGTATATTAGACCTTTTGGTCAAAGGGCACGATTACACTCACCTTGAGATCAAGGAGATTAAATCCTCTATGACTGACATCCTTGCTAAGATAAATAGGTTGGAGGGGTTTATAATTGCAAGGGAAACTTGCTCTAATAATCCAAGAGAATCAATATAGTAACCTATTTCAGTTATGCTATGTCCGACTGTAAAGGATGTGATGATGTTCGACGAGAAAGGCAC
Source organism: Ambystoma mexicanum (assembly GCF_040938575.1). Lineage (NCBI taxonomy): Eukaryota > Metazoa > Chordata > Amphibia > Caudata > Ambystomatidae > Ambystoma > Ambystoma mexicanum. The sequence continues at coordinate 757,131,929 of NC_090929.1, read as the reverse complement.
ACAATGCTCATCACCGATTGTCCACAGTATGGCTGAATTAGCAGCTGATATACATGCAATGAAGAATGTGATAGAAGAAATTGGGCAAAATACGCTCCCTGTCATGGGTGGTCCAATGTCACTGACGCCGCAACATCGGGTCAGGAACTTGGATAGCCCTACCTCTTTTACAAGGATATTCGAACAAATGGAGAAAGAGGAAGTTGCGGCAAGTGACACTAAGGAAAAGGTAGGTTTTATGTCTAGATGTTCTAAGAAAATACAGAATGGTGCAATTAAAAGAGCTGAGAGGAGAAAAAAAAACCTGTAGAAGAACAAGCAAAAAAAAAAAATAATAATGCCTACAGAGAAAATAAAAGATTGTAAATCCACCCATAAAGAGGGCACTATTATAAACATTGAGGAAGATGTAATTGACGTTGACCAACTCAGTGCAGAGAGTCAAGCCCTCCTTCAGCCCAAAGTAAGTGCACAACTAGTGATTGCAGAGCCTACTATAGAAAGTAATAAGTCTGGATCAACGAAAGAGCCTGCACGAAAGTGTGGTATTAGCATTGTTCCAGGGACTAATGGTAAACTTATTAATAATGCGACTGTAACTCCTCCATCCAATGTAATGGTAGAAGCTGAGAAGAAACAAAGTAATCCTAATAACTACTTTTGTCAGGAAGGAAGGAAGCGCATGTTTACTGCTCCATTGACTAGCATAGAGGAGGCTCCGTCTATGGTTAGTATTGGGGAGAATAGTCAATTGGACAAATGCTCTATTACAGGGAGTAAATGTAGCTGATATGCGGAAGCCTGCTCTGGTGAAATTGTTAACTCCCTGGGATCCCCTTGCCGGCTGAGAAAGGATTTATAATAGTAAGTGGTTCAGGGAAATCCAGGGATATCCCGGCAAAGAAAGTGGCAGTGCAGTCTCCACAAGGTGAAATTCAGCTGCTCTTTACTACTCGAGCCCCTCATGAGCCGACCAACATCCCTAAGTGTTGTAGCTTCCCCAGCTCGGCATCATTTTCAAGTGGGAGCAAAAGCATTGACGGGTCTAGTCAATTGAATATCCCAAACGTTATGCAGGTGACTCGCCCCGTGCAGGAGATGTGTCCCGCAGAAGCGCCTGGTCTGGCAGGGACTGAGTCGCACGCATCCATTTTGGGGTTATTGAAAAAAGCCCTGGGAGGGGGACTGTTGACTCCAGAAGCTCTAATTAAGGAATTAGACATGCAAAATATGTTTAATGTTCCACCTGATAAGCAAACAAGCAATCACGATGCCTCATCCTGTTGAGATGAAAATGATGGGTAGTGGGCTTGCACAGGGGAGCGATAGCACTGCAGATAGACCTGTAACAGCACCCTCTGATACGCTTTTAGCCTCCAACATGGGTATTGGGAATGCACCTGTCAGGTCTAATGAACAATATGTTAATTCTGGGAGTACGGGTGGGCCCATTAATATAATTGGCCTTGAGGGTAAAGCTGTTATTTTGGGAGGTGCTCGAATCAATAGAAAATATCTGCTTGAACTTATGTCATGCATTCCTCCCTAAAGAATGCTTACCACGAAGGATTTTGAAGGTATTTCTCTATCACGACAAAATAATCATAGAATGATCTGTTATGTCCCGTCTGCAAGCATTTTAAAATGTATATGGGCCCACAGGTCGGAATTGCTTGAACTGGGTTTTATGTTGCATACTTTTAACGATTGGTTGCACAGCATTATCAGCTGCCTAGTCATGGCAAAGAAGCGGAGTCCACCACTGGAGTGTCTGTCAGTAATGCTGATGAAGATGCATATCCCAATTGCTCTCTATTGCATTGGATAACAAGGACCTTACCTGGGTTGAGCCCTTGTTGAAAACAATTTTTAATACTAAGTTTAATAAGTCTTCAAAACAAGAGCAGTTGATCCACGATTTGGTAATTTTGTCATGGAATTCATGTGGGTTTTACAATCCTACCCAGTGGTTGGCTTTGCTTTCGGCTCTGCAAGTCCCGAATATAATGTTGGTACAGGCAACAATGAAAACAGATGGCCTGATTTTGCCTGGGTTTCATACCTTCTGTGCAGATGCAACTATGGCAAAGGAAGGGGCGGCCTTCGGGGGGCCTAGCAAATGCTATAAATAACAAGATTGATAGTACCTCTATGCATATCCATGCATCTGATCATGTTCTTGCAGTTGCTATGACTCTTTCCGCATATAGACATAAACCATTACTTTTAGTCTCCTTATATTGGAATCCTCAGAAAATTGATATCGATAGTATGTTTGATGACCTCGACATCTGTCTGGAAAAAGCATGGTCATTCGATTCTAACTATGAAATCATTATGGGAGGGGATTTTAATTCAAATTGCTTGGCGATGCCCGTTGTTGGAGTGGAACATCAGAATGAAGGAACTAGGAGAGCTTGGATGAGAGGGAAGAGATGGGGGGAATATGTGGAGGATTGGGATCTGTTCTTTGTTAAATGCGCCCATTGAACCTTCACTTACACATGGACCCGTGGCGCTGTCCGTTCAATGATTGATTTTCTTTTTGCATATTACAGGCACTTGTACATATAGTTAAGCCAGTGATCGTGCATAGGATCATATATAGTGATCATGCACCGATAGAATTCACTCTCGGTATTCCGGTTATGGAACATGTAGTGGATGAGCGTCTCCAATTACCAGAAATCGACCGAGTGAACTCATCCCTTAGGTGGAATCCCACGCTATGTCAGCAACCTGTACGTCTTAGCCATCCCAAATGTGTTTGTACAATTTCAATAAACAACTTGATATACTGCAAGGGCGTTTAGTAAAATCAGCATTACACCTCGCCTTAGCATCCCAAACTGAATAATTAGACACAAGTTTGGCCTAGTGTCATTGACATGCGGAGGGGAATGGCGTGCTTTAACGAACTATGCTAAAATGCTCGACCCTCCCAGGAATTCCTCACATCAAGACTATCATGCGATATTACTGGGTCATTGTACAGGTTCCATTTTGCAGTATCAGAGGAGGATGCAGGGTATCTTAAATTAATTGGATGTGACACGTTATAACCTATGCTTTAGGACCGCATATGTGTTAGGGAGAATGATCACTTATGGCTAATTTCCCTTACCTATAGAGTCCCCCAGCAGCTTTGCTGGATTTGAAGGGTTTATTTCTTTTTACCTGTTAAGAGTGAGACTCTTTTTCCCACTCTTAGGCATCTTTGCTATGTGTGTTCTAGGCTATTTTTGTGTGTAACGCCTATGGGATCTTTTCTCTCACCCATAGGAACCATCTTTATGTACCTGTGTTACACAGCACCTTACGTGCAGTGACACAGGGGTGTCGTAGCAACCCCCAAACATAGACTCAATACCCTGGGACTGACTACTGTCTCCCAGGGCATGTAAAGTCCCCATTGACTTTACTAGTCAATCTCTATGAACTAAACCAGTACACCCAAACTTAATATGGAAGTACTGGAAGGGGTTAATAGTTTTTCCCCTATGTTCATTTTCGAGAGGGTACCTTAAAGTTCCCCTCTACCAAGTTTCTGGCTGGTGGCAGTGGTTACTACCTTTTATATTCGACCGCAAATATTTTCCTAAGGGATTTTCCATTGTTCGAGGCTAAGGGCCTCATTACAACTCAGGCGGTAAGGGGTTTACGGCGCCGTAAACAGCGCCGACCCTTACCGCCTGAGTACGAGGTCCCTTAGTGCCATGGCGGATTTAACACCTGCAGGTGTTAAAATCCATGGCGCTAAGGGACCATGGAGTTAATTACGCCACCGTAATTTACGGTGGCGTAAATAACGCCTTCCCCACTCCCATTATGCCCTATGGGGCAAAAATGGGAATGGGGAAGGGTAAATGGGGATTGGGGACTTACCGCCCCGCCAAACTCGGAATGGGGCGGTAAGTCCGCCAACCACCATGGCGTAAACATAGTTTACGCCATGGTGGTAAAGTCACGGCCCAGGCGGTAACTTACCGCCTGGGTCGTAATGAGGCCCTAATACTTTTACTGACAGCCTCTAACATGCCACCGGTTTATTTTATTATTAACTTTACTCCGGTAGGTTTTATTTACCAGAACTTTGATATAATTTCTTTTTCGTGTCTTAATCTAAACTCCTAACCCAGGTCGGGGATCCTTTGTTCGCTCTTTTGGCAGGCTTCTGCCAAGAAGCCCTCCTTTCAGCGCCTCTGAGTCTGAGGTGGGTCTGTTGTTTGGGAGGGGGAGTAGAACCCCTGGACAGAGTTGCCACAGCAACTCAGGTCGCACTTTAACCCGTTAGGCTGGAGGGTCTCTGCAAAGAAGAACACTCCACTGTGTGAGTGACAGCTAGGCTGTATGAATGGGTCTCTTTCTGCATAAAAGCAGGGTCCTGAGGACTGGAAGAGCAAGACGTTGCCACTGGAACTATGGAACCGAAGGGGAGAGAAGCCACGGACATCTTCAGCATCTACACCACTGGTGAAGCCCTGCCGGATCGTCTCACCCCTTTTCTTCCACACAACGAGAGGAGATCTTCAGCGAAAGAGCCTTCTTCCCTTGAACTGGTGGGATCAACCAGTTCACCTATCGCTTCCTCGGACCTACCTTGGTCGAATCGACAGTGCCCAGCACTTGGAGACCGGATAGCCAGGCAGCTATCGACCCAGACCGCGATTAAAAGGAGCGTACCTTTTAAACTTCGTTTTGCAGCACCGCGGCTGGTTTCATCCCTGCGTAGTGCAGCGACACGAACCTTCCTCCTCGACGAGAGCCTCTCTTCCTCTGTTGGATCCCTCGACCTGCAGGAACTACCAGGAACAACCACCACCGCAGGAGTCACTTCTTCACGTTTAAGGTACATTGTTTCGCCAGGCCGCCCTTTTTCCGTGATAGCCCTAAAGGTGTTGTAAATCCTTTAACTACTTGTGGGGTTGGCTGCCCTCTCTCTTAACATTGTCTTTCGCCTTGCATCTACCTCTTCAATATTTTTCTACTAAAGACTTGACTGCAGCTACAAGAACATTTTTGCTCCTAAGCTCTTGGTCCTGTACCACTGACTCTGGCTCAGGCCTATTGACTCTGGCTGATTTGTTAGATCTGCTCTCACTAGATTGGTTTTCAATGAGAAATGTGTTGATGCACCTAAATCTTCTAAACCCCTCCTCCTTCCTACTGTTTTAACTTGTGGAGTGCCATTTGGCTCAGTTTTCATTCACTTATCTTTTGGCTAAAGTGTTACTGTGCATTACTTGTTCACAAAACTTCAGGGAAGTGTTGCTAGGGGGTGTCTGAAGATATTTCGGTTTGACTTGTGCTTTCCCTCCCTTTCGTTGAATTGCTAGAGTGCAATTTGTAGTTAGTTTTCACTGTGCCGCTGTGCTCAGTTTTCAGTCTACTGCAAACTTGTCTACAATTGAATAGGGAGTTGTATTTACTTTTCCTTGACTGAATTTTTAACTTACTTTACCAATTGGGATTATATGTTGACTTAGAAGTGTATAAAATAAATATATATTCTCTTTTTAATATAAAGTTTTGGTCAGTGTTTCCTTGCTCCATAGTACTGTACTACCTATTGTGTAAACCCTGAATACTGCTCATCTCCCTCTTGAGATAAGTCTGACTGCTCAGCCACAGCTACCTACTAAATCTTTGTGGTACAGACTGATACCAAAGGGGATTTATTGCTCTCACCTGTAGTCCTAATCTGGTGTAGTGCTCCCTAAGGGAACTGCACTGGATTCTGCCTAACACTGGTGTACAGAGGGGAGGATAAAAGTATTGGATTTACATTTTAGTGTGTTACTAGTACCTCAGTGCAACTAACCACAAGGTTAACAATCACAAAAAGTATTTTTTACAAAATCAAGTATGGAAAGTTATAGTCAGGTCTTCCTGTCAAAGGCAAGAAAACAGAAATGATTGATAGACTGTTAGAGAAACAAAGTCTGGATAGTGGTGCTGTAGGCCCTACTACTCCAGCAAACATGGCAAACAGTATTGAGGGTAATGTTGAAAATGTTATTGTTGAGAAAGATGAGGAAGAGGAGGATAACTATGTCACCCCTCTGGTCCTCTGCCTGCTCAAGGACCTCAACCTGTAGCTACTAGACCCTTACCAGGTCCCACATTAAGTCCTAAATTTATATCACTAGAAAACTTGAGACTTGAATTCAAAAGAATTAGTGCCCAAACTGAACAGAGACATCAAGAACTAGGGCTCAAAGAAATTGAGCTCAACCATGAGCTAGATGAAGAAATTGTCTTTGGAAAATGCTTCTCTCCCCGAATCCTCTAGATCTTCCAGTCCAAAAAGACCACGGATGCCTAAAGAGATTGTGGGTATGTATGAACCTAAGTTGGATGTATTAGATGGGCTTGCTATGTTTGAATACAATCATGGGCTCCAGGATATCACAGGAATCAGTTGATCCCCTGGTTATTCTCTAGGCTCCCTCCTGTTGCATCTGATGTGGTAATGGAGTTGGGGGAGGTGGATAGGATGGATTATGAATGTGCAAAGCTAGCCTTAATAGCTAGATTTGGGAAGACTCTTTCCCAGTACCTTAAGAGGTTTAGGACCCTCAAAAAGCATGATAGTACCCCTTGGGCTACTTGGGTGAATGAATGTTTGAAGAACTTAGAGGGATGGATTACGGGTTATAGAGTTAACACTTATGAAGGAATGAGAAATCTTGTTATGGTGGAGTCTATCTATGATGCCTGCTCTCCTGAGCTCAGACAGCACTTGGCTGATTCAAAGGAATTAGATTCCAAGAAACTAGCTAAGGCTGCTGACTTGTGGGTTGCCAACAGGGCTACTCACAAGAATTCAGGGGTAACTCAGAAAAAGGATGAGGGAAAGCAGCCTAAGAAAGATCCCAAAGAGAATTCAAATAATTCCAATTCCAAAGAGGGCCACAAACAGAATCCTAAGGGTAAGCCGCAAGGGAAACCTAATCAGGCTAGTGTACCTTCTGGTCTCAGACCAGAAGGAGGTCAGAACAAGCCACCATTCATAAAGACATTTGGGAAATGTTATGTTTGTGGCTCAACTGATCATGTGAAAGGGGATCCCAGATGTAAGGACAAACCTTCAGGGGTCTACACTGTCTCCTTAGCCTTCGCTCCAGAGGAGGAAGTACATATGGTCAGTGGAAACTTTCAATTGCTGGCTGATGACCCCATTGGAGTCTCAGCTAGTGTATCTTTAGTATCTCTTGGGTTGTGGGAACAACATAATTTAGATGTGTATAATTCTATCCCTCCTAATACTAAAGAGTATTATAAAGACATTGGGCCTCATTACAGGTCGGGCGGTCCGGAATTAACAGTAGCGGTAAACCCGCCGCCATTGTTAATTCTGGACCGCCCGATCCCGACTCCTGCAGGCGGGAGGTGATGTTCCCGCCAGGTCTAACCTGGCGGGTTTAACACCGCCCGCCTGCAGGCGGACGTGGAAACACCAGCACCATCACGAGATGGTGCCGGTGTTTCCACTTCCTCATTCCCATTGAGTCCTATGGGACACAATGGGAATGGGGATTTACCGAATTCCGCCTCCAGAATTCCCGGGACACCAGGGTCGTAATGCCCTGGTATTTCCGGGAGTCACGGAGGCGGAATGGTAATACGAGTCTGGCGGTAACCAGGCGGTTTTACCTCCTCGGTTACTGCCGGACTCGTAATGAGGCCCATTGTCCTAGTCAATGGTCAGGAGACTCCTGCCATTACAGACACTGGGGCCAGCATAACTGGTGGACAAATCTTTTTTCAAGGTGGAGGATGTTGCTAAGGCACCCAAACGCCTCCTCAAGTTAGCTGGAGGGCCTGTGCAGATGCTTCCCCAATTACCAACTTTCATCCAGTGCAATGAAATGACTGTCAGGATACCTGTGAGTGTACAATCTGAAGTACCAAGAAGGGTGCTGTTGGGCAATGATCTGAAAGATCTGGGAGTAGTGTCAAGTACCCCCAGACCTCCTAGTAAGAGATTACATGAGCTTACCAGACCTGCAAGGGAGAGGACCTTAAGAGGCTCTCCTGAGGAGATGATAGAAAAATAAATCACTCCTAATCCACTGGAGTTACTAACTGCTATTTCAAAGCAACCAGAAGAAAAGGGGAAACCCAAGACTTCCAAGAAGAAACCAGCAGAAAGCACTCCAGTGCTGCCAATCAGGGAATCTCCTAGGTTAGCAAAAATCACACCTGTGATTCCTCCTCCAGCTGAGGCTGAGCGTGAGGTACAACCCTGTGTGGTTGAACTAGAGCCTGAGGACTCAGATCTAGTAGGAGGCCAGGAACTCATTGGAGATCTTGACCCTGTGGACCATCCTGATCTGCAGTTGTTACTGACAGAAGGGGGACCCCAAAGGGCAGACTTCAGTAAGGGACAAAGAGAATGTCCAACTCTGGAAGGTCTTCGCCACCAAGCAGATTCTCATCTTGAAGGGCACGAGCCTGGGAAGTACAGGTTACACTGGGAAGATAGCCTCTTCTATAGTGAACCGATAGAGTCAACTCCTGGGGACTACAAAAGACTTGTAGTACCCCAAGCAAACAGACTCCAATTCTTGCAACTAGCCCATTGTTAAGCAGAAACCTGTGCAGTTCCCGCTGGGACCACTGCAAAAGATTTAGGCCTACAGGTGTTTGGCAGTAAACCTACTTGGTAGCAGTCTGTACCACACAGATTCACCTGGTAGCTGTGGCTGAGCAGTCAGACCTCTCTCAAGAAAAGTTAGGCAGTATGTGGAGTATACAAGATAGGGCAATTTACACCGTAGAACAAGCAGACACGGAACAGAGCTTGGGTGTGAAGATATATAATTATTTATTTTAAGGACACATCTATGAAAACACACTGACACTAATACGGCAAACAACTTCAATTACAATTACTATAAGTATCAATCCCCTAACAATATTTCGACAAGTCTAGGTTCAAATGCACCACTTATTTGTAGACAGAGGTGAATGCTTTAACCTAGATGGCACTCTAATATTCGTTAGAACGGGAGAGAAAAGGCAGGGTTTGAAACCAACTCGGTACCAACACTTTTACGAAGCAAATGCAAGGCCCGTAAGGCAGGGTCTACTGTGGATCACAAAGTTCAGAGGCCAGGCCCACTCGGAGAGAGGCAAGGCGATATGTCCCAACAAGTATCACAGTGGAAACGCACTTCGAGTCTTTGTAGCAAATTGTCACCGGAAGGTTGGACCAGTTTAGAACAAAAAGTTAAGAAGGTCTGGAGGCGACCCAATGGAAAGGTAAGGATTTAAGACACCTCACGCTAACCGTCACAAGGGAAGCCAGGTGGACACGGTACCTTGTAAGTGAAGAGACAGCTCCGGCAGGGGCAGTTGTTCCTGGTGGTGGATGCAAGTCAAGAGATGAGATGAGATGATCGTCGCCGAAGGAAAGTTGAAGATCGTTGGACCACCCGGGAAGAGACCAGTCGCGGAGTGCTCCGTCACAAGGCACCACCTTTTGGACGCAGTATGGGCTAGTGGCTATCCGGTTGCCGGGATGCTCAGCACGGGCAATTCGACCACTACGCCCTGGAAGCGAAGAAAAAGCAAAGGGACTGGTTGTTCCCACCAGTCAGAGGGAGAAGACTCTCCAGCAGGGAGATCTTCTCTGTCGTTGGGAAGTGGTGAGTCGGTTCAGCAGGGCTCCACCGGAGGTGTCGTCGTTGCAGGTCGGCTCAGCTTTACCCTCGTCGGATTCTTAGGTCCTGTGGTGACTTCTGAAGATCCAGTCCCAAAAGCCCTGCTTTTATGCAGCAACCCCCATTCATTCAGCCTAGCTGTCAATCAAAACACGCTAAGTGGTGAGCGGGGAGGCTCACCACTTGGGCCAATCACACCAGAGTGCGACTAAACCCCCTCACACACCCCCTGTGGTACCCAGACAGAATGGCACCACTCTGGAGGGCTTCTGTGTAGAAGCCCGCCAAAAGTGGAACAAAGGGCTCAACCTTTGGTTCGGAGTTACAGAGGTGAACACAGACGCCATTTTAAAAACCGAGTTCTGGCAGAAAGTACCGACCGGTAGATTTATTTAAGACAAATAAACTGGCGGTATGTTAGAGACTAACGGGAAAAAGTATTAGCCTCCAACAATGGGAAGAATCCCATTGAGTTATATTCGGGGTCGAATATAACAAGCAGTTTCAACTGCCACCAGCCAAAACTCGACGAGGGGGGATGGGGCAGTGTCCCATCGAATAACAGACCCAGGGGTAATCGAATTACCCCTACTAGTACGTCCACAATAGGATGGTTTGTACTAGTTCTGTTAGTAAATTTAGGTCTAGTAAAGCCAATGGTGACTTTACATGCCCTGGGAGACAGTAGTCAGTCCCAGGGTATGGAGTCTATGGTGGGGGTCCTCTAGGACGTCCCAGTGTTACGGCACGGAGGGTGCGGTGTAACACACATAGTAAAACACATGAGACCCTATGGAGTAAAAGACCCCATATAACACAATGACATTCACAGGAATCAACCACATTCATGTCCAAGAGTGGGAGAAAAGAGTCTCACTCTTGGCAGGATGGACAAAAACAAACTCCAGAAATCCAGCAAAGCTGCTGGGGGACTCACTAGGTTAGGAAATTCACCCTAAACAGAGAATTCTCCCTAACACCCATGAGATACCTTTGGCTGGTCACTTGAGCTTCAAGAAGACCAAGGAAAGGCTCTCTCTCTACTTTTATTGGCCTAAAATGGGGGCTGAGGTAGATAAGTATTGCAAGAGTTGCCACACTTCCCAAACCTCTGGTAAAAGTGGCTCCAATAACGTGGCACCTCTAGTGCCTCTCCCTGTGGTAGGAGTACCATTTGAGAGGGTAGGAATCGACATTGTTGGTCCCCTTGATCCTCCAACTTCTTCAGGCAACAGGTTTATACTTGTTGTAGTAGACCATGCTGCTAGGTTCCCTGAAGCAATTTGCATGAGGACTGTTACAGCTCCGGCTGTAGCTAAGGCCTTCCTTGGTATTTTTACCAGAGTTGGGTTTCCTAAGGACGTAATATCCGACAGGGGGTCAAATTCTATGTCCCACTACATAAAGGCCATGTGGAAAAACTGTGGAGTTACCTGCAAGTTCTCAACCGCATACCACCCGCAGACAACCGGGCTGGTAGAAAGGTTTAACAGAACCATGAAGAGCATGATAGGAGCTTTAGAAGACCCTCTTACGAAAAAGTGGGATCTTTTACTGCCATGCCTTCTCTTTGCATATAGAGAAGTCCCTCAGGAGGGAGTGGGTTACAGTCCCTTTGAACTTCTCTAGGGCCATCTGGTTAGAGGTCCATTGGCCCTGATCAAGGAGGGGTTGGAGAGTGCTCTTTCCCCCACCCCAGTCAGAGTCACTGACTATGTGATAGGACTCCAGAGGAGAATGTCACACATGATGGCTGGGGCAAGTGATAACTTGAAAGCAGGTCAAGCTCTGGTCAAGCATTGGCATGACCAGAAGACCAACATGGTTGAGTTAGCTCAAGACCAGCTAGTTCTTCTTATGGTACCAACAAGGCTGAGGGCCTTGCAGGACAAATGGATCGGACCCTTCAAGGTTGTGGGAAAACTTGGAGAGGTAAACTATCTGGTGGATTTAGGCAATCCTAAGGAGGCTCCTAGAGTCTTTCACATCAACTGCCTAAAATCTTATGTCTCGAGACCAGAACTGGGAGCTTTGCTTCTAGCTTCAGCTCAAGAGGAGGAGGAGAGTGAACCTCTGCCTGACCTCCTCAGAGGTAAACCTTTAGATGAGAAAATAGAAGGAGTCAATCTCTCTTCTAATCTGACACCTGACCAACAGAAGGAGTGCAAACTTTTGTTAAATCAATTTGCCCCTCTGTTCTCTCTGACTCCAGGTTTGACCCCTTGGGGCCAACATGATATCCAAACTGGTGACTGTTTACCTGTCAAAAGTAGGGCTACAGGATGTCAGAAAATGTAAGAACCCACATCAAAGGAGAGGTCAACAAGATGCTTGATCTCGGGGTAGCAGAGCCCTCTACTAGTCCATGGTCTAGCCCAGTTGTGTTAGTACCAAAGGCAGGATCCAAGGAGTTGAGATAATGTGTGGACTATAGAGCTCTAAATGTAGTCACTAAGACTGATGCCCATCCTTTGCCAAGGACAGATGAGCTGGTGGATAAGCTTGGTTCAGCCAAGTTCCTCAGCACATTTGATCTCACGTCAGGCTATTGGCAAATAGCCCTGACTGACCATGCCAAGGAGAAAACTGCATTCTCCACCCCAGTTGGCTTATACCAGTTTAAGGTTATGCCTTTTGGATTAAAGAATGCACCTGCTACATTCCAAAGTATGGTTAATCAGGTTCTGAATGGGATGGAGGACTTCTGCATGGCATACTTGGATGACATTGCAGTGTTCAGCCCTACTTGGAAAGAACATGTTGACCACCTAGGATATGTTTTGCAGGCTCTGGAACAGGCCCATCAGACCATAAAGGCTAGCAAATGTCAAATTGGTCAGAGTAAAGTAGTCTACCTTGGGCATGAGGTAGGAGGTGGTAAAATAAGGCCTTTGCTCAGCAAGATTGAAGCTGTGCAAAATTGGACAACCCCTTCTACTCAAACCCAGGTGAGAGCCTTGCTAGGCCTCACTGGGTATCACAGGAATTTCATTGAGAACTATGGGTCCATAGCTTCTCCACTGAATGTAATCTCTTCTCCTAAGTTCCCTAAAAGATCAAATGGAATGAGGAGTGCATTCAGGCCTTTGAAAGCCTAAAGAAAGCCCTTTGTCAAGCTCCAGTTCTCAGAGCTCCTGACTACCACCAACCCTTCATTGTACAGACAGATGCTTCCACTATAGGTATAGGTGCAGTACTCAGTCAACTGGATGAGAAAGGTAGGGGGCAAAAATGGGAATGGGGAAGGGCAATGGTGGAAGGGGAATTACCGCCCCGCCAACCTTGGAATGGGGCTGTAATTCCCCTTTCCACCAAGGCGGTGCCAGTATTATACCGGCATGAACCATGGCGCTAATTGCGGCATGGTTCTCCGCCTACCGTGTAATGAGGCCCTAATACTTTTACTGACAGCCTCTAACATGCCGCCGATTTATTTTATTATTAACTTTACTCTGGTAGGTTTTATTTGCCAGAACCTTGATATAATTTCTTTCTCGTGTCTTACTCTAAACTCCTAACCCAGGTCGGGGATCCTTTGTTCGCTCTTTTGGCGGGCTTCTGCCAAGAAGCCCTCCTTTCGGTGCCTCTGAGTCTGGGGTGGGTCTGTTGTTTGGGAGGGGGAGTAGAACCCCTGGACAGAGTTGCCGCAGCAACTCAGGTCGCACTCTAACCTGATAGGCTGGAGGGTCTACCGCCAAGAAGACCACTCCACTGTGTGAGTGACAGCTAGGCTGTATGGATGGGTCTCTTTCTGCATAAAAGAAGGGTCCTGAGGACTGGAAGAGCAAGACGTCGCCACTGGAACTACATAACCGAAGGGGAGAGAAGCCACAAACATCTTCAGCATCTACACCACCGGTGAAGCCCTGCCGGATCGTCTCACCACTTTTCTTCCACACGAAGAGAGGAGATCTTAAGCGAAAGAGCCTCCTTCCCTTGAACTGGTGGGGTCAACCAGTTCACCTATCGCTTCCTCGGACCTGCCTTAGTCGAATCGACAGAGCCCAGCACTTGGAGACCGGATAGCCGGGCAGCTATCGACCCGGACCGCAATTAAAAGGAGCGTACCTTTTAAACTTCGTTTGGCAGCACCGCCGCTGGTTTCATCCCTGGGTAGTGCAGCGACTCGAACCTTCCTCCATGACAAGAGCCTCTCTTCCCTTGTTAGATCCTTCGACCTGCAGGAACTACCAGGAACAACCGCCACCGCAGGAGCCACATCTTCATGTTTAAGGTAAATTGTTCCGCCAGGCGGCCCTTTTTCCGTGGTAGCCCTAAAGGTGTTTTAAATCCTTTAACTACTTGTGGGGTTGGCCGCCCTCTCTCTTAACATTGTCTTTCACCTCGCATCTGCCTCTTCAATATTTTTCTACTAAAGACTTGACTGCAGCTACAAGAGCATTTTTGCTCCTAAGCTCTTGGTCCTGTACCACTGACTCTGGCTCAGGCCTATTGACTCTGGCTGATTTGTTAGATCTGCTCTCACTAGATTGGTTTTCAATGAGAAATGTGTTGATGCACCTAAATCTTCTAAACCCCTCTTCCTTCCTACTGTTTTAACTTGTGGAGTGCAATTTTGCTCTGTTTTCATTCACTTATCTTTTGACTAAAGTGTTACTGTGCATTACTTGTTCACAAAACTTCAGGGAAGTGTTGCTAGGGGGTGTCTGAAGATATTTCAGTTTGACTTGTTCTTTCCCTCCCTTTCGTTGAATTTGTAGTTAGTTTTCACTGTGCCGTTTTGCTCAGTTTTCACTCTACCGCAAACTTGTCTACAATTGAATAGGGAGATGTATTTTCTTTTCCTTGACTGAATTTTTAACTTACTTTACCAATTGTGATTATGTGTTGACTTAGAAGTGTATAAAATAAATATATATTCTCTTTTTAAGACAAAGCTTAGGTCTGTGTTTCCTTGCTCCATAGTACTGTACTACCTATTGTGTAAACCCTGAATTCTGCTCATCTCCCTCTTGAGATAAGTCTGACTGCTCAGCCACAGCTACCAACTAAATCTGTGTGTTACAGACTGATACCAAAGGGTATTTATTGCTCTCACCTGTAGTCCTAATCTGGTGTAGTGCTCCCTAAAGGAACTGCACTGGATTCTGCCTAACAATGTGTTAAAAAAAACTCTTTGAAAGAGCTGGGATTCGCAAATTGGAAGAAGTCACAAGTTATACTACATATACTGAATATGCGAAGTTTACGCAGTAAAGAGATTTACATGATACTTATGTAGTTATGTTTCCGTGTAATTTTACTCGCACTTATTATATATGTTTTAAATTGAATCAATTTTATAGTAGAGAAAGGACCAGGCACTGGGGCACATTAATGGGGAATGAACAAGAGGTAATTGTCATTTCCCGGGGTGCAAAGAACCTAAGGAAACATTAAAGCACCCAGTGCTGGAATGCACTCAATTTAAGGTTGCTAGAACAATTCTTTGTATGAGATTTGTTAACATTGAATTTGAGGATGCACTTGAAATCCTATGGAACAGGAGGATGCTCGGCAAACATAAGCCCTTGATATTTGCATTAGTACAATTATTAAAAAAGCAATTGAAGTGGAATTGGGAAGGCATGAAGGCTGAGTTTATAAAACTAAAAATCATGTTGTTTGCTGCTACGGCAATCGTATGGATTGCAATGGATATATAGGCTCTGTCGTAATGTGCATGTTTCACTGTAATCCTCAATTAACAAATAGCTTGATATTTTTTGGAGAAAGCATTTTAACCAAGATTTTTTGAGTGTTTTATAGGTATGAAAATCAATTTTATATAATTTTTAGATTGACTATATAAAAGACTGCTGTCATGTTTTATAAAAGGTTTATTAAACTATGAACAAATAAAAAGCATTTAAAAAAAGAAGCTTGTGTGAAGCGGCTCCACTCCCCCTCCAAGAGGGAGGCGGCCCCACCTCCCTAATGCAGCCGAGCTGGTCCCCGACGTGCAGTTAATAGAGCACGTGACCCATTATACGCAATTGCTACTAGTGGGCACGCTCTTTGGGAATTCCAAACGCTAACAGGAATATGAAAGAAATGTATATAATACGACGTTTTGGCTGCGCGCAGAATGTCACGCGCAGTGCGCACAAAATTATATGTACAATACATTAATTATCCATTAATTATACACAATATGCAACACGATATCACAAGATGTTATATAAAATGCTCTGCAAAAAGAAAAACTGTATTTATCTGGCTGAAGATCAGCTAAAGAAGAGGTGGAGCAAGAGACAGGATTTAGTTAAAAGGCTACATACAAGAAGGACTATGGACTACAAAAATGGACTGAAAGAAAGGGAAATGTAGTTTTGAAAGAAAAAAAATGAAAGAGAAAACAAACGTTTTGTTCATTTTTCTGTTTCAAGTGTTCAAACAGCTGAAGAGTAGATGAGGGTATTTTAAGCATAATGCTCGCTCCGGTCCTGACATAGAATTATCACTACTGCATGTTTTATATAAAGTACTCGGTAAATGGATTTGTCACTAGGAGCTGGCTATCCTTAGAATTAATTTTATTAATTCGCCTCTATAACAGGTTCTGCAGTTTAATTCAATTCAATCTGTTTGCTGCTTGTTTTTTTTTAATTTATGATTGCTGAATCTTGAGTGACTTTTCTGAAACTTAATCTCATCTTACTTTTTTCTTTACTTGTTTTTACTTGTTTTGTTTTATTTTTATTTTCTCTCCTCGGACATCTTTAGTCCCCGTATGAGTTACAATATATATACTTTAAAAACAAATATGCCGGAAACAATTAGCCTAATGAATACACCGGTGGGTGTGAAAGTTACACCGCAATCCCGATTATCGAAAAAAACAATAGTTTTAACACCGACTCAACGCATTCCATTTCCAAATAGAGACATTCGAGCTTTCTGTGCTAAACGGAAAGCATGCATGTCTGATGTTGGGCAGTGTGAAACTAAAAAACCATCTATTGGCAAGACAACCGTTCAGCCAGAGGGGCCCTCAGCTATATCCCAATGCCCCAAAAACAATCATATTTCAAAAATGGTAACTTTATCCGCTTTAGCAAATCAGGTCTTATCTACTCGATCAACCATTCATGAGACAGATGGGGTGGGAACTAGTTCTCACCTTTCCAACTTGAACGATAAAACACCTCTATCTTTAGTTTCACCACAAATTATGTCTCCGGCTGCCAATAGTAATGGTACGATATTAAGTATATCTGATAATACCTTGTTAACTGTGGTTCATACACCGAGTAAGCAAGTTATTAAAAATAAATTACTTTCGCCGGTAAATGAACATAATGAATCAATCATGGATATATCAAATATCTCCATTCATGCTAGCACCAGTAAAATTAGCACAATACATGGAAACTCCTATCAAAATGATAGCTTTGAAGAAATTGTAGAAATCCCTCATAAGGCTATATCTGATTCCTTTGCATATCCAACACCTCGTCGGCAAATTCAACTAAGTCACCATGAGAATAGGACGGAGAATCTTGCTCTTATCGAAATTACACTAGCTGCTGTTAATACAACATTGGCTAGCTTGTTCAAGCTTTTTGAAGGCTTGGATTCAAAAATCACGTCCCAGGCTAAACAAATACAACAAATCTTTGAATGGACTTCCTCTATGTCATTAGATTTGGCATCAACTAAAAATAGTGGTAATCAACATGAAGCACAACAAAAAAAAATGACCTGCTCCAAACAAGATGAGTTTGTATCAGCCGTCCCATTGTTTGAACATGTAATATGTCCGATAGAACAGCTCCCCTCAGAGGCTATTAATATAAATGATTCTTGGATCAGTTTAGATCGAAGCGTAAAGAGAAAAAAACCTCGTAATATTAGATCAACATCACGAGTGGAGAATGTCAATCATAAAACCACTTTTCTAGCCCGCACGAAAAGAGTTGCGTCCATAAGCAAAACGAACACTAAAACACTGAGGACAGCTGATTCAAGGGATTTTGTGAGTGAAGTACTAACACAACCCACATTAATTTCTAATACTACTCCTGCTGCAGCACTGTCACAAGATTTAAATTGCCTACCCTCTAAATCACCAGAGACTCGGGCTGGGAACAATCAAGGTGAAACTAGGAATGATGCACTTTATAGTCATCACAAAAACAATGTGAATTACGCCCCGCTTAACGAAATCGTTGACTTAATTGATTCGATTCCGTTTGAGCCCGTTAGGAAAGTGGTGCAAGTAAGCTCCTCTGCGCTGAATAGCCAAGCGCAATCTCTGTCACAAATCAATTCTCATGACCAACAACTTCCTCGGCATAAAACTGCCGAAGAATCACATATTCAGGGGCAAATGACTTCAATTAGAGCAGCGGTTGATGCTTACCTAAATAATAGATTCATAGAGGCTACTACAAGCGAACCTGTAGCAACTATGAGAAAGCATGATGAGTGCTATGACATGGAATCTAGAGCCCTAGTAAAAACTAAATATGAAGCAACACATTCAAAAAAAGATAGCTCGCAAGCTGAACAAATGAACTGCACAAAAGCAACACTGTCTGTTAGCACTAATAATCATCTGGCTGTCGCGCAAGGTTCATATGTAACCTCAGCTTTGCACGATAAAACTGACATGCTGGCCACACCAAAATCAGTACGTTTTCAAGAAAATCAGTTCAAAAAATCAGGGTCCCGTCAACACAAAAACACCTTTGCAAATTGTCATTCTTTGATCATGAAATGTAGAGATGAGCCCTTTGAAAAATACGACTTATGTAGAACCAGTGTTCTTAATATTTTTGGGGATGTGCATGATTTACAAGATGTGTCGTCAAATGATATTGATCAAGTGGAATTTGTATGTGATCAGAATCTGTCGATTGTTCGTTTGTGGATTAAGTCAGGCTTGGTTTTGAACTCGATTTGGAAGGCCAAAATGGATTTGTTCAAGATGGGCTTCTTGATAGCTCAAGACCCCGAACGTCTAATAGAAGAACGTAAAGGCCGAGCTGCGTATGAAGTTGAAGGATGCTTGGCCGTCTGCTCTTGTTCTTACTGTGGTCCTCCTGAGAAACCGCGCCAAGTAGACGTGATACATTCGAGGACATAACCATTAATAGAACCTAACTATAGTCCCCTGACTCTGGTTAGCTGGAATACAAGGGGACATACTCATCTTCAATGGTCCTCAAACCTTTTTTTAAATCAGTTTGATATAGTGGTCCTTCAGGAAACCTGGCTCTTAAAACCGCCTTTATGGGATGATCATGATATTGTACTTTTACCAGCCGTGGGGGGAAACAAGGGAAGACCGACATCTGGTCTTATGGTGGCTGTTAAAACAAGCAAAGGTTTGAGTGTAAACAGATGGGCTGAGCCTAATAATTTCTCTCAATTGGTTAAGATCTCCGACTCTAACATTACCTTTGCTCTAATTAATGTGTATCGTAACCCTATGGGTATTTCTGATGATCTATTTTATAGAGATTTAATAAGTATCCTAGAAAAGGTTGCACAAGATCAAAATGTGATTGCTACAATTGTGGTAGGGGATTTGAACCTTGATTGTTTTTCTGTAAAGAAGATCTCTGTTGCTCAAGCACGATGGTTAAAATTCACACTAGACCACAATCTGTTTATGGTAAATGGGGCGTTTCCCAGAGATATCCCGCCCCACCATACGTGGGAAAGAGGAACATCTAAATCTATCATTGATTATCTCTTTGTTACAAAAGAACTGTTCTCTAAAATTTTGGATTTCAAGATTGTAGAGCAAAAAGAAAGTGACCACCTGCCATTAACTGTAGCATGGCAGGAGAATCGAAACGAGCCAGAGCAAAAACAACAGTGGTATCGACACTCTCTTGATACCAATGTTAATAAAACCCGCCTTAGATGGTCTAGGAAGGCGCTTGATGACCTTGAGAAGGGCACGAGAGAGTGTGTGGGCAACGGGATGGAGTCATATGTGGAGGTGTTATCCAGTATGAAAAACATCCACACTGATAAAAATCTAAAGTATCCGCATCGGCATACTTTTGATCGGGTTGTCCAACAAACCAGAGCTCGTTATAGACGAGACCTGAAGGCCTGTCTCAGATTACCATCGAAAGAGCGCAGAGAAATTCAGAAGCGCGTTAAATGCTGCTACCGTAACTGGATGAGGGCGAGGAAAGCGACGCTCTTCCAGTCCGATAGCGAGTCGTTTATGCAAACCATCCAGAACAAAATTTCTGGACAAATATGGGCACTCTTGAATAAGACGACAAATTCTACCCGAAACAAAGACCAATTGAGTGGGGTGACTGAAGTTGCATGGCTGGCTCACTTCACAAAGCTTTATGCAGACGCCAAATTTGATGAACATAATTATGTGAAACAGTGCTCAGGTTCATGGCAATTAGAGTGCTCTGAGAATATAGTTGAAGATCTTATCAGAAAATCATCCTCTTCCAGAGCAGTGGGCCCAGATGGTTTGAGTAATGCCATGTTCAAGGACAACCCATCGAGATGGGCCGCCATTCTGAATAATATCTTTCAAAAAATTCTACTTTCCAGGGAAGTTCCAACTTCTTGGAAAACTTCTTTGATTGTGCCAATTTTCAAAAAGGGAGATAGAGGCTCTCCATCCAGTTATCGTCCTATTGCTCTTCTTGACGCTCCGGGAAAAATCTTCTCTCGGCTGGTCTTGAGAGACTTTGTCAAATGGACGTTAGATTTCCATCATCGCGATCCGAGCCAGACAGGTTTTGTTGCGGGCTTGGGTACGGCGGTAAATTTACTTACTCTGAATGCCTTGAAGACGCAGGCTCAAACCCTCAATCAACCAATTTATTTTGCATTTATTGATCTCAGCTCAGCCTTTGACTCGGTGTCTCGTGTCAAGCTTTTTGAAAAACTTCAAACTGCAAATTGTCCCGCTACTTTGTGCGACATTATTTATGATCTACACTCCCAGACATCCATTAAGGTGAGGCTATCGGTATTAGGCTTGCTGTCAGCTGCCATCAATACCTTCAGAGGCTTAAAGCAAGGTTGTATTCTTGCATCTGCCCTTTTCAACTTTTTTATACATGATGTGATGCACACCATTAATCATGTTGCATCTGATTCCCCGAAGTTGAACGGCCTTGCTTTTAGAGCCTTATGGTATGCTGACGATCTAGTCTTAATTTCTAAAACACTGATAGGTCTACAACGTCTCTTAACCGCTGTGGGATCATATTTGGATGATAATGAATTGATTATAAATATGAAGAAAACACAAATTGTGTACTATGCACCCAGAGCGACTAAAAGGACGAGAATGAACTGGATGATTAAGGGTATCAGTGTTGAGGTGGCTGTGAACTATCCATACTTGGGCATTTTGGTTGATGGAACCACACAAATGGATTCCCAGATGAGAGCCCTTGAGAATAAATTGGTGTCAGCAATCTCTCAGTCCAGAATTCTACTATATAAATATGGCAAGTTCTCAATCAGTTGTGTAATTATTTTCTGGAGACAAAAAGTGTTGCCCAAACTATTATATGGTCTGGAAACGTTGAACATAATTAAATCTGCCTTCTTAATAACATTGGAATCTAAATTTTGGAGAGCCGTGTTAAATTTACCTCCATGCGTTCCAGGCCCGTGGGTAAGACACGAGCTGGGCCTCACGTCGCTGTTAGCGGAATATGAGTGGCGATTATGTGCCCTGTTTCGCAAATGTTTGGTACATACACAAATGGATAATCTTACCATTTTGTCCAAGTATATGTTAACATCGTCACATAAATTTGCGACTACCTGGACAAAATACATTTTGCAAATCCTGGCCAACGCTGACATAAGCATAGAGCTCCTTATCATGAATCCAACCAAGGCTAAAGATAAAATCCATAAGAGGGATTGGATTGAGACCCAAAATCTCTGCCTTAGATATAAGGACTTCAATAGCAGTGCCTTTTCTAATAAAAAGTTGGGAAAACTAGAAAGTTATTTATTCAGGTCTCCAACGCCGCAAGTGCGATCTTGCATCTTACGTCTCCGCTTTAATTTGTTTCCAACAAGAGAAGTGTTGCTAAGGAGGCGACAAATTAAGAATGAGTTGAATTTTTGTAGATTCTGCACAAATAAAAACATTAAAGAATCATTGGAACATCTAATAGTAGAATGTCCAGCATTAATAGATCTCAGAGCCAAGTGTTTTTGGAAACATCTAACCCTTTTTGGCTGGATGGCAGAAGAGCACAGATGGATTACTATTCTAGCTACAAGAATCATTAGTATCCGCATTGCCACATATAACTTTCTGAATGCCTTAAAATTGAATACTGACCTAAATGTAAGGTTGTGAATTGCATAGTGAAAAATAGGTTGGTTGCAGGGTCTTTAAACTTTGATGCGCAGAAGCTATATAGGGTTAAGAGAAGGGGAAATGTGTTAGTCCACCTGCACTTTATTTTATCTTACTTTTAACGTATTGATGTCTTATATTATGATTAATATCCAAAGCCTGGACATGTCGTCCTCTTTTTAATATGTGCTTATGTAGGTGTTCTTGATTTAGTAATTTGTAAAATTTCTTTCTTAACTGTATTGTTCTTTGAAATGAAGATCTAATGAATTAAGCTTTGTATTTGATAAAAGTTGAGTTTCTCAGCTAAATTCAATAAAAAAAAAAAATTAGGTGCAGAAGCGTCTACTGTTAAGTCAGTGCTACTGGGTTTTACGTTTGCCGCCTGCAGAATGATTGGCTAGCACTCAGCCCACTGAGTTATCTTACCAGCCAGTGACCAGTCACGCACTGTACTGAAAGCACATTCATGAATTGTTTTGTACAGCAAATGGAATACAGTATCATTGATTTGGGTAATGTTAAAATGACACTTCAATATATTTCAAATAACATTCTGTCAGAGTATTTTTCTTTTAACAATTGCTCTCCCTGGCCCCCACTGGCATCGCCCATTAATTTCCAGATCCGTCTCATGGGCTGTCAGGCAATCACTGGCCATGCTCTGCTAGTATGGCTCTAATGACGAAGGGGGGCTTTTTCACTGGAGACCGTCACACATCGGGGAGGGCTTTTCATTCAGTCAATCCATATTCTATTAATGGGGAGGGAAAGATCAATACCAAATTCGAGTGTTATTTCAAAAGCGCATCAGCGTCTTGATTGCCTGCAGATTAATATAAAAGGTGAGCATCTTCAGTAAAACAGGAAAATTAAAGAACATCTAAAGCTCTGTTTCAGGCTTACAGTGATAGAAAGACTGCTTAAAAATCCTTTTTACATTATGACAGCTGTCTCACAAAGAAGCCTTTGGTTTAGCCTGAGTGCGCACACACACACACACACACACACCCTTTTCATCTTCACAACATCCCAGTACAGAAACATTATGGAATGCCTTTGCAGTGCCAGCTGAGTCACGTGCATCAACACACACGCCGAAAATGTGGTGCCTAAGAGACCCTTTTCTTGTCAACCAAAAAGCCTGGATTCTGAAATGCTTCACCCTTAGGCTACTGGCTCTGATTGCTGTTTAAAGGATGGAAGTTCCGTGAATGACTTGATGAAATAGTAGGCTCTGTAGCGGCTCGAGCATGTTCAAGATTCAAATGCATTAATATCTCCCATTCTCTTCCTCGCACACTGTCTCTCATCCCGGGCCTGCATTCTTCGCACGCAGCGCCCAAATCGCTCTTTTTTGGCGAGTTATAATATTGTTTGCCGTGCCAAGTGTCTCTGCTCAATCTCTTTCCAACGCAAATTCTACAGCCCCTGTTGAACGCTGCGTGATGGGCTGTAGTTTAGTGATTATTCCGAGAAAAATGATTGAGGTCTGCCCTCGCGAGCATGTCCATATAGAGCAGGGAGGCGTCCCTACCAATGAAGGCTTCAACCACTAAATCCAAGTTGAAGGCAACCATTACAAATGACAGAGAGAGATTGATTAAAATGATGAAAAAGTCGGGAAATTGCAATTTTAAAAAGTAATCATATACACCGTCTGAATTTTATAATGTTAAGGTATTTTATTGAGTGCAAACAGCTCGCCAGCAATGTAATTTCATGGTGTTAGACTGCATGAGAAAAGAAAAAGGACACTGGGCCTCATTACAAGTCTGCCAGTCTGGAAATAAGGGTTCCGGTAGAAACGTACCAGCACCCTTTCCGTACCGGCAGACTACAACTGTGCTGGCCGACGCCGTTGCATGCAGCAAGTCTGACCTGCAGGGCGCAATGGCCCCGGTAGGCACAGTTGTCATGGAAACACCAGCATCATTACTAACGGTGCTGGTGCTTCCAAGACCCCGTTCCCATGGTGTCGAACTGCATGGGAATGGGGACTAACATTTTCCGCAGCCTGATATTCCGGGCCGCCAGAACTTGTAATGTCCTAGGGCAACAGGGATCTCAAACGGCGGAAATGGTATTAGAGGCCGGCGGCAACCCACTGGTAGCACCGGCGGGTTACCATCGCACTTGCAATGAGGCCCACTGACTTTACAAAGAGGACGCAGAGAATATATGAAGACATTGGATTTAAAAGTGAAAAAGCCAGGTTCCCAAAGAATTCCTGAAGTGAATGTGTAACTCAATATCACTCAGGCATTTAGGGAGAGAACTGGTGGGAGAATGTGCAGCCTCCCATTCGGACCCATTTGACATAAGGTATTATACGGTCAGTCAAATATGCTATTGGCTATGTACAATTTCACTTTTCTCTCTGCCACACCATTTCTTACTCGTGAACTTTATATAATGGATGACCTAAGGTATTCAATTTCTTCTGAAACTGTGTGCTGACAGAGGTGTTTCAAGGATACGTACAGATTGGAGAACTACAAAGGAATGTAATAGAGATCATTTGGGGAAAAAACTTCCACAAACATAGAGGCCAAATGATGTGGCTAGGGTATTATTTTATCTCAAACGCTTTACCCTTTTAACTAAGGTCGCATTACTCACCTGCGGCCAGATTACAGAAACTTTGCAGCAGTGCAAGTGCAAAGTTGCACAGTATTAGCACTAGGGCAAAGTTTGCCCTATTGTTAAAAACGCTGGGGCATATTAGAAAACAATTGCGCCATGGCAAGCGCAGTTTGGCATGGAATTAGCACCAGGGCAAAAATTGGCCTGGTGCAAAAAAGATAAAAGTTTCAATGCATTTTTGCACCAGGGCAAAGTTTGCCCTAGTGCAAAAATGCATTGAAAAAGCATCTTCCTATCTGCCTAGGCTGCTCTCTCATCTGTCTCTTTCTGCTGGCAACTCTACTGCTGCCTGTTCCATCAACTCTTCCATTTGCCAACATCTCTCTCCTTTCTCCATCCTCCTCGTTTTTACACACCCTCCTGTACTTCCTGCCTTTTCTCCACCTCTAGATGACTCTTCATCTCCTCTTTCATATTTCTCATCACCTTCTCCTCCTCCAAATGTCTCATGACATCCTCTTCTACTATTGCAAACCTCCTGCTCTGCCAGCTGCCTTCATCCATCTTTCCCCCTCCATCTGAAACGTATCTACCCGCTCCATTAACTTCTACTTCCTTCTTAGTTTTTCGTTACCACCTCTTCTCTCTTCCAGAGGAGCTGAAAAGGAATGTCTGTTAAAATTCACTGTATATTAAAATCAACATAACTACATTTAGCATCATAATCGAGAAGCCAATTATTTATCCGCAGGAGTGTAACTAACTTCCTTAGTTTAAAGGGTGCCTGGTGCAATGTGTCAATATTGCAGATTAGTGCAGCATCTGAGAGCAGAAACAATTAACTGCAGGGTCAGGCCCAGCCACTACTTTCTAAACAGGAGTGTGTTCTCTCCCTTTACAAAAATCACATATTTTACAACTATTGAACACGTTAATGGATATCTTCTCCTTCTACACTTTACTCAATGACGTAGCAGAAGGATGGCAGTACTGCGTGCCCTTGTAAGTTCTGAGCTGGAAGAACTAGAGTACTCATTGACTCTATAGACTCCAGCTCCTATGACTGAAGAGGGCAGTGTTAATGGTAATGTTAAAGGATAGTTGTACTGCACACTATTACTACTGAAGTGGTCCCCTGGTGCTCTGCCGTATCTGAAAAGGAAAGGGGGTGAGGGGTGAGTTAGTGGGAACGATCGGGATAAGTTCAAGAGAGCATTGATATGCTGTTGGCAGCTTCAGTTCAGTTAACAACGTTCCCTGAGCTTGGGTCTGCTTTCCGGTCGGTAGCTTTCGTGTGCTGTTGTGCGAAGCTATGTGTGGTTTGTTTTGTTGTTACTGTGTACTGAAGTCTGTGCTGTTTTTTGTGCTTTAGGGTTGTGGTTGTTTAGAATTTGAGTGGTGTATATAGAGGGGTGAAATTGTTAGTGGGTTGGTTATTGGCCTCGCTATCTAGAAGTGATATGTGTTAAATTTCCAAGTTCCTTCTAGATGTGGTGCGTGAATATCTCTGCATTTCTATCTAGATCTGGCACTGGCTAATATTCACAACCCTGTGTATATATGATGCACGCCAATATTCACAATTATATCCAAATGTGTCACTGGCCCACCTTCAAAATTCTTTCTAGATGTGAAGCAAGCTATCATTCACAATTCTATCTAAATGTGGCATTGGTAATATTACCAATGCAGTCTAGATGTGGCACTTGCTATCATTCACAGTTCTAAGTGTGGCACTTGCTAACATTCACAATCCTATCTAGATGCAACGCAGGCTGATGTTCACAATTCTATCTAAGTGTGGCACTTGCTAACATTCATAGTTCTAAGTGCGGCACTTGCTAACATTCAAAATTCTATCTAGATGCGATGCAGGCTAATGTTCACAATTCTATCTAAGCGTGGCACTTGCTAACATTCACAGTTCTAAGTGTGGCACTTGCTAACCTTCACCATCCTATTTAAATGCAATGCAGGCTAATGTTCACAATTCTATCTAAGTGTGGCACTTGATAACATTCACAATCCTATATAGATGTGGTGCAGGCTGATGTTCACAATTTTATCTAAGTGTGGCACTTGCTACATTCAAGAGTACCATCTCCCAGAAGCTACTTGATGCGTATCAAGGCGCATACGAGAGCAATCGGCTGCCACCCAGCATGTCCGAATCGACAATAGTCCCGATCCTAAAACCGGGGAAGCCGTCCAAGCAATGTGCCTCCTATAGGCCAATCTCCCTTATCAATCAGGACGCTAAAATTCTGACGGTGGTGTTAGCCAACCGCCTGAAACAAGTTGTGCCCACCTTGATCCACTCGGACCAAAGGGGTTATGTCCCGGGGAGGAACACGTCGTGGAATCTTCGCAGATTGCACCATGTACTAGAAGAGACAAATCAAAGACAAGGCGAGAGCGCAATAGTGTCCCTGGACGCTGTCAAAGCGTTTGATTCGGTGCGTTAGGAGTGGCTGGTGAGTGTACTCGCCCACTTCGGCATTGGTGAGGGATTCCTCCGGTGGATCAAACTGCTATACAACGATCCTAGAGCAAGGGTGAAGACAGGGCGATTCATCTCAAGGGAGTGGAGAATACATAGGGGCACCAAGCAGGGATGCCCACTGTTGCCATTCTTATACATTCTGGCCCTAGAGCCGCTTGCGGCCTTCCTTAGAGCAGAATATGGGGACACCGGGATAAACATAGACGGGGTGCTCCATCAAATCTCGCTATACGCGGATGACATGCTGTTATTCGTAGAGAATCCAGCCGCCAATCTACCATGCCTCCTAGAGGCGATCGGGGCTCCTTCAGATACCTCGGAATAGAAATACACCACGACACTGCTGACACCCATAGGAAAAACACACTGGCGGCACTGGAAAAAACACAGAAATCAATGGTCTTCTGGGGAACACTCCCGCTGGGGATGATGGGGAGGGCGGCCCTCCTGAAAATGGTGGTGCTGCCGCGCCTGCTATATTACTTCACAAACATCCCCTACGCCATTCCCAGAGCCTTCTTCAACAGATTAAATATGATAACACGGAATTTCCTATGGGGAGGAGGGAGGAACAGAATTGCTATGGAGACTCTCCAGAAAGACTACGAGGACGGCGGTATCAGGCTACCGGATTTCGAAAAATATTACCTAGCAGGACAGCTGCAGTTCGCAGTCAAGTGGCTGGGAGAGGATGAACCAATAGACACAATTGTCTTTCAGCCAGCACTGAAACGATACTATTTGAGGGAGATCTTGTGGCTTAACACACCCCAGCACAAGACCCTGCCGAACATGCTTAAGATCGCAGTGGGGCTATGGAAAAGGGCATGGAAACTCCAGGGTATGAAAGACCCGTGCTCGACACAGATCCCTTTGGCGGGCCTCCTAGGGGGGAACACGAACATGCTAGCGATGTACCGAGTGCACTGGGAGGCCAAAGGTGTAGCACAAATTGGAGACCTGAGGAGAGGGGAGAGGTGGGCAGACTTTCAAAAAATAGTGGATGACCACGAGATACACGAAGGCCAATTCATCCTTTACAATTGCATAATACGAAATATCAAAAAAAGATGGCCAGAATGGATAGACCCGGAGGAGGAGGAGATGACAGAGTTAGACGTATGGTATGACATTTCAGAGGGAACCCACACAACCTCCAGGTTATATGAACAATTGTTAAACACAGTAGACCCGCAAGGATCAAACACGAGGCAACGTTGGGAGGAGGAACTCCAGAGGCCATTTAGCGATCAAGAATGGGCCAGGGTGCTAAGATACCCAAAAAAGGTCTCAAGGAATGCACGGTTCAGGCAGGCACAGCTATATATCACACACCGAGCATACCTCACGCCCAAGAGGATGCACAAGATGCGGACGGAAAATCAAAACAGGTGCCCACGCTGCCTGGCTGAGGACGCCGACGTGCTCCACATGTTCTGGACATGCCCAGTGATACAGACCTTCTGGGACAGAATCAGAACCAAGATAGCACAAGGCGGACTCCAACTACAAGCAGAGCATCCAGAGAGATACCTACTAGGCCTCTTCCCAAGAGGAAGCAGACATGAATCGCACGAAGCAAAAATGAAGCACTTAATATACATATTGGCTAAAAGAAGAATAGCAATGTCATGGAAGTCAAGGGAGGGCCCGAACATAGATGTATGGTGGTCAGATCTCCAAAAGTAGGCGCAGACAGAGACTGTGGTGTGGATAAGAGCGGTGAAAAGAGGGGAAGGGGAAACAGTACACAAGTTGACCGCATGGAACTCCTTGATGAAGGACCTATTGCGACACGAGAGAAGAGAGAGACAGTGAGGACCCCATGGGGACGGCAGACTAACGAGTAAGAATGAGGTTACCCGGCACGAGCTCTGTGGCGAGACACCTCTGTAAAGAACTCTGCGGTAGACCCAACAAAGGTGATGGACATGAAGGGTACGGTCGCCTGAGAACCCCGAAGCTGCGGAAGTACGGCAGGCTCCGAGAAACATACTAACGCGCCAGTGATGCTGTGTCATGTCAGATTGTATGTTTTGTTTTTGTTGTCTTGTTGTTGTTCAAAACCAATAAAGAAATTAAAAAAAAAAAAAGTGTGGCACTTGATAACATTCACAATCCTATATAGATGTGGTGCAGGCTAATGTTCACAATTTTATCTAAGTGTGGCACTTGCTACATTCAAGAGTACCATCTCCCAGAAGCTACTTGATGCGTATCAAGGCGCATATGAGAGCAATCGGCTGCCACCCAGCATGTCCGAATCGACAATAGTCCCGATCCTAAAACCGGGGAAGCCGTCCAAGCAATGTGCCTCCTATAGGCCAATCTCCCTTATCAATCAGGACGCTAAAATTCTGACGGTGGTGTTAGCCAACCGCCTGAAACAAGTTGTGCCCACCTTGATCCACTCGGACCAAAGGGGTTATGTCCCGGGGAGGAACACGTCGTGGAATCTTCGCAGATTGCACCATGTACTAGAAGAGACAAATCAAAGACAAGGCGAGAGCGCAATAGTGTCCCTGGACGCTGTCAAAGCGTTTGATTCGGTGCGTTGGGAGTGGCTGGTGAGTGTACTCGCCCACTTCGGCATTGGTGAGGGATTCCTCCGGTGGATCAAACTGCTATACAACGATCCTAGAGCAAGGGTGAAGACAGGGCGATTCATCTCAAGGGAGTGGAGAATACATAGGGGCACCAAGCAGGGATGCCCACTGTTGCCATTCTTATACATTCTGGCCCTAGAGCCGCTCGCGGCCTTCCTTAGAGCAGAATATGGGGACACCGGGATAAACATAGACGGGGTGCTCCATCAAATCTCGCTATACGCGGATGACATGCTGTTATTCGTAGAGAATCCAGCCGCCAATCTAACATGCCTCCTAGAGGCGATCGGGGCTCCTTTAGATACCTCGGAATAGAAATACACCACGACACTGCTGACACCCATAGGAAAAACACACTGGCGGCACTGGAAAAAACACAGAAATCAATGGTCTTCTGGGGAACACTCCCGCTGGGGATGATGGGGAGGGCGGCCCTCCTGAAAATGGTGGTGCTGCCGTGCCTGCTGTATTACTTCACAAACATCCCATACGCCATTCCCAGAGCCTTCTTCAACAGATTAAATATGATAACACGGAATTTCCTATGGGGAGGAGGGAGGAACAGAATTGCTATGGAGACTCTCCAGAAAGACTACGAGGACGGCGGCATCAGGCTACCGGATTTCGAAAAATATTACCTAGCAGGACAGCTGCAGTTCGCAGTCAAGTGGCTGGGAGAGGATGAACCAATAGACACAATTGTCTTTCAGCCAGCACTGAAACGATACTATTTGAGGGAGATCTTGTGGCTTAACACACCCCAGCTCAAGACCCTGCCGAACATGCTTAAGATCGCAGTGGGGCTATGGAAAAGGGCATGGAAACTCCAGGGTATGAAAGACCCGTGCTCGACACAGATCCCTTTGGCGGGCCTCCTAGGGGGGAACACGAACATGCTAGCGATGTACCGAGTGCACTGGGAGGCCAAAGGTGTAGCACAAATTGGAGACCTGAGGAGAGGGGAGAGGTGGGCAGACTTTCAAGAAATAGTGGATGACCACGAGATACACGAAGGCCAATTCATCCTTTACAATTGCATAATACGAAATATCAAAAAAAGATGGCCAGAATGGATAGACCCGGAGGAGGAGGAGATGACAGAGTTAGACGTATGGTATGACATTTAAGAACGAACCCACACAACCTCGAGGTTATATGAACAATTGTTAAACACAGTAGACCCGCAAGGATCAAACACGAGGCAACGTTGGGAGGAGGAACTCCAGAGGCCATTTAGCGATCAAGAATGGGCCAGGGTGCTAAGATACCCAAAAAAGGTCTCAAGGAATGCACGGTTCAGGCAGGCACAGCTATATATCACACACCGAGCATACCTCACGCCCAAGAGGATGCACAAGATGCGGACGGAAAATCAAAACAGGTGCCCACGCTGCCTGGCTGAGGACGCCGACGTGCTCCACATGTTCTGGACATGCCCAGTGATACAGACCTTCTGGGACAGAATCAGAACCAAGATAGCACAAGGCGGACTCCAACTACAAGCAGAGCATCCAGAGAGATACCTACTAGGCCTCTTCCCAAGAGGAAGCAGACATGAATCGCACCAAGCAAAAATGAAGGTCTTAATATACATATTGGCTAAAAGAAGAATAGCAATGTCATGGAAGTCCAGGGAGGGCCCGAACATAGATGTATGGTGGTCAGATCTCCAAAAGTAGGCGCAGACAGAGACTGCGGTGTGGATAAGAGCGGTGAAAAGAGGGGAAGGGGAAACAGTACACAAGTTGACCGCATGGAACTCCTTGATGAAGGACCTATTCGACACGAGAGAAGAGAGAGACAGTGAGGACCCCATGGGGACGGCAGACTAACGAGTAAGAATGAGGTTACCCGGCACGAGCTCCGTGGCGAGACACCTCTGTAAAGAACTCTGCGGTAGACCCAACAAAGGTGATGGACATGAAGGGTACGGTCGCCTGAGAACCCCGAAGCTGCGGAAGTACGGCAGGCTCTGAGAAACATACTAACGCGCCAGTGATGCTGTGTCATGTCAGATTGTATGTTTTGTTTTTGTTGTCTTGTTGTTGTTCAAAACCAATAAAGAAATAAAAAAAAAAAAAAGTGTGGCACTTGCTAACATTCACAGTTCTAAGTGTGCCACTTGCTAACCTTCACAATCCTATCTAGATGCAATGCTGGTAAATATTCCAATTCTATCTAAGTATGGCACTTGCTAACATTCACTGTTCTAAGTGTGGCACTAGCTAACCTTCACAATCCTATCCAAATGTGATGCAGGCTAATGTTCACAATTCTAAGTGTGGCACTTGCTAACATTCACAGTTCTAAATGTGGCACTTGCTAACATTCACAATCCTATCTAGATGCAACGCAGACTAACATTCACAATCCTATCAAGATGCGATAGTCTCTAGTTGTTAAGCAGGTTAGTGTTAATATCTCTCTGAGATTGCTCTACTCCCTACCAAGGCCACACCTACCTTGATGGTTGCTGCTGTTTGACAGCTGGCTGCTGGCCTCCCATGCTGACACATGCAGACACAATCTGGAGCCACCTCTGTGGGAGCTGCCTTTTTCCTTGGGGCCCTTAGCCACAGGGGCTGCATGGGCAGAGGGCTGCCCTTGGAAGTTCAGTTATGACCAGGTGGATGTACCAATAAGGGGAGGTGTCCGGGCTGGGAGGCGGGAGGTGCATGGTGGGACTGGGAGAAAGCCAGACACAAAGGACTACACCCCAGGGACTGCACACTCTACATACAGGCCAGCACAGAAAAACAGGGTCACAAGCTACAGAAACACAAGAGAAACCCATCACAATAGCACAAATTGGACAATAAAAGATTGAAAATACACTCAAACCCCTCCACTAGAGTACATAAAACAGGCCAAAAACGGAATACAATCAATGTAAAACTCCAACCAGTCCCTAAAGCTGCTTCGCAAGTGATTTCCATACCAGATCCTTTGAGATTGCAGTCCAGAAGGCAAGGGCAAAATGGCTCCAGGGAGCAAGGTTGGGACACCTGACTATTCTAGTCTATTGCAAGAGGGGAGGGCGGGACTGGGAGAAAGCCAGGCACAGCCAAAGGACTACACCCCAGGGACTGCACACTCTACATGCAGGCCAGTACAGAAAAATAGGGTCAGAAGCTACAGAAACACAAGAGAAACCCATCACAATAGCACAAAATCGACACAAAAAAGATAGATAGGAAAATACACTCAAATCCTTCCACTAGAGTACATAAAACAGGCCAAAAACAGATTATAATAAATGTACAATTCCTCGCTGAGCATCAACCAGCTCCTAAAGCTGCTTCAGAAGTGGTTTCCATACCAGATCTTTCGGGATTGCAGTCCAGAACGCAAGGTCATAGCAACCACACCGGTACTCACTTCTTAATTCTAGAATGATTCCCCTCAGGAGATAAAATCAAATATTTTCCTGAGTTCGTTACTCAATGTGATTTCACTGTTGAGAGACCACTATGTTTTCACTCAACGCTGCAAATGAGAGCTTAAAGCATTGTGAGCCACATCTCTTACCACATGTACCACAGAGCAAAATGTTGATAGACAGAAAATGCAAACATGCCAAATTCAATCAAATTGGTTCTAAATTCTGGCATTGCAACAATGTCACACATGAGCAGCAGGGAAGGTGGGGCAAGAGATTGTGGGGGCTGAGGAAAGCTGACCACTCAGTGATGCTGGCATCAGAGATGCATGGAATCACCGAGAGAATCTCCCCCACTGACAGCCTCCTCACCCGACCAGTATACTAATATCCAACTATATACAAAGTAGGATACTGATTTACACAATTTTTTTTAGTCAGACTTTCCCATGTTCCATTTTTTTTGTAAATCAGGCCTTAAACTCAGGCTTTGATAACTATGGACAACATGAGCAGTCAGCTAGCCTGGTCTGTGAGCTTAACTCAGATCAATGTAGGGAAGGATCACCAGAGTGTGAAGTTCGCTAACAAGACCTCAAACAAGTCCGTAATGCAATGGAGATCTCACAGTTTGTTCTCTGCAGCATCAAGAAATCACTCGTGACAGTGAAAACAGAGACAAAGGTGCAAGTAAACCATGGGTAACATAGGTAAGAAGAGGAAGCTGTGGCAGAGACAGACGTGGACACCTGATTCCAAGATGCAGCCCCCTCTCTCTCCAATTAGTGTCTCAGTCCACGTAGCTGTGGGTGCACAAGACATCATCTAGGTAGAATGTTTCCACAAATATCAAGGGGAAGAGTCTAATTCTCTTGCACCGATCCAGCAATTTCACCATCAACAGGATTCTGGTTTTCTGAGTGAAACAATTAGTGCCCACATATTCTCACTGGCTAGTGTATGAAAGAAGTCAGGACAGCACTCAAGTGAGGGACTTTGGAAGAAAGAAGGGAAAGCAGAATTGTTTAAAGTGAGTCGGGAACAAGAAGGTGGAGAAAAGTCAGCATGGGAGAGAAAGATCAAAGAGGGATATCACGGAAAGAGAGCGAGGAAGGAAGAAAGAAATTAAGGGAGGGAGGGAGGGAGGAAGAGGGAAGATTTGGAATTTAACATTTTATATAATCCCCTAGCATACTGCTGCATCATAATATTGAGTAGGCACTGTAAACTTTGATGTTTAAGCACTGTTTCATGCATGTGTGAGGTGAGGCTCTAGGCTTTACTGAGCATGTCTTTGCAATGGAGGCTCTTCACCGTGTGTGTAGTTATGCTCGCCTTCACATCTCTCACTTCTGACGTGTTTCCCTTTTGGCATATGTAAGCATGTTTTAGGCCCCCGCTTTCTTAGGAAAAGGGCCTTTAGCATATGAAAGTCATCACAATATGGATCATCCCACTCCTCAAAAAACCATCTCTTGGCCCGGCTCTGCCTACTAACTACCGCCCTATCACCACAGTTCCTTTCTTAGTCAAAATTGTGGACCATATTGCTTACTCGTAAATCCAACATTTCTTAGAGTACCAATACCTCCTTGCAACAAGACAGTCAGGGTTCTGCCCTAAACATAGCACCAACACTGCTTGGCTGGACCTCAAAATGCAGCTAGATAACATCTGTGAGTCATGCAATTAACCATCCTCCTCTTTTATTTAGTAGCAGCATTTGATCTGGTGGACCATGACATGCTCTGCCAACACCTCAGTTCACATTTCCAATTCTCCACTGATGCTGTTGCCTAGGTTAAATCATTCCAAGCACTTATTAAACATCCTTGACTCCCTAGACATCATTTACACTAACTTTGTTGATGACACCCAAATCCTTGTCCCTCTTACTGGCAACCATTCTGAAGACAGTGTTGTCAACAACAGGATATACAGCACTATCCAAAACTGGATGGCCACCCATAATCTCTGTCTGAACGACTACATAACTAAGTTACTCATCGTGGGATCACCCCACCGCCTCAAGAATCTTGACCCGGGTTACTCCTCCTTTTACATTGACGGCACAGCAAGTCCAGTCCTTAAACATGTAAAAACACTTGGGGGTAAACCTGGATGGTGAACTGTCCACGAATAAGCACATCAACACCCAGGCCTCATGCATGGCCTACGCCACTAAACTCATCTCCTTGAGTTGACAATTTTGTTCTCCGAACAACTGCCTGACTCTGGCAAGAGCCATCATCATCAGCCAACGGGATTATTGTAATGCTCTCCTCATGGGAACCTCAGCATCTAATCTGGCTAAATTCCAACTCCTCCAAAACAAGAACTTGCGAGCAACACTGGGCCTGCGTTGATCTATCCACATCTCTGTTTCCCTGTCGAGAAGTCCACTGGCTGCCCATCAAAACCTGCATCGACTTCAAAACCCTAACTGCTGCCCACCATTGCATCTACAAAGAAGCCCTTATGTACTTGAACACCAGCCTTGCACAGGGACAGCAATTGCGCTCTTTATGCTCCTCCAACAACATGTTCCTGGTCACCCCACGCTTCAAAATGTCCAGAGCAGGAGATGTGAGTTTCTGGAACTCTCCACCGTCAACTGTCAGAAATTACTGATGCTTCCCCATCTTTAAGAGACTTGTGAAAAACCTGTTTTTTCAACAAATATGACTAATGTAACTAATTATTTGGCCTCCACTTGAGGCATCTTTTGCTTCTGCTGTACAAACGCTGTGATACCCTCGGGATTGAGCATTACATAAAAGTTATAAATAAATAAATATGGTAAGCATGCTCGCCTGCCTCAGAAAGTGTGTGAACCTTTGAGGAGTATATTCAGCTCAACCAAATGTATCACGTTATGCTGTCCTCCCTAACAACACTGTCTAACATGTAAGAAAACAGCTGGTGTGCATGTGTACTGGGGCTTTGTTCCCTGCTTGTAACATTGTTTCAGTATGATTCCTTGCCCTGTCGGGACCTTCCCTTCTATTGAAATGCATGTGTTTCTTTTGGGTAAAATAGAGCAGTGTGAGGGGTGGCTCACTTGCATCAAAATCTTGTACCGTCGCAGTTTTTTTTTTTCTGCTGCTTGCTTTTTACAAAAAAACTGTTCAACAATCCACTGGAATAGTCAGTGGTCATTTATCCAGGACAAGTTTGGTGTCTGCAACTTCGTATTCCACTGACCTGTGGCCAGTTCCAAGGGTAGCCAGGCGCACATCCCGGTGATCCCTGTTGGGCCCAGGTGAGATGATTTCATCAGAGGGGAGAGCTGGCAGGAGAACCTAGAGTCATGGGAATGTGGACAGAACAAATGTGGAAGAAGAGCTGACCGAAAATATTGTGGATTGGTGAACAAAGGTAATTCCATCAGTGTATTTCATGTCTTGTATAAGTATTGTTTGAAACAGGTTGGGGTAAATCTTTGTCTCTGGTTAAACAATTCTGAAATCTGAAAACTGTTGTGAATATCCAAGGATATAGGAGGGAAGGTACACTGCCTACAGAACCGTTTATCTGAATAAAAAAAGTAAAAGTGTTTGGCACTGCAGCTTGGAATACAAGTAAAAAGCAGTGTATCCATGCTCCCTACTGATTTAAGATGACATGAGACCGCTGCACTGGCCAGATTAGTGTACTATGGATCAGGGACTAGGATGGATGTGATCTGTATAAGTGTGAAGAAAATATTTTGGATGAGAGCCTCATGGTTGTCTTGTCTTTTTCAAACCTATACCTCGATACTTGAAACCCTAAATGTGCAACTCAGTTGCAACCCTGCTTTATATTTCACACTCTGCTCTATCTTAGTATGGGAGCTGTAGCAGGCTTTGTTTCTACTGATTATGTGTATTGTTTGGAGTAATACCTACCCAGGTCTCTGAAACAAGCTGAACTACTGTTGTGTATTGTGGATAGCGTAATGGGGCATAAACGCTGTGAACCAGAAGTCATCTGAAATCCGACCAACAGCTGCAGGTGTCACTGAATTATCTGTATGGGGCATGGAATGGAGGTCAGGAGGTGATACCTGGGCCCCTTAATAGATGTGGCAGAGTGGTCAGCTATGAGCTGTACCAAATTCACCAGCCACTGGCCTAGATGGCGTCCCAATACAAATGGAGCTAGGAACGGACATGACTGATATGTAATAAAAAAGGAAAGATCTTTGGTTCTTGAAGAAATGATCAGGCACTCTTAAGGGGAACCTCCCAATAATATCATATACACTCTTATAAGATATTCAAGAAAGAAATCTACAATCTGTTTTTGAATCAAGATAAATAGGTTTATGCTCCCACCAAAGAAGTGGGTGAAACACCTAAAACACATGTTGATGATTTGTGTAAACCATAAATCACAGATTGATACACAGTTAATAATTTATCAAACAATATCATTTCAATAATACACTGAAATAGATGTGATTTGATTTGGTTATTTTTAATCACGTAACTGACAAAATGTATCCTATCTGGGCACCAATGTTTACAAAAAGTTCAACTTTTGTATCTGTGAGGCACTAATTACCAAAGAAGGATTTCACCTAGCAACATTCAACCTTGTGGATCACCGTTAACAGAACAGGTAGGTCTTCACCGCCTTTCGGAATTAAATAAAATTTTTATGTTCTCGGATAGCTTTTGGGAGACTATTCCAGGCTGTGGGACCATAAACTCCAAATCTATGGTCCCCTTTGCTCAAATATCTAGACCATGGTACTTCTACCAACAGCTTGTCACTAGAGCGACGTTGGCGGCCTGGAATATAAAAATTGATTTTATCCACCAGATAACTTGGTGTAAGACACATAACTTTAATGTCTATACGATCCTTCACAGCCAACCAGTGTAAAGACTGTCTTAGATTGAAGATAGGGGAACATTTTACCACCCCAAAAACCAATCTACCTGCTGCATTTTGTGCTACTTGCAATCTGCGTAGTTGGAACTCCGGGATTCCCGTCAGCAGAGCGTTTCCATAGTCTAGTCTAGAATTAATAAGCACCCCCACGACTAAGGCCCGATCCTTGTCTGCTAGAAACGGGAACATCTGTCTAAGCATTTGTAGTGTGTAAAAGCACAGATTGGACTTTCGCACTAACTTGGGCTCCACTCCCCATGTTGTCTTCCAAAATACAAACCACATTTTTTATCTTTGAGGAGAATTCCAATTGTGAACCCAAGAAACAATGTGACAGTCCATGCTTCATATGGTGCAGATGGGTGGGATTTAGAACCAAACAATGCTACTTCTGTTTTGTTGGCATTTAACAGTAGCTGGTTGGTATTCAGCCATGTTTGTACTTCCTTTAGGCAGAGTTCCACCAGTTCATACGTCTGCTCTGTTCTCTCCACTCTCATGAATATCTGAGCATCATCCGCATATTAATGGAATTTCACTTGATGTTTCCTCAAAATATTCATAAGTGTTTTTATATTAAGGTTAAAAATGAGAGGGGAGAGTGAGGAGCCTTGTGGAACACCAAAGGTTTGCTTAAGAAACTCAGAGAAAAAACCCTTCAAATTTAACCCTCTATTCTCTTACGGTCAAAAAGACCTAAACCACTGTAAAGCTTGTACAGACACCCCCCACCTCCTGTAAACGGCTCAACAGGATGTTATGGTCTACCGCATAAAATGCGGCAGACAAGTCCAACATAATCAACAGTGATAGATCTCCTTGATCCGCTGTCTCCAGCAGATCATCCCAGACTGTCAATAACGAGGTCTCCCTTTCGAAACCTGGTTGGAAGCCTGATTGTAAGGGGTCTAATAGCAACTCCTTTTCCATGTGTTCTTGAAGTTGGGCCGTAACTATTTTTTCCAAAATGTTCCCACGTCATGGTAGGCTTGCAACAGGTCTGTAATTTTGTAAATTCGTGGGACCTAAATTTGCTTTCTTCAGCAGTGGGGTGACGACTGCCTTTTTCAGAATCGCCGGTACACTGCCAGTTATAAGTGATTTATTCACAAAATCT
The DNA here is from genome assembly GCF_040938575.1 of Ambystoma mexicanum. NCBI lineage: Eukaryota > Metazoa > Chordata > Amphibia > Caudata > Ambystomatidae > Ambystoma > Ambystoma mexicanum. Next base: position 757,092,867 of record NC_090929.1, on the reverse strand, counting down.
GTGATATAAGTAGTAGTATCCGACACCAGTTGTTTTGCCACAACCGAGGGTAGCACAAATAAGGTATTGTTTATGGGTTTCAAATTGGAGAATAATGAATAAATCGTCTCTTCAAAGACTTTTGAGAAAGAGAAAGGTTTAAGACTTGATGCACTAACTAGGTTGGAAGCCTTTTATTTGCTCCTCTGTTTCTATTGGTAATAACTCAGCAATATTTTCTTCAATCAAATAGATGAACATGGGATGTACAAAGAAGTGAAAGAGTTTATATGAGATTATTGGGGGTTCAACGTAAGAGTGCCTGGCCATTCCTACGAGACCCAAAGAACTTTACGTTATGTTGATTTTCTGTCCCTGTAGCCAGGGATCTGGCTGGAGTACCTGAAAACAATAGTTTCTGATTTGATATAATCTATTATATTGACCACTAGTAGTGTGTCCCCATATCTCTACCCCTCCTGGATCTGTAATACGTCACACTTCTTCTTACCCCTGTGAGAATGGGTTCAGGTACATCTAAATGAAGTCCAGCACCACATGTTTACTCACTACTCATCCAAAAGCATGTCAGTACCTGGGAAAATGGCACAAACATACACAGGGTGAGTCACCTAGAGACTTGCCCCAGAAAGGCACATTTGACTTTGATAAAATAACAAATGTATGTAAGGCGTTAGAAAGGAAAGGTGCAAGTGTACACCAATGGCAATGGGACAGCTATCTAGACTGGTATACCAAAGCTATACACGCTGAAGAAACTCAAGTTAATTAAACAAAATATTGAGATCAGTAGAAAGCAGGCAGACCAAGTGGATGTCCATGTTGCTGCTAATATGCCAAAAATCACAGAATTCCAATGTGATTTTAGACCAGTATCTGAAACTGAGTTTGCAGCTATTTTAAACAAGCTTAAACCCACTAAGTGCAAAGGGGATGGTGCCTGAAAACCGAGCACTCTAACCTGCAGGTATCAGTCCCCAAAGCCAGATACAGACATTTATATCCAGTAATCCAACGGGAGCCCCCGCCTAAGCAAACTCCCGAAAATGTTCTGGACACTTACAGCCGGCCATTTTAAATGTTACATCCGACCATCAACAGGCTAATCCAGACTCTATCCAACAGCCAACCTATCATCCATCAGTCCACCCCAATAAATTCCATGGTCAGTCTGTTTACCTCTGAATTACAAGCCAGGACCTCTGAAAAAAATATTCACCTTCCTCAGCCCACATTTGAAGGGTTCCCAAATGTAACGCCCAATACCAGTTCTGGTGTATTCCCACTCAGCCAGCTCCCTGGAGGAGGAGGCACTTGTGCTACTCTACATGCACCCTGGAGAGCTACTGATTTGCTCAATATTGTGCAGAAGTTCCCAAAGAAATGAGAAGATCCCGTAAAGTAGTATGAAGAGCTTCAGGTTATAATTGAATGCTATCACCCTGCGTGTGCTGATTTAAATCAATTATGGTGAGCATGCTGCCCAAAGATATGTTTACCCTTTTGAAAGTACACTCCAATTGGCCAGCTAAAGCACCTGCTACTTCTAGAGACTTTAAAATATTGGCGCAGACTACTCTTGAAATCTAACCCTGAAAGACTGATTGGTCCAAAATCAATGAATGCAAGCAAGTGAAGGGTGTACATGCTGTGGAATATCTAGAACGTTTGTAACAATGTTTTGAACAATATTCGGGATCGTTGAAGCAGCCATTGTAGTGCCACAAGCTGTGGTGGCTCGGTTTCTTAGGGGTTGCAACCTAAGTTTTCAGAGGAAATTAAAGCAGTGCTAATAGAATGGGAATGCAAGGGTTTAGTAGCAGTTTTTTGGCTGCAGAGCACTTTCATGAAATGGTTGAAAGACTGAAATAATCTTCTGAGGAAAAACTCATGGCATTGCAAGTACAGAGTTTACAACATTCCTAGGGAAGGGGAGGGTTCCAACCCACACCAGGAGGGCACCAGTGAAGGTGAGGAAGATGAAGAGGAGCACCCCAATCACATGAACCAGTGCAAACTGCTGTCCACATGTGCATCAGTATGACGGTCAAGGCGGACAGCTATTAACACCAAGAGGGGTGACTAGGTCAGAGCCTTCACCGGCATCACTTCAGAAAAATAGTTAGGATTGCCAAGGGGTCTCTGAACTTGTTGCACTACTCATATCGATTGATTCTACTGCCTCGTACATTGATTGTGTTATTGCTGGCCAACAGATTTTATGGTTGGTTGATACAGGAGCAACACTGAAAGATTCACCATGAATGATGCATTCTGATGAAATTGTTGATGCTGTAGGTATGGGAGGTACACCAATACCCCACCATGTGTCTACCCTGCTAATGGTTACAATAGGCCCAATTTCCGACCAACATGCATTCTTGCTGAGTCCCTGTTCCCCCATGAATTTGTTTGGATTGGATATATTGTGTAAGTTAAGTTGCTCTATTTACTGTTCCCCTGATGATGTATGCCTTGACAACCAGAGGAGCTGTCAGTATTAAAGGAAATTACCCATTCAAACTCTGAAGACTGGGTCATCACTCCCTGCTTGTGACAGGAACTTTTGGACCGAGTCCCGGCCAAGTTATGGTGAACCCATGTAAATGATGCTTGTTATATGATTAATGTCGAACCAGTTAAAATGATTCTTAATTCTGCCAAACCCTGGCCATGTGTACCTCAGTATCTTTTTACCTGACAAGCAGAAGAAGGCATTCGTCCTCCAATAGAATCCCTTCTCCAACAAGGTATTGTCATACCAACTGGTAGTCCTTACAATAACCCTATTTTGCCCACAAGGAAGCCAAGTAAAGAGGTTTATCATTTTATTCAGGATTTATGCACAGTTAATACAGCCATGTTTCAGCTTTTCCTGTTGTACCTAACCCAGCTACCATGCTGCCATGAATGCCCTACATAGCCAAATACTTCACTGTTGTAGATCTGTGTTCAGCATCTTTCTCCAGACCTACATTCTGACAGCCTGAATCTGTTCGCATTTACCCATAAATCCACTCAATATACATTCACTCATCTTCCAATGGGATTCACAGAGAGCCCTACCCTATTCTGACACATTTTTAAGAAAGACCTTGACTCAGTTCAGTTCCCAGGAGGGTGGATGCTGGTGCAGTACATAGACGATCTGCTCCACGCCTCCCTGGAAGACTGTGAGGCAGACACTCGAATTTTGTTGACAGCACTTGCTGAAAAGGATCACTAGGCATCTAAAGACAAGTTACACTTGTGTCTGCCCCGAGTGCCATAGCTTGGCCATGAAATTTCAGCTGGGGGAAGACATCTATCCCAATATTGAACTACAGTGATCCAGAACATCCCCAAGCCCCAGACCAGAAAGCAGATGAGAGGGACCCTTGGGATGGTCCGTTACTACAGATAGTGGGTCCCGGGATATGTAACTATAGTTAATCCCATTTATGACCTCATGCATGATTCGACCCCTGAACTCCTGCCATGGCCTCAGGAAGCAGAAGATGCCTTTGTCATCATTAATGCAAGCACTTGCAACAGCTCCAGCTTTAGGTTTGTCAGATTATAGTAAACCCTGTGTGCTGTTTTGCGAAGCGAGCACAACAGGTTTGCTCAAGGTGTGTTGACTCAGTTACATGATGATACACATCAACCCCTATCCTTCCATAGCATAGCTTTATTTTCAGTAGCCACGGGGCTCCCAGCTTGTATGTGAGCCATCACTGCTGCTGCTGTGTTAATAGAGAAAATTGATTTACTGGTACAAGGTCATCCTGTCACGATTGCAGTTCCCCATGTCGTATTGTTATTACTGCTTAAAGGGAAGAGATAGCATGTGGCTAGCTCCCGTCTTACCCGATATGAAAAGTTGATAATTTAAGCCACTAACGTGACTGTGAACCGATGTTCAGGGCTGAATCCCACTTCTTTGTTGCCAACCCTGCAGGACTGGAAACCACATACATTTCAGGTTGTTGTTGAAACACTGATGTCACCCGGTGCTGATTTATTACATGTAATGCATTTAAACACTGATCTGATCTTCTTTCTGGACAGCTCTTCCATCCATGTCTCAGAAACTGCTATATTGGTCTCTGGTTATTCAGTATGTACCCCCATGCTTTTTTTAGAAGAATATCGATTGCCTGGGACCAAATCTGCACATGTAGCTCAAATCACAGCCCTCACCCATACCTGTGCCTTGGCCTGGGATAGATCAGTCACAACCTACACCGACTAAAGGTATGTTCATGGTCTTGTACATGACTTTGGTGTCATTTGGAAGAAAAATTGGTATTTAACATCCATAGGCAACCCAATATTGAATGGAAAATATGTGTCAGCTTTATAGAATGCATTGCTACTCCCAGCGTGTATAGCCATTGTTAAATGTAAAGGAAGTGATCCTGCTCAGTCATTCACAGCAAAGGAAATACACTAGCAGATGGTGCAGCTTATTCAGCTGACTTAAATGGCCCCCTGGCTCCCTATGATATTCTTGTTTGTGTTGCAGTTCCACGGTCCCCAACCGCTTCATTGGCTTCTCTTTCCAGTCTAACAACACTCCAAGACCAAGCCCCTGAAGCTGAAAGGGTGACCAGTTATGGCTGACCTAGTTATGGGTGATGTGTTCTCTGGGTGGGTGGAGGCCTACCCATGTCGGAAGGCAGATGATATTACAGTGGTTACAAAGTTTTTAGCAGAGTTTATACCACAATTTGGACTGCCACTCTGCATAGACAGCGACCGAGGCAACCATTTTACTGGTCATGTTATTAAAGAAGTGTTCCAAGGAATAGCTCAGTAGTTCCAATGTACTTATCACCCTCAGTCTAGCGTGTATGTAGAGCGTTGCAACGTGGACCTTAAGTTGAGGTTGTCTAAAGTATGTGAAGAAACATGGTTGAAATGGCCCCAATCCCTGCCCCTTGCTCCGTTTGCCATGTGCAATAATCCACAAGGTAAACACATTGTGTGCACACAAAATCCTCACAGGTCAAACCATGAGAATAGGAACTGCATCCCCAGCAGTTCCTCACATCCATTTGCCTTTAGAGGATGATACTTTACACCAGTAACATTGAAAGTTGATTAAAATGGTTTGGTCTCTCCACCCTCAGGTCCCTGAAGCTCTGCCTGAACCAGCAACATAGCCCTGTCACCCTCTACAGCCAGGAGATTGGATTTTGGTGAAGGCCCATCACTGTAAATCTGGACTCTAGCCAGGATGGTGCATCCCATTCCAAGTTATCTTACCCACAAACTCTGCTGTTACATGTACTGGGGTCCAGGCCTCTATTTATGCAGCACATTGCAGCAAGATCCCCATCCCAGCCGACAACACCACCTCCACTGCGACTGATCTTCCTCGGCTTGGCCCCAGCTCCACCACAACCACCAAATCATTCTTTAGTGGCACTGTCAGTCATTTGTCGAATGAAATGGCCAGTAGGAGAAAACGAAGGTGCAGCACTCAATCACCCAGTATGCTCATGTGCTGAACCAGGACCCACAGCTTCTGAACCTCTTACAGACAGTGAGGTTTCTGTGGCAGCTATTGCTAAGGCTCCTTTGTCAGTCATTCGAAGCACTGGAGGGAAAAAAAAACCTGATTCAGACCCTACTTCTGGCATATCACCTTCAGTGCCTGACCCTCTGGATCTCACAATGTATCCCCCAAAAGGTATGCTTTGTGATCCCATGGAAGAGGTCCTGAGAACCAGTAGCTCTGAACAAAATGGCCCCTGGCCAGATCACTCACCCCTGGATTTTTCCCGTCAATGATGATGAATCCCCCTGAGGTGGCAGTGCAATGGCAAAGAGTTCATGCCACCACTTTTGACTCACCAATACCTGCAAGTTATGATACCTGTTACTAACACCTACTGGTCATTACTTTCATCTTAATGACCATCATATGCACGTGGCTCTGGTGTTTTGGATACCTCTAGTTGGAGATTTTAATTGGAACATTCGACTACGAACTGTTGGCTAAGGATGTCTTCGTTCTGTACCTGATTCCTGTTGGAGCTTTTGAAAAGTGACATTTACTTTGCTGTAACTTCACAGAGCCTGTAAAGCTTTGAACTGAATGCTCTGGCCTGGCAAGTTTATATCACTTGTACTCTGTGCATTACCTGTCCTGATGAACTGAATTAAACTGTGTCTTCAAGTCACAAACTATTGTGCTGGTGCTACAACCAGATTCTAGAACCTGGATATTTGAGGATTGATCCTTGTATACACTATGGCCCTCATTACGAGTTCAGCGGTATCCTGCAGGTGCTACCGCCGGGTTGCTGCCAGACTTGTAACACTGTTTCTGCTGCCTGATATCTTGGTGGCACCGGGACATTACAAGTCCCGGCAGCTAGTGATGTCAGGCAGCAGAAAGTGTAAGTTCCCATTCCCGTCGGGAATGGGGATATGGAAGCACCAGCACTGTTGCTAATAGTTCCAGTGCTTCTGTGAAAATCATGCCGGTGGGGTCTGGTTCCCCTGGCAGGTCAGACATGCCGGGAGCCACGGCCACTGCAGGCATAGTTGTAGTGTGGCAATCCGGAAAGGATGCTGGTACGTTGCTACCTGCACCCTTATTTCTGGACCGCCAGACTTGGAATGAGGGCCTATGTCTGGCTATAACTCTGTTATTATCGTTATTGTGAGAATACTGATATATTATCATTTAATTGTGACAGCTGCTTTCCATACAACCTGTCATGCAAACAATAGTCCCTCTGCATATCCCTGGGTACACAGTGAAAACACTTACCTGCACCTCTCCTGCTAGTATGCCTGCATTTTTAATCTTACTGACTGTGGGGTCTGTGCTCATCTGCCTCATGATGTATCCTCCAAGTAACCTATTGCAACCATACCCTTCCAGGGGGGGGGGATATTTGATGGATCTTAAGTTGGTCACCCAATCCCAAGTCCCAGGACCCTGTAGAGATTCACACTCCCTCCTGGGCTTCTACAGTCCTCTGAATTTCCCCACTCCAGACCAAGTGTGAATCAAGACAGCAGCACTCCACTGTTCCTCCACAGCAACTTGCCATGTATTTCCTTATCCAACAAAGGCCCTCTGTTCATGGGAACTAGCAAATGGCATTATTACTTGTCCACCAAATCCAGTGTAGTAATCAATAATGTGACATTTTCCTTTGATCCCACTTTTTCATTTTCCCAATTTGGGTATGCTACATATTCCAAAACCTATTGCATTTTTGGTGACAAACCTTACCCCTGGCTGCCCATTTATTTGTGGGGGAGTTGTTATATGAAGTATGTTCTGCCTGTAAGGCATCATACTCCTGCCTTCTCAGCTCATCCCTGCCCCAGAAGAAGCACTGCCTGGGAAAATGTTGTTGCTGGGGTATGTTATCTTATACCAGCTCTTGCGGTCAAGATAAACAGAGGCTGCCTTAGCCAATTGTCACACTTGGTAGAGGATTTTGCAAATGCCACAGTGCCACGGCATCCTCCTTGACCTTATTATCATGAGAACAAATAGCCATCCAAACTATAGTGCTTCAGAACCTTATGGCTTTAGACATTGTCCTAACCTCACATGGAGGCATCTGCGCAATCCTGAAGAGTGAATGCTGCACTTACTTACCCAGTTATGCAAGTAATATTACTGACATCGTTACCCACATTCGCCACACTGTAAGCCTCCTTCACACAAGTCCGGAGGCTTCCTGGGCCTTTGCGTCATGGATTGCGGGTCTATTAGGAACTCTGGATGCGTCCATTGGTCAGATTTTTCTCATTGTGTTAGTCATGATTCTAAGTCTGTCTTGCATGCTCATGGCTTGTGAGTGTCTCTATTTTCTAGGCAAGTGTAACCTGCTCTGAAGTCTCTCAGCCTACTCAAATACTTTACTGTCATGCTACTGAAGAAATAATATGTTATGAAATACCTGGATGTAATGTTTGTTTCCCTAAAGATGTATAGAATGAGACTGGATGGAAGGTCTCATGGGAGAGGATTGTGGGGGAAATGTTGGAAGTGAAAATTGTATGTACTCCCCTAGCATGCTGCTGCATCATAATATTTAGTAGGCACTACAAACTGCCATGTTTAAACACAGTTTCTTGCTTGTGTGAGCTGAGGCTTTATTGCGTATGTTTAGTGTGTAGTCATGTTCGTGTTCACATATCTCGCTTCTGATATGTTTCCCCTTTGGCATATGTAAGTGTTTTAGGGACTCCCACTTTAAGAAAAGCGACTTTAGCAGATCGAAGACATCATACTGTAAGTGTGCTCGCCTGCATCAGGCCTTTTGTGAACCTTGGAGGAGTATATTCAGCTCAACTAAATGTATCACGTTATGCTGTCCTCGCAGCTGGTATCAAACACTTGTAGGGCAGGGCTTTGTTCCCTGCTTGCAACATTGTTTCAGTATGATTGTGTAATATGCTAGAGGACTTGCATCAATGATATCACAAGTCTGCAGAGTAGCTAAGGCCCATCAAAAAACCTCCTCTGGCAATAACGGAAGACTCAGCCATGGGGCAAAGTTTACTGTCTTTATTCTCCAATAGACAGGGATCTTACAGGAAATCACAAATCTCCAGCAATCATAGCTCCTGAGCTGATAGCACATGATTTTATACCCTGGTGATGTCACAAACATCTACTCCATCCCAAAAAACCCAAGGGGTATCCCAATTGGCTAGCTTGAGTCTATTACCTATAGAGCCAGTATACATTTGAATCTTCATGCGTCTAGCATGTCAGGTGTCTTTGTCTGAGACTTCCCCAAAAATTGTCTATCACATTGTTGCAGGGTCACACAAAGACCAGTGCAACATTCTACACCACACCATGATCAGAGCATCTGCATTGGCTAAAGTTGGTCCTCCCAGGCCTGGGACCCTGTTCTGTTCACAGCGCTCGGTGTACCTTTTCAAGGTAATGGGAAGGCCTATGTGTCCCCATTGTTGCCACTAGTCTGATCACCTAGCCTTAGAGAGTGACTTCAGGTTATAAGTTTTTGTGGGCAACGCATGTATCTGCTCTGCTTTGCTGGGTGCTGCTTCTCTTCCCACCAGAAGCAATTAGCCATTGTTTGACTGAGCTGAGTTACGTATGTGGAGACTGCAAGATGACAGGAATTTTCCACCTGCCCTTGTCCTTGGCGGCGAACACCATCTCTGTGCTTCGTGCTGCAGAGCCTTTATCTCTCCCTCCATGTATTTGAGGCATGTGGTCTCATGTGTATTCACTATAGTTATTCTATGGTTTCCCTATGTATTCTAATATCTTCTTAGAGGTTTGTAGCAAAAGAGCGCTATAGGTTCATTATTTGTTCCTATAGCTTCTTATGATTAGTTGCAATAAAGCGTGCATGCAGTACCTATTCTACAGGAAGTAATATGGAAACCTGAATATCTTTTGGTGACTCTGGATGTCAAGGCGCTCTACATGGCCATTGGCCATGCCCTACCATTTAGGCCATTGATTAGATATTTGCCAAAGCATCAGCATCATTCTATTCCCATCTAGAAATGATAAAAAGAACTGTTGGCGTTCTCCTTAACAACCAACGTGTTTATCTTCAACGACACTTACTAGAGCCAAACAAAGGGCATCTTCTCTATGGCCGCAATGTATGCCGCAGCCCTGGCAAACTTGTTTATGTACCACTAAGAACAGGTCCACGCTTTCTCCAATCCTGACTTCAGCAACCTAATACAGAAATGGCACAGATATTTTGACAATATCCTCATGATCTGGTCAGGCACATCAGAACAACTTGAGTCCTACAAGCATACCTTAACAATAAAAAGTTTGGAATTGAAGTAAAAGGGACACAGAGTGGTCTCATGATCTACTTTCTAGACATTGCAATCACAGTTAATGACACTGGTTTAAATATCACTACTTGCAGAAAACCAACCAAAGTCAATTCGGTCCTATTTGCAACAAGTTGCCACTGCAAATGTGTGATAGACAACATCCCCAAGGGGTAATTTATAAGAGCCAAGCAAAACTGCAGCACTAAGCAGGCATTCCAAGCTGAATGCAATCTACTACAAGATAGATTTGCTGCTAGAGGATACAAAGAAAAGTCTATCGAATCGGCAATCACATTGGCCACCAACAGGGCCAGAAAAACACTCCTTATGCTGCAAGCAAGGATCAAACCGAAGGATAATGCCATAAGGTATGTGACCAAGTATCACCAAGCCAGTCACCAGGTGCAAAGAATCCTAAACAAGCACTGGTACATCCTAAGCATCGACACAGACATCCAAAAATGGATACCTGACAGACTACAACTCTCATACACCAAAGCACCTACAATAAGGACCATGCTCTGCCCATTGTACAGGGCACCCCCCAAAGCGAAGAAGCTTAATTGGCTCACTGCGACAAAATCCACAGGCTTTCATAGATGTGGAACATGCACCATGTGTCCCCATGCCCATAATGCTAAGTCTATCTACTTTAATGATAACCAGTGCCACAAAAATACTGAATTTATAAATTGCAAGACAACATTTATTACATATGTAATCATCTGTACCAGCAATTTGAAATATATTGGAAGCACTATCAGAGAACTGAGAACCTGGATCAGAGAACACCTGGGCCTCCTACACACACAGGACGCCAGATACCCCGTGGCATTACACTGGCAGGAAAACCATCTTTTTTAAAAGAAAGAGGACATCAGAGTTGCAGGACTGGAAGTCATCAAATGTGATGCAAGAGGTGATGACAGGGAGATCAGACTCTGCCAATGGGGGACCAAGCTCATCTTCAAATATAGAACCGTGTCTCTAAGCCCCAACACTGAACATGAACTAAATGTCTTTCTCTGATCACGCTTCTCTCTTTACCTGTCAATAATATCGCCATATCCCACTCTATGACCACCACCAGAAATATACCCTTCGCAACTGCCCAACCACTCACCATCCAATGATGATTTCCACCACCGGTTTCCTCACCCCCTTCCCATGCACACGCCTCACCCACCACGCCCACTGCAACCCACACCACATTCCCCATTCCAACCCACATAGCCACACTCGGGTAGTCCTTGGTGCGACCGCTCCTGTCCACCCTTGGCCCCTTACCCAGTGCACCCACGCCTGAGCACGCCTCTCTCTGTGGCCCCTTTGCCGCCTCCCCCGCTGCCTTCACACTGCAATGCTTGCCAGACCATTATCATGGATAAACACCAATCATGCCACTGGTCCTCAGCACAATGGCCCTCATTACAACTCAGGCGTTAAGGGTTTAACGGCGCTGTCGGCGCCATTAACCCTTAACGCCTGATTACAAGTGTCCCTTTGCGGGTTGGTGTTTAACGCCTGCTTTTAGCAGGCGTTAAAAATCCAACCTGCAAAGGGACTTTGGAGCTAATTACGGCACCGTAATTTACGGTGCCGTAATTAGCGCCTTCCCCATTCCCATTATGCCCTATGGGGGCAAAAATGGGAATGGGGAAGGGCAAATGGTGAATGGGGAATTACCGCCCCACTCACCTTGGAATGGGGTGGTAATTCCGCCATCCACCATGGCGGAATCGTAAACTTAGCGGCATGGACCATGGTGCTAAAAGCACCATGGTCCTCCGCCAAGGTTGTAATGAGGGCCAATGCATGCCATCACTCATTAATTCCTTCGCAGCATTCATGCACCAGAGTGCTGTGGTTGCGCCTCAAACTGCAGCCATCCATACACATGTTCGAATTCCTCCTTGCTAACCCCAACACACCCCTGGAGGCAGGCCTCACCGCCTCCAATCATAACCTAGGACACATTGGGCCTCATTCCGAGTTTGGTGCAAAGGGTTCCTGTGTACCGGTAAGGACAGCGGTGCCGGTAATCCCTTTGCGCCCTATTCCGAGTTCCCTTTGCGGGTCCCTTCCTTAAAACCTGGTTTTACCAGGCGTTAAGTCCAGGACCCGTTAAGGGACTTTAGAGCTAATAACAGTACCGCAATTTGCGGTACCGTTATTAGCACCTTCCCCCATCCAATTGAGCCCTACGGGCCAATTGGCTTGCAGATACTAGAAATAGTGCCCAGTACGATGGCGGCTGGGATCAAAAGATCACTGCGACTGCTCTTCACTTTGACCGAGGCCTCGCTTGCCCAACAGGTAGCGCTCCCTCTCGCTGTATTTGCCCCTTGACCACACCACCCCCAAGGGTCCAGCCGCCCAGCTTTTCAACCGTCCTCTTTCCTGTCCGTGCTCCACTCCTTATCGGGTATATTAGCTTCACACGCCAGCATCTCTCCCTCACAAACGGGACACTGGACGTCACTGGGGACCTGCACCTTGCCTACACATTTTGCCTTCTACCCCTAGTTTTCACTTATAATACTTCACCCCCATCACATGCCCACACCTTGCAATATAGGCAATTGGCCTCATCACTATGCCACCCCGCCCTGCTTCTCCCCACAATGTCCACTTGCACCTGTGCACACTGAGACACAGCATTCTTCATTATGGTCAGACCGGGCCTGCACCAATGTGCACACCGCCACCCACTCAACCACCCCCTGCTGACAGCCTCTTCGCCCACCCCCATGCGGAACTGTCCCACTAGCACCCAGCCAGCCCCTGGTAGTGTAATTTATCTGCCCAACCTATTGACCTGTGCCAGCCATGCGGCCTCCGCGTCGCACACCGCAGGGCCAAAATGCACCTGGCTCACTAACCCCCAGCCCCACATCATACCCTGCCGACCTAAACTTTAGCCCTCTAATTGGGCACATCAACAAGCCACTCGGCCTACTCAACCTATGGGAGACCCCAGCCTTGTTGACCACTGATAACCTTCGTGAGTCAGACCACTCCACTCTCACAGGGACTTCTTGGCTTCCACCAAGTACCACATAATCCACGGCACCATGCCAACCTAACTGTATAATTCCTGTCTACCCACAGGATGAAGCAACACTGCAAATCTAGCCCCCTGACAACTAATTTCCTTACTTATGCACAGCTGCTTTCCAAAACTCCCTTATCAAGGAAAATATTCCACTGTTACCTAAACCAGTAAGTGCACGCATATTACTCTTCCATCCTTATACACCCTTTAATTACATTTACTAATGATAATTCTTCTTTCCTTCTCTCTTTTCCCTCCCGCCTTGGTGCACCTGCCACATATCATGCCCATGTCCTTACTTTGGACCATATTTACTTATTAACGTTAATTGTTCTAATCTTGCCTATGTTAATGTCCCAACCTGGACCTTATCTACATGTTAAATGTAAATATTAATATTCCAATTGTTCCTTGTATTTGAATTGTCACCATCGCTCTCACTGCATAACACGATACTGCTCACCTTTTCCATGTATGTATTTATGTTCCATGCAATGCACAACTGCATAACTCCCTTCGCTTCTCACGTCCTCTTGCCACTCACCACCTCCCCTAATTGGCAATCTCACCATGCTACAGCATAACAGCCTTGGCAAAGACCTTTTGGTCGAAACATGTGTCGGCATTGCTCATGTGATTGTCACTACAAGTGCTATATGTTTGTGGAAAATGTATGCCAATAAATCATCACTGCATTTCAAACGAAGTAGTGAGACTCATCATTCATGTGGGCCTTTACACACCACCATAACTGGTCAAGATACCTCAATTCCAGCACCACAACCAACAGGGCCCCCCCCACTTTTTCTCCTTGGTCCACATATGTTTGGCTTTCTTGCATTTTGGCATTTGGCTACAGAAAAAGAAAAGCTTTTGGCGGTATGTAAATGTATTTGTCATCTATCTACAGAAGGTATAAGCATGTTCTTCATGTATGCTGATTTTGCGTATCTTCATGCAGGAGTGCACATTTTTTTCATGACTAATGCTGCTATGTCATGTTGTCACTAGTGTCGTCATCACGGTGGGAGTTTGCCATCAGTCAACTTGATCCTTTGATGGGACACCTGTCTCCTCAAAGCCGTCATTTGGGTATGGTTTGAAAGGTTGTCTGAGAGACTATCTCTTTGCATATGTAGGATGCATTGGTGCAGCTGGTGCTCAACCGAACCGCGAGTTCCATATTTCATTCTTCATTCTGCGGGTTGACATTCACATAGGGGATATGAGGGCCATTTCAGGGACCCCCCTTCAATTGCTTGTCCTATCTGGACCTCCTGTTCCATTGAAATACATGTGTTCCTTCGGGTTTAAGAGAATGGTGCACAAAGGGAAGGGGGGCTCACTTGCATCAAAGTCTCGTATTCTCGTTGGTTTGATTTTGTTATGCTGTTTTCTTTTTAGTAATCAATTGGGAAGGAAGGAAGGAAGGAAGGAAGGAAGGAAGGAAGGAAGGAAGGAAGGAAGGAAGGAAGGAAGGAAGGAAGGAAGGAAGGAAGGAAGGAAGGAAGGAAGGAAGGAAGGAAGGAAGGAAGGAAGGAAGGAAGGAAGGAAGAAAGGAAGGAAGGAAGGAAGGAAGGAAGGAAGGAAGGAAGGAAGGAAGGAAGGAAGGAAGGAAGGAAGGAAGGAAGGAAGGAAGGAAGGAAGGAAGGAAGGAAGGAAGGAAGGAAGGAAGGAAGGAAGGAGGCTGGAGCTGGTGGAGTTATAGATCAATTAGCAGGCGGATGAAGGAAGAGAGATCCATGGAGAGGATGGGGTTGAGGAGTGAACAATCAAGAGGGGGGAAGAACAAGGCGTAAGGAAGGGGTTAGTGCTGACAGAGAGAGAAAGAAGGAAGAAGGAAAGGGGATATCAGTAACAATGTGGAGAGAGGGCACCAGACAGTGGCTGGGGGGCAGGGGGGCTGTCCTATCTCTGGGTTGTCAGGGTAAGACCCTGTCTTGCAACTTACTTAGAGATCTGTCCCAGATCCAGGCTAAGCAATAAACCAGAATGACGATGTAGTAAAAACCAGAGCATGCGATGATGGGCTTGGTACCCGGCTCCGAGTGAAGTCAGAATTAGAAAGTGTAGCTATTTGCATACCACCCATAGCATAGAGGCATGACAAAAGTGACCTCAGCCTCAAAATCCACCCAAGATAGACGGGAAAGACATCAACTCACACCTGGACACTGAACTAAGAGCCCAGGATAGCTACAACTAGCCATAGACTACAAGAGATTGATAACTTTCCTGAAGTGTGAGTAATGTTGTTCCTGAACTATGTAGGGTTATACACTAATACTCGCAAACTGCTGTAGTCTTCAGAGCTTGTACTTAAGTCTATGGTCATATATTTAAACTAGGGTTCAGAACACTGCTTTCACTTGCTTACATTTCACTTAAACGTTTTGTATTATTGTACTGGGAAGAAATATTTTGTTATTAATCCGTCCCACCAGGCCTTTCCCCAACCCTGTATTTTGTACAATAAACGTAAAGTTACAACCCATTTGAGAGTTTCTAGTTTCCTGTGGATCCTTCAGCCTCTGACATCATGCAATTAAGCAATTGATAACATGGTATGGTATCAGTGGCATCATCAATTGCGCCATTAGTTAATTCATAAGAAAAGTCATAATTTATGTGGTTTGGGATGCGGTCATCAATGTATTGTGGGTGCATTAAGGTTTTGGGTCTCCTTCACTTCCACACCTTTGGACGTGTGCATGCTTACGTTATATCTGGAATATTTTTTCATTTATATTTGCTTATTTGTTGTCACTATTGTTATTATTTTACTGTAACACAAAGGGCCTCATTACGAGAATGGAGGTAGCCATGGAGCTATTAGCTCCATGGCTGCCTCCGTTCCGGGATCCATTACCGGGTTCCTGCAATGGGGACTTACCGGGTTACTCCGACATAGGAGGACCCGGTAATTCCTCCTTGCAGGAACCCATCCCCATTCCCAATTGAGCCCCCATAGGGTTGAATGGGAATGGGGAGGGAGGTAATAACGGGCAGATTACATCTGGCCAATTATTGCCTCCCTCTTCCCCTCGCGGGACCCGGAAAGCACGCCTGGTTTTACCAGGCGTGCGATCTGGGTCCCGCGATGGGAAGCTCGTAATCGGCGCTCCCGGAGTGAAGGGGGCCGGTCCCGTACTGGCCCCCTTCTTTACGGGAACGCCAGCCTTATAATGAGGCCCAAAGAGTTTTAAATTTGGTATAACATTGACAGGATGTTTTTTAAATTATTTTTTGTTTCTGATCAAAGTAAAATATTAGAAAGTGCATACTGCTTACGGAGCAGTTGTAGGGGGGTCATAAAGG